>NW_020799107.1:20549202-20577102 GCF_003259725.1 Athene cunicularia
CCCCCCCCCCCCTTTTTTTTTTTTTTTTTATTAGTGCTACATAATATAGTAATTGTGTGACTAGAAGGTCTCCGCTGTGCCTGCCCGGGTTCACAGGCCTGGGTGTGACCTCGCACTGCACCGGCCGAGCGCAGGAGCCTGCCACCGTGCCCAGGGATGGCTGTGCTGGCCCCGGGGCTGACAGCCTTGCCAAGAGGATGCAGGTGGCCCAGAGCACCCTCCATCCCACAGCTGGGGGGGAATGCTGAGGGGATGCTCTGCCAAGTCAAAAGGCTTACACCCTTAAAATCTGTCCCAGTCATGTCCCTGCTGGTAGCAGTGCTTGGCTCATATATGTCCTGTGGTCCTGGGACCTGTGGCTGCTGGGGGGAGATGCATATGGATATCAGGCCAGAGGAATGAAAGATGGGTTTTAGGGAGCACCCCTAGGTCCCCATGGCCCTCAGCATGGTTGTTCCACAGGTCTTGGCCCGGGAACTCTCTGGCCCTGGGGTCCTTGGGAAGCCCCAGGACAGCTGCTCCCCAGGTCCCATCCTGCCCAAGGACAGGCAAGAGGTGTGTGTCCCAAGTGCGATCACATCCCACCTGCCGTCCCCATGCCTCTTCGGGCCCTGCCTGCCCTTCTCTCCCCTGGACCCTTCCGGTGGCATGTCTGGAAAGATGCTCAGGCACCCCCAGCTCCCTGTGTAATCCTCCCTCTAGCTCTGTAACCTTTATCAGTGATGCTTTTTAAAGCATCAGTGACCCATGGAGACCCTGCCAGCTTGGGCTGCTCCTTGCCCAGAGGGCCTGGAGCCAGTCAGTGCAATTTTCCCCAGCTGCGGGGTGTGCCAGCCCCATGCTCTCCCTTGCTCCCCAGGCAGTATCTCTCAGGGGCTCCCGGGGCACTGCAGCCACACATGCCTGGCACGGTGCAGGTGCCATGGTCGCAGAGCAGTTGGCTCCCTGCCTGCCTGGCTCTTGCTCCCTGCATTTTGGGACCTGGGGGTTGCGGAGAGAGCAGGGCTCCAATCCCAGTCCCCACAGGGCCGCTGGAGAGCTGGGGCACAGAGCCTGGAGACATGGGCTGGGGACAGGCATGCCACCCCATGGGACATGGCATGCCTGGCATGTTCCTGGCAGGGTTGACTTGAGGATATCACTGCATTTGCGTGGCCAAGAGTAATATTAGATCTTCGTGCCACATTGATATTCCTGAAAGCCGCAATGGGCATTAATATTCATGAGCCCACTCAGCCTCATCCATATTCATGTAGCATCCCTCGACTGCACAGCCCCTGTGTGTTTTTCACCTGCTTGGCAGCGTGGTGCCCAGGAAGGTGCCAGCCTGCCACCAGCCAGGGCTGAGACAGGGCCATGGTTGCTGGTGCAGGATGAGCTGTGGGGATTCAGGGACTGACCCTCCCTGGGTGCTGCCCCTTTTTGTGGCCACCCAGTTGAGCTCAGAGCTGTGCAGACACATGGGTAGCATCTGTAAATAAGGATCCTCTAGTGTCCCTGCTCTCCCTTGCAGCCTCGCACAGCCTCCAACCCCTGCAGCCCTGTCCCTCCCTGGCACCTCTGCCTTGGGGGAGCACCCCCTAAACCGGTCCCCAAAAGCTTCCCAGTGCCTCTGGAAACCCTTGGGCAGAGTGAGCCTGGTGATGCAGAGCAGAGTGCCAGGAGGGTCTCAGGTACCTCCACCACCTGTAATGCTCTATTCCATCCCCTCCATCCCTCTCCCTCTCTCTGTCCCTCTGATTTGCTGCTGATGTCTCCCTGCATGGCCACCTAACTGCCCCATCTCCTGCATTTATTTATAGGACAAGCCAAACCCACTCCCAACCCCAGCACCAGGGGCTTGAAGCCCAAAGAAGACAGTCTGGAGGCATTTGATTCCCCATCATTGCCACACTGCTGCAAAATGGGTGCCCTGGGTGTCAGAGCTGCACAGAGGTGGTCGAGGCTCTCCAAGCTGTCCCCCCAGCCCCCAGGACAGCTCAGCACTGTCACTCCCTTGTGTAATGCTATTGCCCTTGCACCCCAGAAGCACAAAACCTTGCCCTGCACCCATACTGTGCAGGGCTGTGACCTTTCCTGGTTGTCACACCCACAAGCAGAAGGGGACAGGGGTGAGCAGAGAGGGCAGCATGCTCCCTGCCTGTAGCTGGGCCCAGTCCCCTGCCCCTGCCTGGCTGGATACGGCAGCTGGCTCTGTGCTGGTGGGTTTGGGGACACGCCATGCACTGTCATTTGACAGGGACATGGCAAATGGTGTCCTGTCTCTGGTCAGCTGCCAGCTGCATGGGGCTGCAGATCCTGGCACTGCATTTCTGCATCCCACCTTTGTATCTTTGCAACCACAGCACTGCCTCTCTGCATCCCGGGCACTGCATTTCTGTGTCACCCTGGCTGCAGCCTCTGTCTGAGGCAGGAATGCTTCTGGGCTGTGGGGCTTGTACCAGCATTGTGCTTTCACCCTAATTAGCAGCACAGCAGGGAGCCACGCAGGGGCTGTCACTGCCGCCAAGGAGCTTTCCCCCATCACCACAGCATCAGCCCCATGTGGGTTTGGAGCAGGGATGTGCCTGGGGCTGGATCCTGCTCTGCTTTTCCCTGCAGCATGGGTCCCTCCATGCTCAGCACTCTCATGGCAAGTGGATTAGGGAAAATGAGTGGGGCTAAGCTCCAAATTTGGGGGTTCTGGGCCTATTTTCTGCTTTAGGATGGCTACAAGGAATGAAAGCCTTTGCTGGCAGCAGCAGAGGACTGGGTGTGGGGTTCCAACTCCCCAGCCCCTGCTGGGGCAAGGCACAAAGGACTGGAGCTAATTGGGAGCTGCCCAGCGTGGTGCAGGAAGAAAACAGCATCAGTGGTGACAACAAACTGCAATGGCTGACCTCCTCTCTGATAATTTATTGCTTACTCCTTGGCAAAGGCCCTCTGTTTGCCTATTCATTTATGATTTTGCTGAAAAACCTGTTGATATTAGAGATTTTCCTAAAACCTCAGCTCTTGAAGTGATGGGATTGCAAGAAAAGGCGAATCTGCTGTATAGGATCATGGGGGCTCAGCTGGCTCATGGCAAGTATATATGACGGGATGCTGTTGGCAGCAAGGCTCTGCTTGCTCCTCAGCCTGTCCATTTGCCTGTGTCCTCACATCAGTACCCTTGCAGACGAGAGCGTGAAGCGCAGTAGGCAGGTGGAGACCCACCAAGAGTTCCTTATGCTGAGCGCCTGTGTCAGGAGTGCTGTGTGTTTCAGGCTGCACACGTGCTTTGCATCTGGTGTGTGCTCTTGGAGTAAAACCAGAAGCCACTCACTCTAGATGATGCCCTGCTATCTTCTTGCACTAGCTCTTGGGGACAGGACATCCCTGAAGGGACATACAGATCGGTACATCTCTGGGGCTGCCATCGGCTGCTCTGCCACACTCAGCTGGTGACAGTTCTTTTTCCCAATTGGGACTACTGCCCCTGCACCTCTCCCCTGTGCTCTCATCCCTTGCTTTAGGCTCCCAGCAACTCTCAGACATTGATACCACAGTGAGCTGCTGTTCATCCACAGCTTTGTGCATGTCCCCTCTCCAGCCTCCCACTCACCACTTTGGCAGCTCATCTTCAAGCTTCTTCTGGTTCAGGGGTACTGCTGGAGTCTTCCCACAGCCAGACCCCCTGCCCCTGCCCACAGTAAGGGTTCAGACTGCTGGGGAGCCCTGATGAGGCTTCCCCAGCCCTTCACAGGGATCTGTCCCATGCTGCCTCATGGAGAGGTCCCTCCATCCCAGAGGCTTTCTATGGTCACGAGTCTCAGCAGAGCCATACAGTGTGGAGCCGGGGTGCCCTTCCCCTGGCTCCTGGCCGTGCCGGCCTGTCTGCCCAGCTCCCGGCGCTCCTGCCTCCCCTGCCTTTCACTTGTGTGTTTTTACGGCTCGGAGGGAGCCGTCCTGCCCCAATTCCCCGCATGCTCCTAATTTCATAGTTCTCTCCATATATCCATATATATCCATATAGCATTTGATACAGGTTTTATGGGCATTTCCATACGTTTTACAGACACAGCCATTACAGAGCCAGGTTTCACCTGAGAAACCTCAGGGGAGTGGAGCACTGAATCGCCTTAGTCTTGGCCCCAGAACAAGGCTCTCTTCTCTCCCTTGCCGGGGCTGCCGCTATCAGCGCTGCAGAGGGCAGGGGGACAGCGAGGGGCTGGCGGTGCCTGCTTCAGGAGCTGGGATGCTGCTGTAGCCTCATCCTACAAACCCCAGCGCTGTCACTGCTGCCCCTTGCTCCCTCCCCAGCTGCCTGCCACTGGCAGAGGGGCTGCTTTGCGCTGGGCTGCTCAGTGCAGCTCAGGACCACAATCTGTATGGCCAGATTGCCAGGATTTGGCCCATTTGCCTGCCTGTTGGACTGTGCATCTGGCTGGCTGCGGGGACTGGAAGCCCTCAGTGGTACAAGGGGAGATGCCATCTGTCTGACCTCTGGCAAAGCAGCCCCTGGCTGGTGGATGGGCAGAAAACGGATCCAGGAGATCATACAGCTCTCCACACATTTTGGCATGCTGCAGAGGCTGCCAGCACTGCAGTAGCACCCAGCACTGCTCAGGGGCTGATCATGTTCCCAGCACAGGGGAAGAAGCATCAGACCTTGTTTAAAAAGAAGCCAGGTGACACATGCCTTCATCACCACCGAGGTCAGACCCTGGAGCAGCCTGAAGCGCAAATCTGGGGCATGCCCGTGACATCATGCCCAGGTGCTGGGCTGCTAAGCAGAGTCTGCAGGGGAGGATGGACTGGGGCAAGCAGGTGCAGGGATGAGCCCTCCCTTAGTACCCCCTGCCCAGTGCTTCTTGTTGGGGACAAACATAGCAGCACCTATGAGGGTAGGTGCTTTGGGTTCCTGGTTCTCCTGGTTTCACGCTGGACTGATGGGCCAAGGAATTTTTCACCTTGCATGTGAATTCCCATTTGTAGGGCAAGTGCCCACTCCCACCCAGTGCTGCTTCCAGCCAATGCCATAGGGACTGCTCCCTGCTGCTTGGCCATCCCCAGCATGGCAGTGGCAGTGCCTTGGCTTGGCTATTAATAGCAGCTCCCCTCTCCCCTTTTGAAGGCTGGTGGGAGCTCAGGGTACATCCCACTCTGTTTCTGTGAACAGGTCCCAAAAGCAGGAACCATTTGTGGCTTCCCTGGCCAGCGTGTCTCTCCTTGGCCTCCAGCTTGTGCTATTTTCTGTGCTGTTTACTGTTCTTCTGTGGGCTGTCAGGTTTCCGCGCTGGGGGAAGGCTTGTAAATGGGGCGGGGGGGCAGCAAGTCCATACGGAGGGGCTATGGGAAGGGGGGGTGAATGGAGGAGCACAGACATGGCCTTTATCGCAGCCTAGGGGATGTGTGGCTCATAAATCCGGCTCAGGCAGATAGGGGATAAATCATCCCAACTCGGGCACTGGTGGTTACCCATGGTTAGAAATTAACTTTGTGTTGGATGGGTCCCAGGCTGTGGGATGGGAAGGGGAGGCTGCTCCAGGCAGCGTGCCTCCCGCCTGGCCGGCCCCTGAGCCAGGCTGCAGGCAAGCGAGTGCCCGGTGCCCTGGCCCAGGCAGGCAGGGCTGGCAGGCACAATTAAAGCCAGAGCTGATAAAGCAAACATTCTGGGGTGGATGTTGAACCTGTGCTGTGGGAGATGACGCCCTGGCACTCACACCAACCTGGCTGGGCTCTGGTGCTTCAATGGCTGGCTGTAGCCACTGCACGAGCCACCCTTAGGCTTCAGGCACACTGGGAGACACTGGTCTGCATGGGAGGGGACGGGGAGCTGGGGTGCCAGGAAAGGTGGCAAGGTGTGTATGTGGGGCAGGAGGATGGACGTGCTCACAGCAGGACTGTCCTTTCCCCCAACAGCTGCAACCCAGGGCTTGGCAGAGCCAGGAGCCCCATTCTGTGTCACAGGGACACACAGACTGGGGCAGTCTCTGGTCCAGCTCTGTTTCTCTGAGGGTGTGAGGAGGCAGTGAAGCCCACAGACCCATTTCACTTCCCCTCTCCAGCTGCAGCATCCTTTTAGTCCCAATTCCCCTTTCTCCCATCCCCAGCAGTTCTTGCACAGCTCCATGAGCATCCCCAAACCTTGCCATGTGTAGGCCCAGGACTTCCCAGGGGGCTTTTGGGTATGTGACTGCAGCAACACCTTCTCCATCTGCTCATGGCAAGCATGCACAGCTGCGACCATGCCATCCTTGGGGTCCCAGAGCACCCACCAAGCGGGGAGAAGGGGCAGGGCTGGTGGGGACACCCCTCCTGCAGTGGGTCTCCAGGCAGCTGGCTCAGCTCAGCTCAACTCACTCCTGGCCCACTCTCTAATAGCTCCCCAGCTTTCCTTTCTAACGAGGCTCTAATTGGAAGCCGGTTGTGCTTCCCTTTCCCTCTTCTCAGAGCTCACCAGTCCCAGTGCTGCAGGGCGATTAAGCTGAGGTTTTGGGTTTTTTTAATATGGCAGAATTATTTTGGAAGGGCCAGGATCGTTACATGACGGGCTTCTTGAAAAACCCCAGGCTTCGCCTTTCAGACGAGGCCTTTTCAAGTGGTTTTGCACAGTACACGTCTCTGGGCAGCGACCGTCTCGAACAGTTACTGTTAATTATAGATGCCTCTTTCCCGCTCGCCCATTACTCAAAGGATTTTTGTGTGTTTTAACAGTGTTTTACATCAGCCTGAATAAGACTCTATTCAGTATTTCCAAGAGCTGGAACTTGGGCATCCCCTGCTGTATGTGTTGTGCTCTCCTCCCTGCATCCCTGGGGCCAGGGACTGGGCAGCCAGCATGGGTACAAGCCTCCCTCCCACCGCCCGGCCAGTGCACGCACTGCTCTTGGCACAGGAGCTGCCCTTGTTGAGTGCACACCCTATTTGCACCCCGCTCCCGGCTATGAGCAGCCTTGGGTTTGCATGCTCAGCTCCTCAGGGTCACCTCCTAAATCCACCCTCCATCATCATTCTTGCATGCTGAGCACTGCTGCCTGCTGGTGCATGCTCAGCCAGACTCTGTGCCTGATGCCCTCTCATCCTCTTTGGCCAAGGACTGAGGGGCAGCGACAGCCCTGTCACTCTTGTCTCATCCTGGTCTCCTCAGGATGTGCAGGGTCCTCTCCTCTCTTTCTGAGCCCCGGGCTGATGTGTTTCCCTTGCATTAACACAGGGATGTCATCCCTGCGTCATGCACTGCATAGCCAGAGCTGTTCCCCACATTCTTTGTGCTGCATTTATCAGCACTGTTTTCATGCCTTCTTCATTGCCTGACTATTCAACAGCAACTTTTGCACTCAGCAGTTTTTCTGACTGCCCTGAAGAGTTTAATATCATTGAGAAATGTTCTTACCTCCTTGTGCCACCCTGTTTGCCTGCAAAAGCCACCCTTTATTCCAAATTCTCTCCTCTACTTTACCCTAGGCGTAGGATCTGGGAAGATCTTGCCTCTTCTCCCATGACAGCTGAGCTGGTTTAGCCATCTTTGGGGAAACGCCTTGCCCTAAGTATTTTCCAAGTCCCACTGCATGCCCCAGTATGTTCAGCTGGGCATGCTGGCCCCTTCTGGGAGCTCTGATGGGTTCAAAAGGGGTGACTCCCCCCCACGGAGCAGTGCTGCACCTTCTCTTCACATCACTTCTGTCACCATGTGTTCTTTTCCCCCTTGGCTGCTGGTGTTTCTGCAGCTCTCAAAGCCTTCACAGACAGAGGACCAAGCCCTAAGCTCTGGGTCCCTCTCGAGAGATGAAAACACCCCAGGATGTGCCAGGCACTCTGAGGAGTCATGGACTTGTGAACAGAGCAGCCTGCCCAACACTCAGCAGCTGGGGTTTGGCACTGGGTACTCCTGCCAGACAGTGCCAAGCTTTGGTCAATGCAGAGGTTTGGAAGGTTCGGAAGAGGAGGGGCATCTTCAGGACTGCTCTGCTGGACCAATTTCACAAGCTCAGAGGGGACAAGAACTTCCTCTAGGTGCCCCAGGGCTGTTCTTGAGCTTCTGGCTGCTCCCCTGAGAAACCATGAGTTGAGAGAGAAAAGTGGATCCAGCTCATCCTCATGCCCACCATTCATCCTCCTTCAGGCTGGAGAGGGGACTTTGGGAAGGGTGGGGGACAGAGTGGCGTTGTCCAAGGAGGGACCCATTTGGGGAGGGAGGGATACACCTCATTTGGGCACCTCCGTAGCCCTTGTCTCCTCCAGCTCAGCATATAGGGCACTGTGGTCAGGCCCATTTATAAAGCTGGTAAATATATCGGCAGAGTTTGTATCCCCTCCAAAGGTCAATATTTGTAGAGAGTTTAATTTTAACTTAACAAGCAGTTGTTTGCAGAGGCTGCCCTGTTTGTGTGTGTGTGTGTGTGACTGTGCTCTTCCTCATTGATCGATGTTCGTAGGGAGGCGTGCGAGCGGCTCGCATGTGTGCACCAACCCACTGGGGCGCAGAGGGGGTCGGTGCAGCTCCCCACTCCTGGAGGTGCTCCAGATGCAGGGGCAGCGCTGTGCGGTTCAGAGGACAAGGACCAGGGTCTGTGGCCAAGTCTATAAATGCAACCCACAGACCTCTCTGGGAGGTGACAGCGGGCAAAATGTGTCCTGTGAGGCTCTGAACAGCAGTCGATGGGGACAGCGGCTTTCCCAGCCTGTTCTGACCGGTGCTCTGGGCTTGCTGCAGGCAGCTCTGCGGCCACACAGCCCCCAGCCTTGCCCCTCCTGAACCCATGTGGCTTTTGTGGCTCTCACCCATGTTCTGGCAGTGTGCATCTCTGAGCTGAGCTCGTTGTTCAGGCTGGTTCCAGCATGCAGTGCTGGCTTTGCATAAGGCTCTGCACTGGTCCCCGTGCACAGTCACTCCGAAAACAACCATGGTGTCTCTTCTAGGGCTCTTCCAGTATCACTACCCATGGAGTTTTATCTCTCCCTGTTCGCTCTCCCAACCCACCATGCAAAGCAAGCCTGCCTCACACACACACCTGCAACATCTCACTGGGCTGGTGGCTCTTCTTTGCGAGGTCTAGAGCCAAAGCGCCCCTGTGCTGGCAGGGGAGAGGGGAATGGCGCTGCCTCACTCTGCACCCAGGCACCTGAGGTTTCTGTGTCTGCTAGTCCCAAAGCAATCCTAGATGAAACCCTGAACTGTGCTTTACCTCAGCTCTGGCCATATGTTCCCAGAGGGGCTTGGGGACAGACTGTGCATCTCACCCACCCCATAGCATCTCACCCTCTGGGACAGAGACTGGGTCCTCTCAGGTACCCACAGTGCATCCCAGTATCCTGGGCAGGATAGGACACCAGGTCGGGTCTGATACCCTCCCCCAGCCCATCTGGCTGAGGGCACAGAATATGCTGTCTGTGGGAAAACAGGAGAATAACAGTGGGCACAGCCCTGGCCGCTGGAGTTTTCCCAGCAGCTTGGGGATAGGAAGAGGACAATGCAGCTAGGGGAGAGGCGGGAGCCCACTGTCCCCGCAGCACGGCCGCTGGGGCTCCATGTTTTGCAGCCTGCCTTGTGGGCACTGAGGTTTGGTTTCCTTCTCTCTGCTCTTTTCCTCTTCCTCGCCAGGCCCCGGGGCTGCCGGCTGACCTCAAAGGGAAAAGCGGGCTGCGAGGGACAGCGGTGGGGACAGGCAGGGGTAAACACGGGGCTGGGGCCGGCCAGGCAGTGGGTGATGGAGGTGAAGTCATGCCGTGACGTCAGCCCTGCGGCTTTGGGGACAGCCGTGGTTAGGCTGCGCAAGGAGGGGCGGCTGTTTTCCTGCAGCTCTGCCGCTCACTCCTGGTGCCCGTCTAACTTATAAACTTTAATGGCCAGTTTAAAAAGTTCCTGCCATGGGCACCTTGTTGCCAGTTTTAGTTTGTTAATTTGGAAACTTTCCCCTCTGTGGTCGGCGGAGGAAGGACTTGGGTCCGCTCGGGGCCAGTCATCAGGACACGTGGGTGCCAAAGAGACAGTCCAGAAGAGCTCTGTTCCCGTCATTGGTTTTGGGGCTGGGTCGGCCACACCAGCACCAAGGAGGGCAGTGGGACGTGTGCTGTGCATGGGGAAAATGGGCTGGAGGAGCCCCCCAGTCCCCCCCGCTGCCCACATATTGCTGAAATAAATTTAGTTCCTTGGCTGGTGGCTGGAGAAGCACCAGCAGCAGCCATCTGGTCCCAGTCTGCGCGGTCCTACCCCTCTGCTCCAGGGGTCATCACAGCTTGGGGTTGGGCAGGCAGCATCCTCACCCTGCAGCCCTTGGGAGACACTGGGAGACCCTGCACCTCTGCTCAGGCGGTGAGAGGCATGGGGAGAAGGTTACATTTGCTCTCCCCGGTGCTCGGGTCCTCATCCGTGCTCTGGTGTTTGTCTGGCTCGTCTCCCAGCTGCCACCATCACTGCAGTGGTTGTCCTGGCCGTGGGACTCCAAGCAGTGGGTGTCTGTGCTGCAGAGACTGTCAGAGGGGTCTGCTTTGTGGTGGCTGACAGCTGTGACCCCCCTCAGCCACATCATGGGGGATGCTGACATCCCTCCCAGTGGCTTGCTCTTGCCATGCTGCAGCTGGCTGAGCTGGGGCTGGGCACAGAACTGTGCCTGCATGTGCTGCTTGGCAGGAGCAGACGATGTGAGGCCAGCACTTCAGGAGATGCTGAAGGCATGGCACTGCTGCTCTTCCTTGCTGCTCACCTTCCCCAAAGCCCTCCAGCAGTCCCCATGAGGTGTGGGCTGGCAGAATCATGTTTCACCAGTGCAAGCTAAGCTCTCCTCTGCCTGCAGTGACTCAAGAGGCCCTTGCAAATGCCCAGGAGGTGCTAGGTGCTGAGACACAGAGCCAAGGCCTGACACCCTCCCATGCAACAAGGAAATCAGTCTACAAGCTTGAGGGGAGCCTCCCCACAGCCTTTCCACCCAGCCCTTCCTTTGCAGCTGAAGAGAGCAGGGACATCTCCCCCCCAAGACCTGTCCACAGACACCTGGGATTACTGATGGAGGATCTCCAAGGAGTGACCATGGCTTGGCTGGGTCTCACCTTGTCTCCAGACCGAAGTGGTGGGGCTTGTCCATACATTCCTGCTGTACATGCTGGTTGTCTGAGGGTGCTGCATGCAGGCTGGTCCCTCCAGTGCAGGTTGATATGGCCATGTCATGAGCCCCTGTGGCTGGCTGGATCCTAAACCCAGCTGGGACAGCCCACCCTAGAGCATCTTAGCTATCTGGAACCTTTCACAGACCTTGCTGGGGGCCCAGGGAGCTTCACAGCAGAGAAGAAAGCTGGCTTTGCAGAAGTCTGCACCCCAGGGGTTGAAATCCCCTGGGATGGGCACCCGGAGTACTATAAATAGTGCGTGGAGCCAGATGAGCAGAGGAGTGGCCCTGGTTTACCAGCACTTTCATGCCATGGCTTTCAAGTGGTTCCCCTGCTTCTTCCCCATGAGCCAGTGGCACATCTGAGCTCAGCCCAGGCACGGGGCTGGCCAGCGGGCTGCCTCCGGTGCTGTGCCACGTGCTCTGCAGCCGCTGGAGCCGGTGCCGCTCGCCAGCCCCAGAGCAGCCCTGCCTTTGCCAGCTCTGTAATTGATTCCTGCTCCCCTGCGCGGGTGGAGGCTGCAGATGTGCAGCCTGGCAGGAGGCAGTGGGCTGTGAGTACCAGCTCCAGGATCCAGCCTGGGCAGGGAGAGGAGCAGCTCAGTCCCTGCCTTGGCTCCTGATGTTTACTTTGAGAGCTGCCTTTTGATTTTCCAGGTGTTTGGAGAGGTTCTTTCCCAGCCTTGGGTCCTGGAGGCAGGGGACTGGGGGGCATCCTGCTCCCCCTGGTTTGGGTGTGCTAGAGGAGCTGGGGTAGTTGGAGAGCAAAGAAACGCCTCCCCAAGTATCACTATTGTGTCTGCCAGTGACAGGCTCGTATTTTGAGATGATGGCAGCTGATTGCAGTGCAGGGGGGGCTGTAGAGGTCCCCCATTTCCCTGAGGCTGCAGAAAGACCTGGCTGTGGAGGAAGAAAGCCCTCCACAGCACCCCAGTAGCTCTGGAAATTGGCCCCCCAGCCAGCCAGCAGCCCCACCAAAAGCTGGCATCTGGCAATGGGGAGCAGGGGCAGGAGCCATCATGCTCTGGTTTGCTGAGCCCTCTGATGTCTTTAAGGCTGGCAAAGAGCAGAGCCATGGGGATGGCAGTGGTTTAAGTTATGGACAAGGATTTTCTAGCTTGGCACTGGATAGGAGACAATCTATTGGAGCATGTTATTACAGATAAGGTTCAAGATAAACGAATTTTCAGACTGGAAGGTGATGGTGGTCCAGGAGAGTGACTGCAAACAGAAGAGGTTTGACATGAGCATCGGGGAGCTGCACGCAGGCACCTTGGGTACCTTGTTTTTCAGTGCTGATGATGATAGGTAGCGCTGCATGGAAGAAAACACTTAGAAAAATAGGGATGAAAATGGTGAGGCTTTTAAAAAACCCTGTATTTAGCCAAAGGGCATGGTTTTGATGTCTGGATGTGGCAGGGGGTGGGTGAACCCTTCGGAGCAAGACAAGCCCAAATGGAGAGAGTGGTGTGACGAGTGGGCAGGGGGCTGGAAAAAGTAGTGGTTGTTGGATCTGGGGAGTTCTTCACTCCTCATTGTCCACAGGGGAACAGCAGGGCTCGGACCATCATGCTTCTGGCACAGGCTGGGATCCCTGCCCTTGAAAATGAGGGGCGACTCAGGCTGAACCGGGCAGGACAGAGATGGAGGGGCTACAGCAGCAAGGAGAGGTCTTCTCGCCCGGGTGGAGGGGTGCAGCGTGGGGCAGGGTCGGGGACATGGCTCCCAGCTCCTCCAGTCCTCTGTGCCCCTCCAGGTGGCACTGCAAGGACCCCATCCCTCTCTCCAAGGGCTGAGAGGGCGAAGGTGCCCTGACAGAGTGTTTTATTAGCAGCAGGTGCCTGAAATCCAACCCATGGCCCTGCAATCCCTCCCCTCACCTGGAGATGAACCCGGTTTGGGGGGCACGGCTGTGCAGGGTGAGGCCCCACCAGTGCTGGGATTACCCCTGCTGTAACTAGAGTGGCTCCCTGGCAGCCTGATGGGCTGGTCCTGCCGTGGGCGACAGGCGCGTAATGCCTGATTTCACAGCACCGATGTGCTCTCTTTGCTCGTGACCGTGATGTCTCCTGCCCTGGCCAGCTCCAGCCCCTGGCCAGACCCCGACCTGCAGCAATGTCAGCTGGGATTAGGCACAAGATTTAGGCTAAAACCTCTTTGCTCCTGGCTGAAGCAATGACAGAGGGGGGAAAGCCTGGCCCATCATCTCTGTAGATGGAGCTCCTGCCCTGCCCTCCAGCCCAGGTGTGGCAGCTCCCAGACCTGTCGTCAGAGATGGAGCAGGAGCATCTTGACCTGCAGCCAGCACCAGCGTTCTGCAAATGTCATGGACTGCCATGGCTGGGAGCAAACCCCATACAGAAGACGAGAAAGGCAGAGACTCCACTATCTCTCTGACTCTGATGTGGTCCGTGAGATGGGCATTAGTCCCTGGGCTGCAGGAAACCAAGGGGATGTTCCTAAGGGAGGAAGCTGAGCAACAGGAGTGGTCCATACAGAAAGGCTCCTTTGCTGCCTGCAGTCCTGATCCCAAAGAGCTCCTTGCTGTGCCCAGACAGCTCGTTCCAACAAATCTGTGACTGGGAGGAGGAGCTGTGGGGCAGATGGAGCCAGCAGTCCCCTGCCCTTGGCTCCCCCAGGCAAGGGGCTGGGGGTGGTTTGGCAGCAGATGAGCAGCGATGTCCTGTGGGAGGGCTGGGGCTACCAGCCCGCTGCAGCTGGTGCTGGGGGGAGGCAGAGCAGGATCCGTGCAGTGGTCAGGGATGCTATGGCACCCTGACAAGCACCAACCCTGGCCTTGCAGGAATGCTGTATCTGCACCTCCCATGGTGCTGTGCCCAGGATGAGGGTACTCATCACCTCCTCACGGGGTGCACAGCCTCAGGCAGCCCTTTGTGTCCCTGTAAGCTTGTCCTCTCCCAGAGTGTCGTTTCCTGCTCGTCTGCCCGGATCCCGGCTTTGTTGGCTGAGCTCATTTAGCTTTGACAAAGTTTATAGTGCGCTGGAATGCAGAATGGCTGCTGGCCTCCCTCCAGCCTAAACATCCCCACCCCGTGGTGCGACAGGAGCTGATAAGGGTGAGTGCTGCAGCGGGCAGGTATCTCGTGCCCAGCCCGCGACCTTACAGCCATATGACCTTGAAGGTTGTCATTTATCTCACGCACGTGTGTGTATGTGGGTGTGTGTGTGTGCGAGCTGTCTCCCATCCCCAAGAAATGTTCTCAGCGTCTCTGGTTTTCTCTCTGGGCCAAACCCACATGCACGTTGCCCGAGACCAACTCCGAACAGACTTCTTTGATGAGCAGGGCTTAAATATATATTTGGCATTCCAGCGGCAGCGTGCCGAGCGCGGCCGAGGGTGTGAAAGTGTTTGCTTGACAAACTCTGGGGGCTCTCGCCTCTCTGCTGGCCCTGGGGACTTGCAGGAGAGAAATGTCAAGGAATTTTTCACCTCTCTGTTTTGTTTTGTGTTTTTATTTTGTTTTCCTTCTGAGAGTGCATTTTTAGCTCTGGTGAAAGGTGCCTGATTGACAGTCCCAGAGACTGAATCCACTCTCTTTGCCAGGACAGAGACAGTGGGAGCAAACATCCCACCCTGGTCCCAGTGGGGAGAGGGAACAGCCTCTGTGAGCCTTTGGCTGACCCTGGAAGCTCCTGTCTCCTCTCTGCTGTCCCTGTCCCCTTTGTGAGCCCAGTGCTGTCATGGACAGATTTGGGTACCAGCAGGATGGAGATGTCCCACATCCTAGATGTCCCAGGGTCTGGTCTGCTTGGAAGCCGGCCCTTTGCAAAGAGTCTCTGTCTGCTGAGGGCAGCAGGGTCTCAGTCACAGGGTCCTTTGTTACAGCTCAACTGGCCCCAACAAGCCAGCTGCCCCAGCACCGTGCTGTGAAGACCCCAGCACCATGCCCCTTGCTCCATGGAGGATTTCCTAGCCAAGTATCCCCATGTGCTGTGGCACCAGCCTGGGGTACAAACTGGCCCCCAGACACTTTTAGGGTTGCAAAGAGGTCTTGCCACCTTGCACCTGTGTGGCAGGAGATGAAGCAAGTAGAATAGGAGAGTGTCTCCATGGGCAGGTTGCAGGTGGATGGGCTGGATGCTTGGAACCTCCCCAAATGGTGCATGGTAGGCGCTGGGGGCACAAAGTCAAAACCGCCCTGATCTTCACTTGCCACTTGGTTCCTTCTGGGCTGCAGCAGGTGATGGGGCAGGGGAGGCAGCTCTGTTGCCCCATGGTGGGGCTGGGACATGTAGGGCAGATTAGGGTGCAGATCTTGGGCTCTGGGCTTGGATGGGAGCCCAGGGGTGTTTCCTGAACAGGGAGGAGAAGGAGGGCAGAGCCTCCCCATCGCTTCAGCCACTGTGTCCTGTGCCCATGGGAAATGGGGACGGGAGGCCCTGGGCAGTGGATTCAGTTTCAGAGTCCTTGTCTGCAGTGCCCACTGGAGTGGGACGAGATTACTGCTGGCTCTTGGGGAGGGGGCTGGGGTAGGCTGCGTCTGTGTGTTCCCAGCTGTCCCCAGCATAATCCCTCAAGAAAGAGAATCCCCTGCCGTGCTGCATCCCCATTATCTGGTAGCAGCACTCCCTGGCCCTAAATCACCTGCTGCTCCCAGCCTGATGGATTACCATGGAAATGGAAGTGCTGTTGGGAACTGTGAAGCAGGGTTGGGAACCTTGGGGGGACATGGGGCTGGGCAGTTTCTCTGTCCCCGGGGCACGGACAGGCTTGGCTCAGGCTCCCCGAGGTTTCTTTCCCAGCCCACTGAAGAATCGCTGGCTTGTCTGGCGGAGCATGGACCTGTGGATTTCCTGGGCAGCGAGTCGCTTTCATGTGGCCACTCGCAAACTCTCATGACATCACCGGGGGCTGCTCCTCCCGGAGACAAACCCAGCACTTTTTAGGGGTTTGCCATCCCCCCGCCTCAGCCTGTGTGTTTTGGCTGGGGGGAACCTGGGGAACCGTGTCCAAGAGCAGCCGCTCTGGCAGGGAGATGGTGCACAGGGCCAGCGGGGAGGGGGAGGGCAGCGCGTCCCCCCCCCTACTGAATAAACATGGGCTGGCCAGGGCTGGAGGGGGCTTTTCCAGGCTGGACCACACCCCGGGGGGCTATTTTTTGCCATGAATGAAGGGGCTGTGTGCTCGCAGGGCAGCCTGGCCTCCTGCCGCTGCTGCTGTGCACGGAGAGCTCGCCTGACATTCAATCCTGTTGCCTGGCCAAGGACCAACATCTGCACTGAGCAGCTGGGCACTGCCTGTGGGACACCTGGGCACCGGCACCGCCTGTGGTACACCTGGGCACCGGCACTGCCGGGGGGACACCGGGGCACTGACACAGCTGGGCACTGCCTGCAGGGACCCCGGCAGGCTGCTGGGACTGGGAAACACTGGCTGTTGCAGGGCAAGGAGAAGTGACGGTGACTCAGTGGCTGTGCCAGCAGCGGTGCCAGGGCCGCTGGGGCATGTCAGACCCAACCCAGAAAGGGCCATGTGCCTGGGGAGCTGCCTGAGCTAGCCCTGCTGCCCCCCTGTCCCACACAGCAATGCTTCCTGCTGCAGTTTCGGGTGATGATGGGGCAGCGTCCCCAGGGGCTGCCCCTCCGGCTGCACCTGCCTGTAGGAGGAACTGCAAAGCTGCTGGGGTGGAGTGGCCACTGTCTCCTGCTCAGCCTGATCCTGAACGCACCCAGATTCCCCCCAAAGCCCCTAATCCTGCCTGGCTCAGCCCCAGCTTCCGCTCTGGGCCCTGTTAGCTCAGCTAATCTCTTGTATGCCAGGTTTAGGGACATGATGGGTGCAGCATTTCTAGGGGCATCCCCCTGTCACCCCCAGATTTCACTTCTCAAGGGGTCTGTAGACTGCTCTTCCAGTTCCCAGCCCTGACACAGGTTCCTGCTGCCTCCTCCAGCCCTGCTGCCCCATGGGTCCCAGGGGAGCCGTGAGTGTTTGTACCCATGAATGAGTGGCCTGTCCTCGCTGGGTGGAGCTGGGGTGCTGGATCCCACCCCTCACTGTTCCTTATCACCACACAGCATCCTTGTGATTCAGCAGGTGTGGCTCCCTTTCCGTCACCCCACTTTGCAGGAAGTTTCCCGGCCAGCCCCCCACGAGCCCTGTGCAATAATAACAAGCTGGGATGAGCTGGCTGGCCTTCCTGAGCAACCCTACAATAACAAACCAGTGCGATGTGTCCAGCTTTCCTGGACAGACAATAATAAACCCGCATGAGCTGGCACACTTTGCGGAAGAACCCTACAATAATAAGCCTGGGTGATGCGTCCATATTCACCGAGCCACCCTACAATAACAAGGCAGTGTGAGCCACCCAGCTTCCTCTCAGAGAAGAGGGGTCCCTGAGCTGTCCCCCTGGAACAGCAGGGACTCTGCCACCAGGTGTCCATGTCTTCTGCTGCTGGACTTGCCCAGGCCCTCTGCTGCCTGCACTGGCCCCTGGAGAAGGCACCCCATGTTGGTTGGTGGGCTAGGCTGCCAGAAGTGATGCCTGTAGGTGCCATCAGCCTGTGGCTCTGCTTTTCTGGAAGCCAGCAGCAAGTCTTCACAAGTCCTGGCATGCTGGGACTTGATGCTTTTCAGGGCATCCTCCTTGCCCAGCTCTCTTGCCAGACTGACACCCAATGCCAGTGCCCCGGAGGCTCTCCTGCTGTTGCTTCACAGGCTGCTGGACAGGAGGGCAAGTGCCAGTGGTCAGGCTGGAGCTGGAGGTGCCACCAGCAGCCCCCTGCAGCCCCCGGGCAGCCATGCCCAGTTTCTTGCAGGGTCGCCCAGGCAGGGAGGCAAGGCTGGTGCCTGTAACAAGGGCTGCTCTGCTGGACCCACTCTTTTCAGGGAGTTTGTTGGCACTTGGGCAGTGGGAGAGCTCAAATGCCCATGGGTTTGTTGGGCAATGTGGTGGGATGTGTGTGATGGGGTAGGGACGGTTCTCAATGGGGGCTGCAGTCCCTCACCCCCACCAGCCCTCTGCCAAGCTCCAGGCTGCTCCTCGTGGGCTGGTCCTCAAGTGTCTGGGGAGGAGATACTGCAACCTTCTGCCCTACCCCTGTGCTGCCACTGACCCTCCTTTCCCTGGGATTTATCTCTGGGAGCTGGAAGCAGCAGTGGGTGGGCAGGGCAGGGTCAGACACACCACCTCCCCCGCCATCCAGCATCCCTGCATGGTGGGGGGGACACCCACATCCACCCCAGCGTGGTGACAGCACAATGCAGAGCCCCTGCTACCACCGCGCCCCTCTGCTCAGTGTCTGCGAGAAAAGCTGTAACCCAAGCCACGAAAACAGCACAAGGAGAAAAGAAAAGGGTATTGAGCGTCAGGGCTGCTGCGGTCACCGGCCAGCATAGACTGCTGGTTGTTAAGCGGGTGCCTCGCTTGCAAAGGCTGCCTTGATGAAGTGTGAGACAGCACTTGCGGAGGGACGCGGGCAGGCATTCTCGCTCCATCTTCCGCTCACAGTGCTGCTCTTTATGCGCCTGACATTTGCTCGCTGGAAAGGCCCTGAAAGTCAGGGGGAAAGGAAAACATTGCCCGCAGCAGGGCTGAAGCAGCGCTGGGAGGAGTGCCGTGCCGTGCTGTGCCGTGCTGTGCCGTGCTGGGCTGGGCTGGGCTAGGTCGGGCTGGGATGCTCGGCCGTCCCGGCCTCACCGCCCGCTCTTCCCCGGGGTGACCCCTTCACCTCTCAGCAGCTCTCCGGCTGCCTTCCCCTGCCGGCACCACCGCTTCCTGCCAGGTGTGCTCAGCCTGGCTCCCTGCCTGGGAAGCCCTGGCCATCCTGCCCCTGCCTGCTCCACGGGCGGGCTGGCAGCACCATCAGCTCTAGCTGCCGCTTCTGCATGTCCCCAGGGCTGTGTGTGGTAGGGGGTGATGGGGACAGTTCGAGCTCAGCACGGGTCCCTTAGCCATCTGCCACTGGGGTACACAGTGCCCCAGAGACTGCTGCAGGCTGGGGTGAGCCTGTGTGAACAGATCCAAGGACTGGAGGAGGTGGGAAAGGGCATTGGTGGTCCATGTGGGGCAGCTCGGGGTGCCTGGAGCCAACTCAGGGTGGGGCAGCTCAGTCCACAGGGAGAGGCGTTGTTCCACTAGGGAGCTGGGGCGGGAGGCCAGGCTGATGTGTTCTGCTCCATCCTGAGGGGATGAGCTGCCCCTTTCCCTGTCCTTGATCCCAGCTGGAAGGAAGGGAGCACTTCAATCCCCTCCATATCTATACTCCCGCAGGCAGATCCTGATAGGATCCCTTGGTCTGGCGCTGTTGGCAGAGGCTGAGTGAGCAGCTAGCACACATCAGTGCTGATCTACCTGGACCCCAGGGTGGATCCCTCCCCAGCCTAACTGACACTGGCACAACCATGGGCAGAGATGCCCAGTGCACATCCAGCAAGCCACGCCAGCCCCATTCCCAGGAGCACGCCCAAAGCTTGTGGCAGGACAGAGTGCCAAGGGCAGCCTGGCCATGCGGCACAGGAACGCCCCAGCCATGGGAGCCCTTCCTCTGCCCACCGCAGGCTGTTGCAGCATCGCCAGGCTTCACCCATGCCAGCACAGCGGTGGCCATGCCCATTGCCAGAGAGCCAGTGCGCCGTTCCTGGGCTGTCACTCCACCACGCTGCTTCCGCAGAGCCTGCTGGCGGGGCAAGCCCGGGGAAGCCATGCCCCCCCCCGGCCCACACCCCTTGGCTCTCGGCCCCGGCAGGAATTATTAAGTGTGCCCCTGTGGAGCATGTGCTGAGGCTGGCCACGGGAATGTGGGCAGATCTGACATACAAGCCACAGCAGCCAGGCTGTAATTTCCAAACAGGCCCCATTCGCTCTGTTTTCCAGTTAAAAATATATTAAAAAATAGGAATGTGGGGTTTGTAGCAAAGAATGTTGGTAACCGCTTCGAACGTCTGGTGTGATAATGAAAGGGTCAGTCCCCAGCTTTGAGCATGACCGATTTAGACTCTGGTGCTTGGCACTGGCATGGGGGCCCAGCATGGTCCAGCCTGCCTGCAACCCCCCACCCGGGCCCAGCCCAGGGAAAGGTGATGCTTCTGCATTGGTGGCACAGTGCCGGGCTGGGTGACATTCACCTCCTGCTCATGCTGGCAAGAGGACATCCAAATTGCCGTCTCTTACGGCCTCTTGAGAAGGGAATCTGGGCTGGGGTGGGTGAAGGCAGGGTGCCTGGGAGAGAGACAGTGCCAACCACTGGCTCTGCTGACTCCCCATGCTGGGTTAGAGCCCCATAGCCCCGGGATGGAGGGCACTGGGTAAGGCTGCAGTCCAGCTCCCTGTGAGCTTCCCCACCACTGTGGCGCTGCCGGTGAGCACGGCTTGCTGCTGGTGAAGGATCAGGTGCCTGCCCCCATTTTCCAGGCAGTCCCCCCGCCTGGGCTAATCGCAGTTCAGGGTGTGCTGCAGAGCCTCCTGTGCTGCTGCCGCAGCCTTGAGTCACTCCTGATACCGGGCATCCCACTTGGCCTTGTGGCCAGGTAGTCATAACATGCAGGGCAAGCTGTGCCAGCTCCCCGGGCATCACTCCCTGGTGCCTGGTGAGCCACGTGGGGCAACTCGGCCAGAACTCCCCCAGGTGCCAGCTCTCTGCTCGTGCCGCTCCCCGGATCTCGGGTGTCATGTCTATCCCAGAGATCGATAATCAGAGAAAAACAAGTCATCAGAGGCTGGGGCTGACGTTGCAGTGGGGACAAGTTAGCTGCAGCGTGGTTCAGCTCAGGGATGTGCTGGGGCAGTTGGTCAAGGAGGAAGGGGAAAATCATTGGTACCCAGGGCTTGTCCCCCACCCAGCCCCTTCTGGGGACACCTCCTTGTCCCTCTCAGCCTCCAGGGCCATCAGGTGGCCGGTGGCTGGCACAGCACGCTCAGCTCCCTGCTGAGTCATGGCTCTGCAGGGAAACGCTTCCAGATCTGGTTATAAACCCATTTCCCTCCGAGGCTGTGAAGTGCGCCCTCCCATCCCGACGTGGGCCAGTGCTGGCAGCCCAATGGCTCTGAGCCCATGGACTCGAGACGTCGGGAAGGGCAGTGGCAGGAGGTGGCCAGTGACTCCCAAATTCCATCCTGGGCTTGCCAGAGCTGAGTCCTTCCTGGAGGCGTGGGTAGTGGCTGCCCTGCACCTGCAGACTCCTGTGCCACCCCGGATGCCTATCCCTCCCGGGGCAGGCTGATGGCACTAGGCAGCCTTCTCCCAGCATCTCCCCAGGATGCCACCCCAGTGGGTGCATCTGTGCCTGTCCCAGGGACACGTGGTGGTTGCAGGCTTGGGGGCACTCCACAGCATTGCTCTGTCCCCAGGGACGACATGAGGATGCTGCTCTGGCTCTGGGCAGCTGGGGCTGAGCACCAAGAGAGCAGCTGCCCTGCCCGGATCCTCACTTGGATGCTGGGAAGAGGAGCAGTCTGACAGGCCCGGGGCTTGGGGCATGTCCCAGGTGCCACCCTGCACTGCAGCCCACGCCATGGCTGGGTTGGAGCAGAGGAGGGTGGGCAGCACCCTATGCCTGGGTGTACAGCCTGGCCTGTTGCCCTGGCACTCCCTGGGGACCCCTTGGTGGCAGGGAGAGGGGGTGGGCAGCAAGGTAGTGGCACCCACGGCTGGGTGGCTCTGCAAGGGACTCTCCTGCCCTGCCGGAGCATTGACCCACGCAGTGCTATCTAGTACACTTTGCTCACTCCACCACTGTTCCTGGCTATCCTGGAAGCTGCTGTTTGCTTTTCTCTGAATTATGACTCCAGCTTGTGCCTTTGATCTGGGCTGTGTCGGCCACCCGTTGCTAGTCCCTCTCTTGCCTTTGAAGTGCAGTTGCCTTCCCAGCCTCAGATGCTGCTTTTGCAACCTTGGGTGCAACCCTGACCCCGTGAAGCGAGACACCCAGGGCAAGAGCATCCCCAGGGTGTCTGAGGTGCTCAGCATCCCTCTTCCTCCCTGGGACCTTATGACAGGCCAGTACAGCTCATGGCGGGGAGGCTGGGCAAGAAGGCATTGAGAGGTGTGTTTGCCCAGTGGCAAGCAATCCAGGGGATGCTGGCAGGGTGCTGGGACCAGAGCATCACTCCCTCCTGTGGCAGTGGGCAGGGACACAGGAGGTCCTGCACAGAAGCTGGCCAAAAAGCTGTTAGTGCCATGCATGTCTTACAGCTAACGGGCCTTTCATGCCCGTGGTTCCAGGGATGAGACCTGTGGGGAAGGCTCCTTTCTGGGCACCAGACAACCCATCCCAACATCAGCCCTGCCCTCCCTCCCTGTCTGGCGGTGAGCAGCGAGGGGGGCTCAGCCCGCCCTTTCTGCCACTGGGAAGCTGGGGCCAGGCTTTGCACTCTGGCCTTGAGTGGGTCTGAGTGTCCCCATCCCCTCCCCGCTCCACTGGCCCAGATTAAATCCAGCCTTATCTGTTACACTTTGTTCTCCTGCTGTCTGGTGTGGAGCAGAGCAGAGATCAGTGCAGACCTTTGACACACACACCCCCCCACACACAGACACATACAACCAGCCATGCGAGCACTCAGAGCCATGCTCACCTACACACAGCCCCCGTGCACACACACACACTCACACTCACCTGCACATGTGCACCCATACCATGCCCTACACACCCCCACGCAGCCACCCCCTTCAGAGCACACAGGTTTCTCCATCCCTGCATGTGTTTGTTTTCTGGCTGTGCTCTGTGTTAAGTTCCCAGTGGTGCGTGGGGCTTACCCAGACTGCCAACCTCCCTGTCGTGAGAGCCAAGGTCCCCCATGCGCATTGATGTGTCCCAGAGGGCGAAGCTGGCATCCCGCAAGCCCTGGCAGGGGGTGCAGGCAGGAGGAGTGGGGCTTCCCCTATGTCAAACTTGGATGGAGAAAAAAATGTGTGCAGAGCGATGGGAGCTGCTCTGGCAGCCTGGGAGCAAACCTGGGCATCTCTTGTCTTGCCACCGCATTGCCCTCACTTGCCATGGGGCCACTGGGGATGGCTTGTGCTGCCCCCATAGATATTGCTGGAGGCAGTTGTGGCAGGCCAGGGCTTCCCATCCCCACCCGTGGTGCACCAGCCAGGGAAGCTGCAGCCCTTCCCCTGTGTGATCTTATCTCAGACATTTCATGAATGACTTGCAAACCTCCACAATCTGCCTCTGAATGGGAAGGCAGCCCACTGGCTGGAGCAGGTGTGCAGGTATGTGCACACGTGTGTGTGTGTGTGTGTGTGTGTGTGTGTGTGTGTGCGTGCGCGCGCACCCGCATGGCCATGTCCAACCCAGTGCCAGAGCTGGCTGGCCCCACAAGCTGTGCCGCCTCCCCTGGGGTGAAGCAGAGGGAACCCAATGTGCGGAGGGATGGACCACCCCCCTTCTCTGCCCCACCGCGGCACCGTGGAAGGGTGTCCTGGCAGGAACCGGCTCCTGGCAGGTGATTTCCTGGCAGAGTGATGGTGCCTCTGCTCTCTCACGCAGAGCCTGCCCCAGATCTGCGGTGCGGGAGAAGGGCAGGCATTTGCCTCTGCTCTGCAGCAGCTCTACACAGCAGTGACGCAGCAGGAGGCCAAGCAGGCTCGGAAACGGCACCACTCAGGTGAGGAGCTCCGTGGCTGTGGGATGGGGAGTGCATGAAACACCTGCCTTCCCAGTGATTGAGCCCCCATCTCAGGAGAAGGGGAGTGGGGGTCCGGGTACAGATCACCCCATGCAACAGCCTCCCCCTTTGCTTTTCCCCCCATGGGCTGAGGTCACCCATTCAGGCTCTAGTCCTGGTGTGGGTTTGGGCACTGCCCCGTGCTCCCTCATCTCAATCCCAAATTGCATCTCTTTCTGCTGATACCAGAGGACACCGAGGGCCCTGCACCTGCTGCAGAAACCACAGTGCACCCCCATCCGCCACCTCCATCCCAGGAGGATGAAACAGCATCTTCCAGCGAGGGAAACACAGTGAGTGCAGCTCTAGAAACAGCCTCTCTGTACCAATGGCAGGATGGGGCCTGCACCTCCTTTCCCTCCTCACATCCCAGCCCTATGCCCCTCCAGGATGGGCTTGGGGGGTTCAACTTGGTTCCTAGCCCATCCTTCCCCATGTATCCTGGCTGGGGAGCGTGTGGTTGCACATGTGTGTGTGGTTTGCACTCCCCTACGGGCATGACAGGAGTGTCTTGCACATGTGCACCCATCCTGCGTGACACCCCGGAGGATGACTGGCACTGCTTCCCCTTTGCTTCCAGCCAACTTCATCCCCAGCTCAGAAGCTTCGGCTGCCTGTGGCCAAAGCCAAACCGAAGAAGGCGAAGGGGCTTTTCAGCTGAAAGGTTGCTGCCAAGAGAGGCAGTGCAGAACACCCATGCATCCTCTGCCTCTGCTCCTGCGTTTCCTGATGGACCCTGCCCTCCCGAGGTGTTTCCAGCCAGGGAGATGGGGCATCTCCTTTCTTCAAAAGTGTCTCAGGAACCTTTTTTCTACCTCTGCCCTGGTGCAGAGCTTGCCCAGGCTGCCTCGTGGTGGAGCCAGTGCTGGACCTGGGGAGAGTGGGATGGATGCTGCCGGGTGGGTGTGGGACAGCCCGGGGCTCTGGCAGGGCTGTGGGGTTTGGCTGCTCTCATGTGGGTTTGCAATAAAGGGCTGTGTCTGGGTGAGATTCTCTCTCCTCCTGCTCTGTCCCCCCTGGGCCCAGGCAGGGGTGCAGCCCCTGGTGCTGCCGGGTCGCCCTCAGGCCAGTCCTACGGTCGCAGGGGCTTGCAGCAGCTCTGGATGGTGAGGAGGTGACAGCAGCTCATTGCTGTGGGGCAGGACCGCAGCTCCCAGCCTGTGCTGTGCCTCACCCTGAGCAGCAGTACACAGGGTGAGGTGTGCATGACAGGACCCCCAGATACAGGGGTCACAGATTGCTGGGGGGGATGGAGCCCTTGTTCTCCTTGTCCTATGCTGGGGACACACCATGTGCTCGTGCCAGGTGAAGCCCTTGGGGCAGCAGATTGGCAAAGGGGTGGAGTGGCTGAGGGGCACCTTCCATGTGCAGGCAGCTCCCCCAGGGTTAGTGGGCAGGTGATACGGGGTTAATCCATGCTCTGGCTTCTCAGGAGCAGGGGACAACCAAGCCACTAACAGATTGAAAGCTCCCAGGTCTGGGAGCAGCTCTGGAGCAAGTTACTGGTGCTCCCTGGACACAAAGCACCTCCTCTGCCCCTTCAGACCTCATCCATCCATCCATCCATCCATCCATCCATCCATCCGTCCATCAATCCGTCCATCAATCCATTCCTGATCTCCTCTTCCAGCCAGTTGCATCCACATGCTTCCTCTGGGGCTGGACCCCCACTCTTGGGCCTGAGCAGGGTCCTGAAACAGCAGGCAGCACTACTGCAAGGCAGGGTGAAGCCCATGGTGCCACTCTCCTGGGGCAGTGCCCTGGCTGTCCTGCTCCCAGGGGTGGGCTGGCCAGTCAGGCTGCCTGCTCTCCCGGGCAGCAAGGGGGAAACAAAAACATCCGGAGCAGCCCATGTCTCTGGAAGGGGAATGAAAGGGCCTTTGCTGGGCCATGGCTGGCCAGTCCCAGGGTAAGAGCAGCCAGTTGATTTTTATATTTCCTCTCTGAGGGAGCAGCATGCGGGGCAGGGTGGGTGGTGAGAAGGGAGGGGAATGGGATGGGGACCTTGTGCTGACAGCCATAGCTACATATCCTTCCTTCTCCCATCTGCCAGCATCTTACCCTGGCAAATTTAGGTCTGTCTGCTGGGCACTTGCCCCTAGGGAGGGTCCTGCTACCAGCTGAGGGAGTAGGATAGGGGCAGCAGCAGTTTAGCAGCTCTCCATTTCATGTGTCTTCTGATACCAGGTTGTCCCCTGGTGCAACCCCTGCTCCATACATGTGGGCTCCATCTCCTGGACTGGGAGCTGCTCTGTTAAAAACCAGGTCCCTCAGTTTCCTGCTGGGCCTGGGCTTCATGCTGCTTCCCTGTGCATGCCAGGACCTACAGGAGGAGGATTTGTCACCCCAGCAAAGGCATTTGGCTCATCTGTCCCCTTTGAGGACCCCTGTGTGGGGGCACATTCCCATCCCATTGTACCAGTGGCTGGTGGGGTCTATAGTGGATCAGATGGTGCAATCCAGCTCCTGTACTCTCGGGTCATCCCAGCTACCAGCTGCACCCCAGGCTGTGTCTCTGCTTCTCCTTGGGGTGCTCAACCCAGGGGAGGCAGTCCCAGGGATGCTGCAGGAGTGTTTGCTCAAGAGCCCTGTCCTGCTGCAGAGTAAACCCTCCTGGGGAGCCCTGTGGCTCTGTGCCCAAGGGATGGGCGAGCACCCACCAGGCATGGGCTGGGGGTAAAGACCTGATGCAGGGACAGATCCTGCTTCACTCACCCTGCTCCCAAGGCAAGGGAAGTTGGGGCTGCAGCAGTATGGATGGGAGGTAAATAAAAGCAGGAGAGTGAAGAGCGGGAAAAAGAGCTCAGCCAACGCCCCCCAGGCCACCACAGGGACCCCAGACTCCAGCATGGGGCCACTGGTGCCTCCCTGGCCAGGTTGCCGCCGGCTCCAGGGAGTGTCACCACTCATTGTCCCATCCTGTCCCGCTGGGGTCTCCTTCCCTGTCCCCACCCCCTCCTCCCTGGAGCCGGCTGGATTTGAGCTCCCGACACACATTAAAGGCCACAAGTTCGGCCTCGGCCTCCATAAATTTGATTCCATAAATATTAGTTTTCGCAGGGTTTAATGAAGCCGTTATGCCGGGCACGGCCCAGCACCCCGACCCGTGCCCTTAATAAGGGCTCTGTGGCCTCGATTAAAGGGACCTTTCAATCGCTGTCAAGTATTTTTAGAAAAGGAAAAGAAAAAAAAAAAAAAAAACGAGAAAATTGGAAATAAAGGCTGCATGAAAATTCATTTCCAAAAGCCCAGATCAAAACACCTCTCTTCCCTCCCTATGAATTGGCATCTGCTCTTTGTTGTTGTATCTGAAATGTATTAAAAGTCTCCTGCTAGAAACGTGGCTAAGTCAACATCTGTAGCATTGATTCCTGACACACAATCCTGAAGGTGATACTGCAAGGAGGGGGGTAGGAGCCAGAGTTTTTGTTCGGCATCAAAACAACAGCAACAGCAACGAAGATCATTGTAGCCTTTTGTGCTCTGTGTGTGTGTGTGTGTGCATGTGCCTGTTAGAGTTGCTGAGGTGTGTTGGGGTGCTAGAAGTGAAAGGAGTTTTTCAGCACAGATTTCAAACAATTCTGATGCGAGAGGGGCTGGGAGGGGAGCAGAGGAAAAGAAGAATGCAAAGCCCTGAAGATGACTGTGTTCTCATTTCCATCACACCAGCCGTTCTCAAGAAGGGCAACCTTGAGTTTTGCTGTATACCAGGATATAAATAAGACTGAGTAGGAAAGAGGAGGGAAATTTGATCAGAATCTCATATTTGGACCAACTGGATGACTGCCTTCTCCCTTAGTAGGTTCCAGAGGTAACACCCAAAAAAGTTCCCCATTGTCTTGCAGGTCTCCAGAACTGAAGTGACCCCTGTCCTCACGGGACAAATGCCTCGTCTCCTAAGATCTGGTAACATCACCTAATGCTAACATTTAGCAAGGTAGGTGCCCAGCTGAACAGTCGTCTGGGGTCCACTGATAGCAGATGGATAGAGACAGACACTTCCAGAAGGTTATTAGCCAAGCTGGAGAGAGGTAAGACAAAAAATCTTTCCTAAAACTGTATTTGTCTCTCCACTAGCTTCTTCAGGAAGCCTAGACAACTTGCACAAACTAGAAATCTTGGTTTTCAACAGCTGAGAAGGGCCTCTCCCTTTGAGAACTGCTCAAATTCTGCGCTCCCAAATCCTCTTGAGTTGACCAGAAAAA
>NW_020799107.1:20577152-20583377 GCF_003259725.1 Athene cunicularia
GCCTGTGGCACCCATGTCTGCTGCACCCCGAGATGTGCCCTTGTGCCTCCCGAGCGGGCAGCACCCTGCTCTGCTCTCCCCCAACTCATGTCCCGCTGTCCCCCGAGCTGGCAGCACCCTGTCTTACTGCCCCTCGGAGCCTGTGGCACCCACGCCTGCTGCACCCTGAGGTGTGCCTTTGTGCCTCCCGAGCGGGCAGCACCCTGCTCTGCTGTCCCCCAACCCACGTCCCGCTGTCCCCCAAGCTGGCAGCATCCTGCCCTCCAAGCTGGCAGCACCCCGTCCTGGTGCCCCTCGAGCCATGCCACGGTGCCCCCGGCCCGGCAGCATCCTACCACCCCCCTACCACACCGCCGGGAGTGCGGTGCCGCGCTGTTACCCCACCGGGCAGCCCCGTGCCCCGCTGCACCCATCCTGCCCTTGTCCTTCTGCCCTGCCTACCGCCTGGCAGCGCAGGCAGCCTGCCTGTTGGAGCCGGGGGATGGAGCGGAGCCTGGTGTGCTGGCAGAGAGGGGAGCAGGCAGACCCCAAAACTGGGCTTCAGGAGCACCCTTGCTGAACTTGTCCCCACTCTGTCACCGAAACCCTGTGCTGTGCCTCAGTGGCCCCTCTTCCCGCGTGTTCCCCATCTTCCCCCGGGTGGGTGGTGAAGGCTGCCCGATGGGATCTGCACTCAGCTCACTGTGCTGGGGGACGGGGACAACCTGTTACTGCAAATGTCCTGTTGCAGTCAGCTGGGAAGGAGGAGTGGTGGGGACAGGGGACGGCAGCAGAGGGGAAGCGGTGATGCTGGACGAAGGTTACTCTGTGTTTTAATATTGCCAGGAGAATGCCTGAGGGTTTCAGGAATGCAGATAAGGAGCCGTACGGCCTTGCTAAGAAACCTGGCCACCAGCCTCAGCACTGGGTTCCAGCGCAAGCGAGCTCCCGGGGGAAGCGGGGGGGAGCCAGGGCTGCCCTGCTGACTGCTGCACACCCTAGTCTGGGGCTGGCAGGTGCGGGTGAGTGTGGGTGGCTGTGGTGGTGGGCACTGAGCAGGGATCTGGTCATGGTTTCTGACTGAGGTGTTGATAACAGCAGGAGGAGAAACTGCTTGAGTGCTGTCTTGACAGCTCTGCAACCAGCAGCGTGCCCCGGTGGCAGGTCCCTGAGGGCAGGGGCCATGGTCCAGGGTGGTTCTCAGGCTGGGGACTGCAGCAGAGGGACCAAGACCCCCTGTGAGGCAGCACCAAGCTTGGGGAGTTGCACAGGTCATGGTTGCTGGTAACTGGAGCCTTGGGGCTGGGCTGGAGCCTGCATCCCCTGGGAAACAGCTTCAGGGATGCTTGAGGAAGCGGTGAGCTCTGCTGGTCCATGCATCGGGGAAGTGGGTGATACAGTCTTGCTTGAGTTGGAGGCAGGAGAGTGCCTCTGGCTGCCTGTGCTCTTGAGAGGGCTTCCACCACCTTCCCTAACCCAGCCAGTGCCGCCCAGCACCCCTGGGAGAGGGAGGGCTCCGTGTCCCACCTGCCAGCCCACTTCCCACTGTCCCTCTGCCTTGTTGGCAGGATACCTGGAAGCTCCTCGGTCTTCTTGGGGTGCCCAAATGAGGGCTTTTACTCTAGCAGGGTTCCTGTCCACCACATGTCCATGCACAGATGGGTACCGTGGTGCCTTGGGCAGCTCTGCAGGGAATTGTCCCCATTGCTATGGAGATCATGGATTCTGGTAGCTTGCTGCCATCCCACAGCCCTCTGGGCTTGTCCTGTGGCCCCTGGCTGTGGGAGATGCCCCCAGACATGGTTGCTCTGGCTCTGGCACCGTGCCCTGTGTTGCTATGGGTTGGGAAAGGCCATTGACCCAACTCCTTGTCCCTTCCCCCAGTGCACTGGCTTTTACTGCTGTTGACTCACTTCAAACCTGTTTTCTTTCCCCAAGTCCAAGGGTCTGGGTGTCCCAGGCAGCCGGAAGATGCCGCCTGCTTGGGGGGGTGGGTAGTGCTGCTCTCTGCCCGCCTTTCCTTTATCGTTTCATCTTCCTCAAGAATTCCAGTGTGTTTGCTCTCGCTGGTCCCACTCGGAGGTGCTGAGATAAGGCTGGAGGCAGAGCCTGCCTCACCTCTCCCCAGCAGCCTGGCCCAGGAATGTCCTGGGCCCCCTGCCCCCATGGAGCCCCAACCCCAAGCCTCTCCCTACCCCAGCCATCACCCCTTGCAGCCATGGTTGGCACAACTGGCATGGAGACCATCCTTGTAGTGGTGAGGAATTTCTCATGGAGACCTTGGGATAGGACTCATGTCTTCCTTTGGGAGAAACCTTACCTGGGGGGAGATGCTAGTGGAACCCCTCTTCTCCTGCCCAGGCTCTGGATATGGGCATAGCTGTGGCCAAGCACACTCCATCCACAACCCCTCTACCGAGACTGTGGTCACACCTGAGTGTCCTGTGTACCTCCCCTGGGGTCTCTGCTGACTGTGGTCCATCCTGGAGCTGTGCCCTGCCTTCCAGACCTGCTGCCTTCACTGAAAGGGTTTGACTTCCCCCACAGGATGTGGTCCTGTCCCTAGTTTGGACACGAGAAGGGAAATGCCAATGTTGGTCAGCGGGGAGAAGATCCCTGCTCAGCCCAGCCCAACCGTGATGTGCATGGGACAGCACAGAGCCACCCAGCTCAGCATGGTGGCATGGGGCCCTGTCCTGCATGTGACCTGGGTGTGCCCAGTCACCTGTGCCACTACAGGGTCAAGTTGTGCCCCCCCTCACATTCTGTCACCACTTGCCTTCCCCCCATGCCCTGGGATTTCAGCCTCCCAGCTGGACACCAGAACAGCACTGGGCTGGTGAGCCACGGCCAGGGCTCAGTGCCACATGGCTGAGCTTGGACGTCCCACCCCAGCCTGGGTCCCACAGGGCCTGTGGGCCACAGTGGCATTTCCACATCTTTGCTGTCACCTTGAAAGACCCTCTGCTCCCCCCCAGGCAGGAGGGGGACCTCACCACACAGGCAGGCATGGTCACCCTGGTTCCTGAGGATGCTGTATCTCCTCTGGGCTATGTGTGGGGAGGGGGTGGGCTCTCCCTGCAGCCCCCAGCAAGCAGAAAGCCTGCGGACAGCCCATGTCCATGGGTTTCTTGGTCCCTGCCTAGCTGTGTGTGCAGGCAGCACAGTCCCTGGTCAGGCAGTGCCCATCCTTACCTGCTTGCCCTTGCCCATCTGTGTCTGCTCTCTGCTGCCTTTGCCTACTCCCTGCTCATTTCTGCCTGCTTCTTGCCCATCTCTGGCCATCCCTGCCCGTTGTCGTCTTCTCCCTGCCTCCTGTGCCGGCTCCCTGCCCATCCCTACCTGCTTGCCCTTGCCTATCACTGCCTGCTCCCTGCTTATCATTGCTCATCCCTGCTTGCTCGCTCCTCGTAGTTGCCCGTTCCCTGTCCATCCGTGCCTGCTCCTTGCCCACTGCTGCCCTGCCCGCGCCTGTCCCCACCCGTTAGTACCCACTCCCTCCACGACCCTCCCTGCCTGTCCCCGCCTGTCCCTGTCCATTGGTACCTGCTCATTGCCTGTCGCTGCCTGCTCCCCGCCCGTCGGTACCTGCTCCCTGCCGCTCCCTGCCCGCTCCCTGCCCGTGCTCTGACACCTGCTGGCCACCAAAGGCACAGGCAGGGCCGCCCGTCCCCGGCAGGGTGCTCCGGGACCCTGCCTGCCGCTGTGGGCCCAGCCGGGCAGGCAAACATGCAGGCAGGCAGCTGGGTGCTGCCCCGGACAGGGAGGGGAAGGTGGGACCCTCGGGCTGGGGCTGCGCTGGGAGGGGCACATGCGAGGGACAAGACAGCTCAGGTGGGTCCTGCTAGGAAAGGGTGGCCCTGCCTGGGGGGCTGGTGGCAGGCAGTGTCCCTGCCTGGGGGACAGGGGCTGGAGGGTCTCAGTGTCTGTGTGTGGGCAGGCTGCCCCTGAAGGACAGAATGGCTGGCACTGAGGGCAAGAGGGGTGCCCAGAGCAGGGTGCTGGCATGAGAGTGGCAAGGGAACACCTGGAGTGATGGCTGGGGAATGCTGGGGGGCATCAGGGACTCCTTACTGCCCTTCTCTGTGGGGTGCCCATGGGGCCAAGGACCTTGGGAGCCGCTTGTGCCACGTGCCAAGTGGCACCACGGTGGTGTTGGACGGGGACAAAAGTCGCTCCCCTCCCTCCTCCTCCTCCCCTCACCTGGCAACTGTTTGTCCAACACCTTCCTGGCTTATCTCCCCACACCCAGGGAGCCGTGGGACGAGGGCAGAGGTGCTCCCCCACCCCATGCAGGGCAAAGGCCTGCCTGGCACTGCCCTTCCCAGGGCCCGGACCCTGCCAAGCACAAGAGGGTTTCCCCACGAACAGCAGCACACACCTGCTCAGGACAGGAGTGAGTGCTTGGGGCTAGGATGAGGTTTTTGAGGGGGCAGATTCCTGCAGAAGCAGTGCTGGGGAGTTTCTGAGCCCGGGGATGTAGCCAGCATCAGGTTTTATAGCCCTGGCACATGCTCACCATGACTGTTGTCTCACAACCCACAACATCCCATGGTGGGGGGTTCCAGTGCTGAGCTAGGCATCACACGAAAATGTCCCCCATGGTGGCTGGTTTTTAGACTGCTGCCCAGTCATTTTATTTAATATTTCCCAGGACTGGTCTCGTGCATGACCATGAATGTTCTGTCCTTCATCCCGATTTTATAGGGTTCTCTGGGACCCCCCATCATCTCCTTTCCAGTCTGTATAGTCCTAGCCCATTCATCTGTTTGTTTTTGTTGTTGTTGTTTTTTTTTAAAAAGCTTCCATATTGCTTTTCCTACACCTTTTCTAGCTCTCCTCCACCTCTTTTTGCAACAAGGAAAGGAACCAGAAGTGCAGGCTGTACTTTTGCAAGACAAGCGCGCAGGGGTTTGGTTGAGATGTGGCTGGGGGAAGTGGACAGCACAGGGTGAGGCTGGGAGGGCTGTGTTGCACGTGTTTGGGGCTGGCATCCCTCTGCTTGCTGGGGAGGACTGTGGCAGAAGGGGACGAGGCAAGGCAGGTCTGGGGGTTTTGGGATCTGCTGCTGTTGCAGGAAATGGGGGAGAGATGGAGGAGGAGATGGGTACCCTGTTGGGGTGCACACCCTTGGGAGATGCTATGTCAAATGGTGGGGCATCAGACACTGTGGGGAGTCTGGAGGGCACGGGATGGACAAGATACCTCATGTTCTCAAATCTTCCTCTGCTGAACCAGCCCCCAAAGGATCCTGAGAGGCTTCATGAAAGCATGGTGGGATACAACCTGTCAACCAGGCAGCTAATCCCCCTCCAAAAAGCTTTTACTGACCCTGCTCCTCTGCCCTGCAGCGCTGCAAGGACCGCTTGAACTCCCTGGCCATCTCCGTCATGAATCAGTGGCCAGGGGTGAAGCTGCGGGTGACAGAGGGCTGGGATGAAGATGGGCACCACTCAGAGGAGTCGCTGCATTACGAGGGCCGAGCTGTGGACATCACAACCTCGGACCGGGACCGCAACAAGTATGGCATGCTGGCTCGCCTGGCTGTGGAGGCTGGCTTCGACTGGGTCTACTATGAGTCCAAGGCACACATCCACTGCTCCGTCAAGTCAGGTAAGGCCGGGGAGGTCACTGAGCAGGGCTGGGGGCCAGCGCCTCTGTTGCGGCATGCTCGGGGAGCCTGGCTGGCTGGCAGGGGTGCTCCTGGCAGGGTGCTGGCTTTTGCAGCCTGATTTCCCTATCTGGGGCAGACAGTCGGGTGGGGAGTGAGTCACACACCTGTGGCCAGCAGTGCCATGGGGCAAATTCCCCATCTAGCTCCCATGGACCTTCATCCTGATCCACCCTTTCTACCCTCCTCCTTTTTGCACCCCACATCTCCTTCTCCCCCAGCCTGTCCCCAGTCTGCCCATTGCATCTGTCTCCCCTGCCCCTGTCCTTGCAGTCCCTTTGTGCCTAGCTGCCTGAGCTCAGCCCCATCCAGCCCTGCCCTCCTCCACCGCCAGCTGCTCTTGAGCTCCCGCTGTCTCAGCAATGTCTGTCCCACCCAGACTGTCCGGAGTGGGGGACCCCCAGGCAGGGACGGGCCGGGGTTCCCTGGGATCAGCTCTCTGCCATGCAGCTTCGTCTGTGGAGGGGAGCAGAGCTGGGGGGTGCTGGAGGCAGAGGCAGCTGCTCAGGAGCAAGGGGTGCTGCCGTCGCTGGTGGTGTTTGCTCCCCTCTGTGAGGTGCAGTAAGGCGGCGTGG
>NW_020799107.1:20583427-20600332 GCF_003259725.1 Athene cunicularia
AGACCTGTGCCTGCCCACAGAGCACCTGCACACCACAGGCAGAGGCTGCCCCACGCGTGCCCACAGACGTGCCCGTGGCGATGCTAGGGCCGGTGCTGCCCCGTGTCTCTTGTCCCCGGGCTCGGCTCCCACCGCACTCTGCCTGTCCTACTGCCCTAGCCCGTGGCCAGCGGCCTGACACCCCCCGACGCCAGCCTGCCCCCCCACGCTGACTCGCTCCCCCGTGCCGATGCCAGGACGGGCCCAACGCCGGCCGGCGATGGAGGTGGGGCGACCGCACCACAGAGAGGGAGCAACGCGCCCCCGAAGAAGAGGGACAAAGCGTGGGAGAAGGACCAGGGCTCCTGTGCCCCGGGGCACCCTGTGGGGCTGGCCGGAGGAGTGGGGCCAGGCTCCGATGCAAGGACCATGACCCCAGAGCCTTGGGGCTGGCCAGAGGAGTGGGGCTGTGCCCCTGGAGAAGGACGGAGGCTCTTGAATCCTGGGATGCTCCCCTGGACCAACCGAGGAGAGATGCTGTGACCCAAGCAGCAGACCAGGGTCCTGAGGCCCTGGAGGGCTTCTGGAGGCCACAGCCCCCTTGCTCCACAGCAGCATCTCGGGGCTCTGGGTCCCCCATATTTATCCCCAAGGCCATGGGGAGCCCAAGGATGCGTGTTGGAGGCTGTGGGGTGCATATCCTGACTGCCCCCAGAGCTGTGTACAGAGGGCAGCCGGGCTGCCCCTGCCTCTTAGTAAATGGCTTTTATTTTTGTATGGACGGCCATGTGGCCTGTTGTATGTATTGTGTCTCCTCGGGTCCCCCCCTGCACCCCTCCACACCCAGTGCCTGTGCCCCCTGCTTCTGCCAGGTGCCCCTCTCGTGCTCCTGCCAGCCCCTCCCCATGATTCTGCCTCCTGCCTGGGGATGTGGGAGTGCAGGATTTGGGACCTGGCCACCGGGGCACGCACAGGGTGGACACTGCACCTCATCTGAGCAATAAAAGGATTCTGTCCCAGAGATGGATGCCTCTCTTCATGGGCCTGGGGGCTGGGATTTGGCTCTGCCCGAAGCTGGGGAGTGATGGGGGGCAGTGCCATCTGTGTTGAGACACTCAGAGATTAGATGAGGGAGTTGGGCGAGGGCCCTGGGGGGACTGGAAGCTTGAGGCTGGGACCATGCAGGGCCAGGAGCAGGATCCTAAATGAGATGCCCCTGGCAGATGGTGGGAGGGCATCATATAGACACTAAGATGGCGGGTGCTGGGGCTTGGGGGACCAGGGCTGTTGTGGGAGCTGAGCGCCATTCCTTGGGGAGCCAGGGTTCCGCTGCTAAGTGCCAGGATGGGTCCCTGGTGACACTTAGTGACCTCTGCTTCTTTTCATCTGGGGAGGGGTGGTATCACCGTGACACCATCCCAGGGGACAAGCAAGGCCCAGAGAGTTTGGGTGCTTTACCCTGTGACAACTGCTAGCAAAGCCCTATCCAGGAGGGTGGTGGCTTTTGCCTCATGATGGCCACAGGCTGTGACATCTCCCTGCAGCTCAGAGAGGGGATTGGCTGGCATCAGGGTGCAGGGGCAGGCAGGTGGGAAAAGGGAGCAGGGCTGCAGCACAGGGTGGGGGAGTGTTGCAGTGCTGGGGTAGGGCACTGCACCCTGAGCTGTTCCTTGTAGCATCCTCCCCAGTGGTACCCTGGCCCAGCACTGCAGGGGATGGGGATGCTGTGGGCATGCCGAGTGCGGCTGGGCGCTCTGCTCCTCAGTCTGTCGCTGGCTCAGGGCTCTGCCTCCTTGCTTTGGGTGCCCCCTGGCACTGCCCTGCCCATCTGGGGCTGTGGTTGTGTGCCGCTCCCCCTGCCAGGCAGGTTTCGGGACTGCCTCCTCAGAGCAGTCCCAGCATCTTGGCTTCACAGTGGGGAGCAAGTGCTGCCATATGTGGCTTGAGCCCCCCAGTGCCACCCCCAGTGACACAGTGACTGGGGGAGCAGGCACCCAGGGAGGCTGGATTGGTGGCTGGGGGTGTGTAGGAGACATGTGCATAGTGATGATGCCAGGGCAGGTTTAATCCCGGGTGGGCAAAGCCGGGCAGCCTGGGAGGGTCTTTGTGCATTGTCAAAGGCTGATGCTGAGGGTCTGGCAGATGGGTAACCCTCCTGTCCTCTCTCTCCCCGCGCAGAGCACTCAGCCGCTGCGAAGACGGGGGGCTGCTTCCCTGGGCGGGCACTGGCAACTCTGGAGGATGGTGCCCGGACACCGCTGTGGGCACTGCGCCCAGGCCAGAGGGTACTGGCAATGGACGAGGCAGGCAGGCCCATCTACAGCGACTTCTTGGCTTTCCTGGACAAGGAGCCCCGTGCTCTCACCTCTTTCCACGTCATCGAGACACAGGAGCCACCCCGGCGCCTATCCCTGACACCCACCCATCTGCTCTACGTGGCTGAGAACTCCTCAGCGCCCGCCGCCCAGTTCCGCCCCACCTTTGCCAGCCACGTGCGCCCTGGACATTTCGTGCTGGTGGTGGCAGAGCGGGGCAGCTTGCAGCCTGCTGAGGTGGTGCGGGTGCAGGACCAGAGGGACGTGGGAGCCTATGCCCCGCTGACGCGCCATGGGACACTGGTGGTGGATGACGTGGTGGCCTCGTGCTTCGCCCTGGTGCAGGAGCAACATCTGGCGCAGCTGGCCTTTTGGCCACTCCGGCTCTACCACAGCCTGGTGGGGTGGCCAGGGGTACAGGGTGACGGTGTGCACTGGTACTCGGAGCTGCTCTACCACCTGGGCAGGCTGCTCCTGCCCCCCGACAGCTTCCACCCACTGGGTGTACCCCAGGTGGAGAGCTGAGGGTGCACCCTGGCCGGTGCTGCTGGCGCAGGTGGTGGCTGCGGGGCGGCTCACCGGTAGCCAGCATCGCCTCCCAAAGCTGGGTGCCCATGGGGAGCTGCCTCCAGCCCTGCCTGCTTGGGGCACAGCCACCTCCTGGTTGGGGGGCACCAGAGCTCCCTGTTGTGCCTCCTCCATGCCTGCCACCCTCCTCCCCACCCCTGTTCCTGGGGGCACGGGGGGAGGCATGAAGGGTCAAGCCCTCTGGACATGGGGGTGCCCCTGGCTGGATCCACATGCTGCTATTTGTGTGTGTGCGTGTGATGTGTGTGTGCGTGTGCAGAATTAGCTAACGACGGAGGTCTGGTAGACGAGGGGGAGTGGGAAGAGGGGTTCCCATGGGGCTCCCAACCTGCCTGCTCCCTGTGGGAAGGCTCTGGGAGAGGGGCCCCAGGGCCCTTTGCTGGGCAGCCCGGGTGGGAGAGCGGGAGATGCCACTCCCACCCTCGGGACATGGCAGCTGGGACGAGGGTGACCTGGGTACTGGGATGGTGCCTTGCCCTTAGCCCAGACTGTGGGTGCATGGGGGCATCCAAAACCAGCCCCTCTATGCCTGGGGTGCCCAAGCACAGGTAGGGCTGGAGGGGATGTTACAGCTCTGGCACAAGACCCCTGATTTGGTGACACAAGTGCTGCTGGAGCGAGACACTGGGGAGCAGCACCCCAAGCTCTGCCCAAAGCCAGCACTGTAGCCACCTGGCCAGGCATGCCCGTGGGGAGGCTGTGACAGCACGGGGAGATCCAGCTGGCAAGAGGAGCTTGTGGAGGCAAGGTGTGCAAGCAGGAAGCTGCGAGTGCCAGGCAGGCATGGGCCTGCACTGGTGGGAGCAGGGGTGGGGAGAGCTGGGGCTGCAGCCCCAGCCTGCTGGAGCCAGTGGAAGAAGAGTGGCTGGGGACTTGGAAAGTGCTCCCTCCCTTGCCTTCCCGGCATCCAGCCCTGAGCTGGCTCAGCCCAAAGCCATACCTTTCTCACCCCAAAGCTAAAAAAACTCGCCAAGCTCCAGACCCTGCCTGGCCTAACCTCCCCAACCCCCCAGCACCCCAAACCCTCAGGGTAACACTGCTGCTCACCAGCTCCCAGGATCTGGGGGGAATCCCATCAGAGCTGCAGTCACGGTGCCCCTGCCAAATCCTAGCTAGAGCCTCAGCCTCCCCTGGCTCCACGTGAGTGGAGGTGAGGGGACTGGAGGGGGGCTGTGACCCGTGTCCCCCCTGCAGCATCACACGTCTTTATTTATTTATCTGCTCTTTGTATGTACCATGGGAGGCAGCGTGGGCACGTGCAGGGTGAGATGGGAGTGGGTGGGGGGAAAAGCTGTTTGGTTAGGGGGGATGATTTTTTTTTTTTAACAAAAAGCAGAAATTATTTAAAGATTATTTTAAAGCACAGTTTTTATGGTGATTGTTGTCCAGGGCAAAGTGAGAGAGCGCGAGCGTGGCCGACAGCAGGTGTATTTTTGTCTCTTCACTGGATGTACATTTCCTGGTCGGGGACACAGCCCAATAAATCCATCATTTCCCAGGTGGGCGCTCTGAGCTCTGGTATGGGAAGGATAGGCAGGGACTGGGGACACTTACTGCCTGTCATAAACAGAGCAAGCAGGGCTAGAGGCATCTTGCAGTTCTCTAGGAGCAGAATTTGGCCACCTCAGTGCTCCCCACCTCTCTCTGTTCCTCCCAACTCCCCCATTCCCAGGGGAGGTGGACAACCAGAGGCTGCAAAAATGACCCAGCATACATGGGACCAAGATGTCATTGGTGCCTCCTGGAAACTTGGGCAAGTGGGTATGATGTAGGAGAGACAGCCACTATGGGACTGCCTGGGACACCTTTCCACCCCAGTCTGGGCCCATCACCGCAGCGCCTGGCCATGCTGGGACACCCTTCCTCACCATCTCCATCACCACTAACTCACTGTTCCCAAAGATGGACCCCCTACCCTGTACACTGGGTTTCCAGTGTTACTAATGCTCGTCACTGTCCCCTCGCCCCTTGTCAGCCCTGTACCCCCTCAACCCCATCCCATGCCAGCAGAGGGAAGCCACCAGTCAGCACCCCACACAGCCTCCTCATACCCATGCCATACATGCATCCCTCTGTGCACCCCCTGCCCCATCTCCAAGCTGCCCTGCCCTAATCTCCGGGGTGGGGTGGGGTGGGGGGGGCGGCCTGGGAGTGGGGTCCCCCTGGGCTTTCCCTAGACCCCACAGCATGGCGAATGCAGAGCAATTCAGCAGCAGGCTGTCAGCAAGGGCCCTCATCACTACGGCTAATTTAAGGGCTCTGTGAGGCGGCTGAGCTAATTTAATTAGGTTCTTATTACAGAGAAGGACAAATTGGTCCCCAGGGGGCCACGGGGTCAGGCTTTCGAGAGGCGCTTTATGGAGTGAAATTTCAATCAGGCTGCCGGCATGGGCACGGCGGGGGGAGCCGGAGGCAGGGGATGGGTGGGGTGAGGATAAGCCCTTTGGGGTTCCCTGTGGTGCAGTGGGCAGCCCATCTCCAGGCTCAGGTTTTTAGGGTATCAGCAAGTATGGGGAAACAGCTCTATCCCATTAGGAGGATGCTGCAGGGTGTTGGGGGGGGCTGCTTTGGAGTGGAAGCAGGGAAAGTGGGGGGGTCCTGGCTCTGGCCTGGCCCCAGGGCAGTAAGAGGAAGTGGGGACGCCCATAAATAAGATTCTGGAGTCTTTCTGAAACCCCATAAACTCCCCCCTAGCCTGTTAAAGCCCCATGACAAGGATGGTGAGGACAGAATGATGCCCAGCTGACAGACAGAATTTATGGAGGGCTCTGGGTTCTCTTCTTTCCCTGGATGTCCTCCCTGCTCTTGTCACTTAACCCCAGGAGAGCCAGGGAAGCCTGGGGGCTGCCCCACTGCTCATGGGCACCTGAAGCAGCCCTATCTCCAAGGGTGCCAGTCTCAGGTTGGGGTGGTCACACCAGGGTCCAGGCTGGTTGGTGATGGATGGGATGCTGGTGGGTGGCCGGCAGAAGGGCCGGGCTGGAGGGTACCACAATGGATGTCTCTCCATCAATTTGTCCTCATTACCATGTGAATGGTGGGTGGGAGTGAGAGGAAGGGCATGTGGCGGCAGGAGAAACCCCCCACATGCTCCCATCTGGGGTAGCGCATCACCCCCACCATCGCTCCAGCCCTGTCTGAGTGTGTTAAACCAGCAGCAACAACCCCCCGGCCCCAAATTCAGGGGAGGAGAGGTACCACCCCCTATTCAGAGCCTTGAAAAGGCTACAGGGTCCAACGCTGTTAACAAGGGGGGATGTTGTCCCCATCCCCGCCTCTCCCGTCTGTCCCTCACCCTGCAGCCTTCTGCCGTGGCAGCACCAGCCAACCCTGCTCCCCCAGGCTAGCACACTGGGTGCGGGGGTCCTGGCAAGGGGTGGTGAGGGGTGTCGGGTATTGGAGTGTGGGAGCGGAGCACCCCAGAAGCATCTCCTGTTTGTAGGGAACTGCACCTTTGAGCAGGGCGGTCAGCAGATGAGAGCAGGGTGGGGCTCTTACAGGACTCCAAGACCAAACCTTCCCCACAGAGGAGGAATATCTCCAAGCAAGGAGGTTGTTTGTTCCCATCATACAGGAGCTCTGGGTCCAACCAGGTCCCCATGGACGGGGCTGTGATGGTGATGGGGGGATCACCCCAAAATGTCTGGGCCTGTGGGTATTGGTACAGAAGTTTGTGGGGGGTCCTCCTCCAAGCGAGGGCAGACCGACCCATAGTTGCCCCCCCAGAAGCCCAGGAGAGGATGCCCAGCCCAGCTCAGCCCTACACGCTAGCAGCCAGTGGGTGCCCGCAGAGGGAGCCAGTACCTGCCTCCCACTCTCACATTAGCTTAATTTAGCTTAATGTCTTTTCGGAGTGCTGCTGCTCCAGCGGCAGGGCCAGGGGCAGGACCCTGCTCTCTGCAGCGCTGTTAGAGAGGGGGTCCCAGTGCTCTGGCCCCAGGCCCACCAGAACCCCAGCAGGGTGCATGGTGTGGGCTGCAGAGCCCACCCTGTGCCCCAAATGACTCCACCACCTCCCTCTCTATCCCAAGCCCCCTACGTCCTGCCCCTCTCTCAACCGTGGAACCCGTGTGGGGACAGCCTTGGAGAGCCCCCTCGATTGCAGGGGTTGTCTGTCCCTCCCCAGAGCCCCTCCACCTGCACTTGGCAGCTTCCCCCAGGCAGCGATGGAGGTGCTTTAGCAGGCAGCAGCCTCTAGGAGTCACACCACAGCCTGCTGTGCCTGTACAGACACAGACAGACAGACACACACATCCACCCCCTACACAAACATTTATCTCCTGGCAGACACATGCCCAGCACCTCACCAGTCGGGCTTGGACTTCCCCCGGCTCTCAGCATCACTATCCAATACCACAAATAACTCTCCTTCCATCCTGGATACTCTATAACCCCAGCAGTGTCTGGAGCACCCAGGTGTCCCTGTGTCCCTAATCTGTGTCCCCTCTGGGGACAGGCTGGGAGACATGCACATGTCCCCTGGTGACCACACGGTCACTGTGAGGACCACAGGACACAGGCAGTGCCCACCTCTGCAGACATGCCCACCCCACATCTACAGATGCAGAGAGCACCTGGACCCATGGAGGGGGCTGACACCCTCTGCCCCCACCAAGGGGAGCACCCTCTAGCTACCTCCCCCACAGCATGGGGTGCGGAGTGAACACACCAAAACCTGCCTTTCCCTTCCCCTATCCCATCCTCGGTCAGCAGGAGCCACCCAGCACCCACTGCGGGTCCCTGCTGCAGGGCAGGCAGAGCTGGGGATGATGCTGGTGGTCCCCCACCTTCTGTACAAGGGAGGGGTAGGCAGGGGCGGCTGGGGACTGTGTGGGGAGGTCTGGCAGCAGGCATCATCCGTCACCTTGTACACTGTCCCAGTATGAGACGGGGGGGGCTCCCAGTGCTGCGGGAACATACAGCAGGATACTGGGGGAGACCCCGCAGCCCTCCAGCGCTGACCTTCCACGAGTGGCTCTGGGGTGCCCCGGGCGTTGGGACAGGGGCTGTGTGAGTATGTGCCCATGCGCAGGGGACAAGTAAGAATCTAATCAGGGTCCTTTTCCTTAATAAATCATTCGTCTTAATCCAATGCCCTCCTTCCTGCGCTAATAACTCCCGGTGCTGGGCCCCACAGCCACAACAATGCGGCTAATGGAACGATTTATTTTCATAATGGTGTTGGTGGGGAGAAGGGGCGGCCGGGGTGGGGGCAGCACACTCTAGGGCAGGAGTTTCTAATTAGTGAATGAAATTTGATGTAAGGCTGGAGGAAGATGGATTCGCTGCCTGACAAGGGGCCTTTCAGCTCATCAAAGCACCCGAACAGGGAGGTAAATTAAATTATTTCTAATTCTTCACTAACCTCCAGGGAGTCACCCTTCCACCAGCAAAAGGTGGGTCCATTCCTGGAATGAAGGGGAGCCTGAAGGACTGAGGTTGAGTGGAAGGGACCAGGTTCTGTGAAGGGATGGGGAAGACAAGGTAGCATGGGATGGGATGGGATGGGATGGGATGGGATGGGGTGGGACAGCATAGTGGGACAGGCTGCCACTGGCTTTGCTGGAACAATGGGGAGGAAAAAGCTGATGATGGAGGAAAGAGTTGCAAATGGTCAATAAATAGACAGCTCCAGGAACTAATGACTAATTTGCAGCAAGTTTTCCATCCATGTCTGTGACCTAACCAGACCTAGATCAGGGCTGAAACGCAGCTGGTGCTGGGGTAGAGCAGAGCAGCCCAACAGTAAGGAAATGGCATCCCAACCCCCAGGGCATTTGAGCAGGGACAGCACTTGGTTTTGAAGGGTTGACTGATGCTGAAGCAGGTGAAGGGTCCAGTGCAGGAGAATTCTTCAGCAAAGACCCTTGTTCTCATGGCTCTGTATGATTTGAGGCCAATGCCAGTGATGTTAATGTTGGTGGCATGAAAGCTGTTCTTGGGATGCACGGTGTTTTTTTCTAAATCCCCAGCTCCTGGAGTCCTGTGATGGAGACTCAATTTTTTACAGATAATAAGTGTACTCTCTCCTAGCACGCCTGCTTTCAGGGGAACCTTGCAGTGCCAACCTGCCACTAGTCCACATGTCCCCAATACCAGAGTGCAAAGAAAAAGGCTTGGTGCTACAGCTGAAACCAGCCCCTTGCTCTCCCCAGAGCAGGGAGCATTACAAGCTGACTCAGAAGCACCCAAGTCTGCCCCACAGAGCTGTGGGGCCAAGGAAGCTCAATCAAGGACAGCAGGCAGGTTCCCAGGAGACTTTCCACCACAGTCTGCATTTCCCCGCAAGGTCTCCTGCCCTCCTAACCATGAGCAGCTGCAGTCACAGCACAGCCCAGGGAGGGAAATTGGGGGAAAAGGGAGGCCATGTCTTATTGCAAGGGGCTGGGGAGGTGTGGGGTGGTGGGGAGGGCTGGGGCCCTGCAGTGGTGGCAGGGGCTTGCTGCAGGCTGAGGAGCACGGTCCCCTCCCGACGGCTGAGGTAGGTGGAGCTGGGACAGGCGCAGAGCCGGCTGTGCTGACCCAACACTCCAGGAATTTAATTTGTTTAATATATTCCCTGGGAAAGAAGAAAATAAATAAGTGGCACCTTGTGTGCCCCCATGTCTCACTCTCGCAATGGAGGTGTCAGCTTAACGAGCCGAAGCCCTCAGCCTGATTAACCAGCCGCTGCTCCCGCTAATAGGGAGATGCCGAGCAGCGTGATTGATGTACAGAGAGCATTAGCCCCCGCAGCCTGGCGCTGGACTGCCGGGTGGGGACACCGTGCCCACCCCAGACCCCTTGATCCTGCCCTCCGTACCCAAGCCCAGGTCAAGGGCAAGTCAAAGGCACTCTCCTGGCCCAGGGTAGATCATCCTGCTCCACTACATTGCGGTACCCAGCGCCAGGAGAGATGGAGCTGGGCTGCTTTTGCTTCTAGAGGCAAGGACATGCCGGTGGCTTCCCACATGTTGTGGGACTGTGTGGCAGCTCCTCAAAGCAGGTGCTGAGGACCAAGGTTATGCAGAGATTTTGTGCTGCACTCTAGATCTCAGCCACACTCTCTCCCATGGGCTGGGGTAGGGACACTGAGGCACAGGGATGTGCTGGAGGCCACAGTAACAACCCAGGGGGAGCCCATGAGTCTTGGCAGATCCTTCAAGGCTTTAATCCATAAAGCCCTTACCATACTACTAGGAAGAAAACACAAGTGACCTGAAGCCCACCTTGTCCCACCTATCCCTTGCTCAGGCCCTTCTGCAATCTTGCTCAACTGTCCCTCTGTTCCCCCCTTATTGAGGTGTCCCTTGGTCTCACTGCAGAGTCATCACCCATTCCCATCATCCCTGTCCCACAGCATCACCACCCCCTGCCCCCACCTTGGGAAAGGGTTAATCAGCAGCCAGGGAGACAGGGTAATAAATGGCCGTTATCTCGTTAATGAGCTGACATTAATTAGAGCCCAAGGTCCTGGGAGGAGCAGCTGATTTATCCAGTCACCCTGGGAGCAGGTTAGGAGCTGACTCCATGGAAAGGCCATTAGCAGGGAAGAGGTGGTGCTGGGGGGAGTGTCACCCTGCACTGCCCCCCTGCCCTGGGACCCAGCCCTGGCTCCCTCCCTCCCAGGGAGCAGCTCTGGGCCTCGGGACAAGACCCCCTGAAGCAAAACCAGAAGATCCTGGAGGTCACAAGAAAAAACAGGACTGGGGGGTCCCCTAGTGTGCTTAGTGATGAGGGTGCTGGGGGGAGGAGAGCCTGGCTGTGCCAGGGATGTGTGGCACTGTACACAATGTGCTGGGCAAGGGCTGTGGGAGCAGGGGCATTGGCAAGCAGCAGGAGGGATGGTGTGCATTCAATCCCTTCCATGCTTTCCTAGATGATGCTGGGCTGTTTAGCCTCCGCCCCCAAAATCTAAGGCCTGGAGTGAGGACAGACACTGAGGATGAGCCCAGGTGCTCCCAGAGCTCATTTTGGGGGCAGTAGGATGGAGATCTCTGGGTGGGTATGTGGACTCATGGTTTTTCAGGACCTAGGAGGAAAGGGGTCAGGGGCTAATGGGACTGGAAATGTATCAGTCAGACCCTGGGTCCTTTCAAGAAAAGGATCTGTGGTGACTCTGTGTCCCTGTCTCTTCCAGCCATGTGTTTACAGCAGGACAAGCCACCTGTCCCCAAGTGTGAGCACCTCTGCAGTGCATCACTGCATCCCAGGAAGATGAGCCAACAGCTAATAGAGGGGAGCCCTAGGGCATCCCTTGCCTGTCCCCTGCAGTTGTATGGTCTGATCCTGCAGGGTGCTGGTGCCCTGGCCCTTTGCAGTGGCCATGTGCTGGGATCAGGTGTGACACTTCAGAGCTGCCCTGGCTGTTTCTGCTGGGAGCAAGCACCCTCCCTGCAAGCCTTCCTGTGCCTGTTATTCTGTCCCACTGCACCAGGATGGGAGCCCTTAACTTGTTTTTCTGCCCAGCCTTGCCATGTCCCATCGGAGATGGGGCTGCTTATTTGAGGAATTGCTTGGATAAATAAACAGCTGCTCAGAAATCCCTGCTGGAGGCCTGTCTAGGAGAGACCGAGCCATGTTTGCTTTGTCTGTTAACCCCTTCGCTCACGGCAAGTACCTGGGGCTCAGAGTGGAGGGAGGTGTGAAGGCTGGATAAGGTGTGCAGGGGAGCTGTGTACCCCACTGTGCAGTGGCAGGGGGATGGAGGCATGGAGATTTCTGCTTCCCAGGCCAGGTCCCTGACTGTTGATGTGCCAGGATGGAGAAGCCTTTGGGAGCTTGTGGCCAGCTCTGAAGCCCCTGGGGTGGGCAGGACCCATGTAGAAGGGAATGCAGTCAGGGACAGGACAAGACAGTAACTGAGCATGGCACCCCTGGAAGCAGGCAGGGAGGTGGCTTCAGTGACTTGCCTGGCACTTGTCTCCTGCCACCACCAGAGCAGGTAGAGACCCCTAAAGACAGCTGAGAAGCCCTATGAGCACATCTGTGGGGCTCTGTGGGCAGCCTCTCTGCTCCCACAACAGCCATGTGGATGACTCTGCCAGTGTTTCTGCACAGAGGACAGCCACTAAGCAGCCTGGAACCCAGGAGCTGGCTATGCCAGGTCTGATGCAGGCTGGGCTCAGCTCCCACCAGGGCAAGGCTGATTAAGACCCATTATCTGGTTGGTTAACAGCTCTGGGCCACTCACAGGTGACTTCAACTGTTCATTTAGCCACAAATCACCACGGGGCTGGCAGTTTATTTACCTTCCCCACCAGCCTCCTGTGGCTTCCCAGACTTCAGAGATAGTGGGTGGCCCTGCTGCATGGGGCAGGGGAAGGGCAGCATCCTGCTGTGGCCATTATCAGAGCTTTCAAAAAGCCTGGGACACCCCAAACTGGAGCAGACTGGGGGCTTTTACACCCAATGTTTCTTACCAGGGACTGGGCCAGAGGCCACAGAGCATGAGTGAAAGTGTGATATTTCTACAGCCCCTCTCACAGGGGAATGGCTGCAAGCAGACTTATGGCCTGTGTCTTTGGCATCAGTGATGCTTCTGGGATGTATTACTTTAGAGTGCTGCAAGATGACATGAGGCAACAGGGCCAAAGCAGCAAGATCCACTGCTTCCTGAGAGATGCTTTAAACAAGGATGTTGCACTGTAGGTCTCTTACAAATAAGTAATTTCTAAATATAGAAAGCTCTGGAAACTGTGACTTGGGAAGTAGTTAATACTTAGCAAGTGGGTACAGCCATGCTAAAGACAGGGAGCTCTTGCTAGAGCCTGGGCAGAAATCAGGGTGTCTGCCACCTCTAAGGACAGGCTAAGCACACTGGTTGTGGCACCAGTGTCTGTCTCAAAGGCAAATTCTATGGACTGAAGGCAGGAGGTGACTCAAAGGACCAGAAGGACCTGGTGCTAAATTGTGCATCTAGGAATAGCTGAAACGATAGGTTAGGTGGAAATCAAGACACAGCCCCAGCATGGGCTGTGTCTTCATCTGATGTCTGGGAAAGGACTTGATCCTGGGAAAATGGAAGTCTTGTCCCAGTCAGTAATTTTTTATCAGGGTATGGATTTTCCTCGGCACCCTTGACTTTGATCTTGGGGCAGTTGGGTTTGCTGAGGTTGCTGCGTTGCTTCCCAAGGTGACACTGCGGAAGTGGTGAGGCTGTAAAACTGAACTGTGCTCCCAAATATAACCTGTGACCCTCGTGGGTCATTTTTGAGAGCTCAGGCACTTGCTGGCTACAGCTTGGGGAAGTATGTGAACTGCTCTAAGTAGTACTGTGGGTCTCTGCAGATGCCAAAAGCTTGTGTGCACCAGAGCCTGGTGTCTCTGGTGGCCATGTGGGTGTTTGTTCTTCTAGTTTTACTCCTGCTACTTGACCTTGCATGGATGGAAGTTGCATGAAGACAATCCATTTGAGGCTGTGGACACAGCAGAGAGAGGTCCAGTTGTCTAGTGGGGCACCTTCACATCAGCAGTAAAAGGCTTTACAGGGCTTATGTACACCTGTATAAATCCTATTGTGACTGCTGCTTTCAGGTGGCTGAAGAAAAACCAGGCTCTTCACGTCCAGCTGAGGCACATGTAGAAAATCCTGGCAAATCCCTGGACAAATGAAAGAGTCACAGGTAGCCCTAGGCTGTGCATTCACAGTGGTGCTGCCCATTGCCCAGCAAGGGATGTGATCAGGGTCCTCCAAGAGAGGTGAGGGAGCTGAGGAACTCGCTGCTGTCTGGGCACTGGTTTGTACTTGCTGGACCAGCGTGGGCTAAGTGGTTGATTGCGGGGGCACCTTTAGGGCACAGTCAACATAAAGTGTATGAGGCAGGAGTAAACGGAGATGTTGATGGGGTGGGCTTGAGTCAGCAAGGGATGTGAAGATGGAAGAATCACCCTGGCTGGTGCAGGGCTTCAAGCTGGTCCATGTAGCTCTGTATGGGGCCCAGATCTGTCCTGGATGTGCCCAAGATCTTCCACAGCAACAAGGTGTTTCACAGAGCTGGTCACCTTGGGAGGGCTCTGCTACCACTGGGTGAGAAGGCCCTGGGGTAGCAGCATAGGGTGAGCTGTGGGGGGACTGGGAGAAATATAGTGCTGGCTGGGAACATCCCCCCTTAAACTCCACTTTCTCCTGAGATGGGATGGTTTCCTGGGGCATCTCCTGTCCATGGTGCCTTGCACCCCAGGCTGTGGGAATGAGCTGTGTCTCTGCCTGATATCCTGTGGCTGATGTTCAGGGTTGTCTTAGATCCACTGTGGACACCATCCTGTGGAGGAAGGATGTTGGGCAGAGGTAAGGGGCCAGGCCTTAGTCACATTTGCTTATTACAGTCCTCAGATCTAGTTAGCAACCAGGTGAGCTGTCACTGGAGGACCTGATGGATGGGGAAGAGAGTTCCCTCCTTCCTGAGGCGGGAAATGAAGCTAATCAGACCTCAGACACCTTAATCCAGCTCTGATCTGATTAATGACCCTGGAGACTGTGAACTCATCAGCACCCTGGCATCTATCACTGCCTGCATCCCGCCCCTTCTGCTGGCCACCGCCCGGCACCACTCTCCTGTGCACAGCCCTGGGCTCCAGCTCTCTGCCCTGCATGGCATGGGCTGTGTGCCAGCTGCTCCAGCCCTGGACAACTCTCTTTCAGGGTCCCAGTGTTTGGATTTGACTCACCTGGAGGAGAGAACTCCCTCCATGATTTTCCTATATTTCTTTATTGGGGTGTTTCCATCCAGGTTGTATGACTGGTGTCTGCAAAGATTTCTTGCTTGTGCAATTCAAAGGCTGCAGCTTGGCTGCTTTTACTTGCATCACCCTGGGATCAGTGAATTGGGCACCCTCCTGGGCTGCTGATATTTGGAGGAGTTACTTGTCTTTGGGTAGTGCAGAGGACTTCCATGAGAACAGTAAGGCTGTGTGTGACTGTGTTGTGACCCAGACTCCCAAACAAGCCTTGGTCAAGCCCTGCTCCCATTGCCCCAGCTACAGTAGGTACAGCCACAAATGGTCTCAGGGTTTGGCAGGGATTACCCAGGCTCTCCTGGCTGGCTACCTGCCTGTCTGCCACCCCATGGTGGTCATTGTGGTGGTGAGTTTTCTGTTGTGCCCCCGTGCAGCAGTCCCTGTCTCCACCCTGGATCTCCAGGCATGTTCCCTGTGCAAAGCTAACAAGCCATTGCAATCCTTGGAGCCAGTCCTGGGGACTCGGATAAGGAAGCAGTGGCTCCTCCCTTACCACTGCCACCATTGCAGGCTGTTGACCTGCAGCAGAAGATTTGTCCTACCTCTACTGTGCCCTCTGTTCCCTGGATACTTGTTGCAGTTTTCCCCATGCTTGGGAGCCAGACTGGTCCATTCCTCCCCAGATCTCATCCTGCCCATGCCCATGCTGCTCGGCAGGGCTGGCTGCTCCCATGGCAGGGAGGGAAAGGGCTTGGGGTCCTTCTGCTTGGCAGGGACATTGGTTTCTGTTCTGGAAAAGCAGAGGGGTATGGATTTGAGGCAGAGGGCAGGGAGCCCTACAGCCTCCCTCATGGTGGAGAGACAGCACAGGGGCAGCAGGCACAGGGGTGCTGAGGATGGAAAGGGACACTGTTCAACCTTCAGTACCCTCTGTCCAAGTAGGATGAGTTGCTGTGAAGTGACATCCACCCCCAATACCCTTCTGAGCAAATCTAGCTCTGGGCTGTCCATGGGGCTGATTCCTGCCCTCCTCCCTCCCAGGGGGCAGCTGGAGAAGGGCTGTTGTGTATCTACTCCCACACAAGGATTTGGGGCTACCCAGTGAAGCTTGTGGGTGCTGGGCTCAGGCAACAGAAGGAGCAAGTTGCCCCACACATGGGACATTTGCAGCTCCCTTCAGAGAGGTGATGTGTGTGCAGAGAGCTCAGCAGACTCCAGATTAGACTGGATGGGTGCAGGGAAGACAAGCCACTGGGGTTACTGAGCAAAGAAAGCACAGGTTGAGGAAGGCTCCATATGCCTCTGCTTTTCTCTTCCCCGGGCATCTGCTTGCAGCCTCTGTGTGACACAGGATACAGGGAGCAGACCCATCTCTTGCTCAGGGAATACAGCAGTGCTGGAAATGCTGAAGGGGGAAGAAATACAGGGATGGGAGCTCCCTTTAGCCGTTACAATATTTAGGCAGGGCAATAGTGGCTGCCTCACTTGCCTTCCAAAGATCATCAGGCACAAACAAGCAGAGGCTTGTCTTGCTGTGTCAGCATGACACAAAAGGTGGGACCCAGAGACAGGCAGACGCAGACTCTCCATGCCAGAGACCACAGATGCACTCGAACGTACTCTGCCTGTCCCTGAAGGCCGGTACCAGGGGGGCTGGGCCAGCTCTGCTCCTACTCACCCACATCTCCCAGACCAGCCAAGCCTCTCCTCTGTGCCCTTCCCTGGTGCCGCTCTTCAAGCTGTCTTGTCAGGGAAAGATAAGACCAAACAAATGAACAACAATCTGCCTGTAGGTTCCTGCTGTTGGCATCTTGGGAGATAGAGGGAGGTGGCCCCTGTGTGTGTCCCGCTCAGGTCCACTAGCCAGAGTGGTGCAATGGGAAATGGCAGAGCTGGGCATTGCTGATGAGCCCCGGTGCATGGGGTGCAGAGGAGCCTGCCGGGCCTTCCCTCCCAGCCAGGCATTCTGCCCCTCAAGTGCCTGGGGGCTCTGCAGAGCCAGGGCAGCACTGGACCCCAGTAGGACTTTGCCTACATGTGCCAAAGTCTGTCTAGTCTCTCCAGATCTCCAGCTGCTGAGCCCGCAGACCCACTTCCCCACCGAGGGGCTCTAAGGAAAGCAAGGTTGGCTCTAGATCAGGACGAAGGGCTCAGCGCCCTGGGCAGCGGGTCCTGCAGGCTGGGGGGACCCCGGGGGGTGGACCAGGGCTGGGCGGGGTTATGAGGCTGGGGAAGGGGCAGGGGGTCTGGGTCAGGCCCCGGACTGTCCCCGCTGCTGTGGCTGGGGCGATGAGGAAGCCGGAGGAGGGAGGGAGGGAGGGCGGCCGGTGGGGAGCCCGGCCGGGGCCCGCGGGGAGGCAGGCCG
>NW_020799107.1:20600382-20604609 GCF_003259725.1 Athene cunicularia
GGGGGGGGGAGAGGAGGAATCCCTATTTGGTGGTGGTGAAACACCTTCTTGCTTCTCTGCCACGTTGTCCTCGCAGGATCTGGGTCTGTCGATGTGTCTCAGCATCCCAGTAGCTTCATGCAGAGTTGTGTTTCACCAGGGTGGGATCACACCACTGCATCTGTCCCCATGGCCCTGAGCACAGCTTCTGGCCGAGGTAATGTAGAGATATTTGTGCATTTAATTTGCATTTGTGCATCAGCCCCCACCCTCTCAAGTGCAAGATCTGCTCTAGAGCTGGTTGTCTCCAAAACCCTGATGAAAGGAGTCAAATCTCAAATCACCGGCATGAGACCAGCTTGCGGAGGGAGCTTTTGGGCTGTGCTAGGACGCATGGGAACAGCATGTCAATGGGTCTTGTGGAAAGCACCGAGGGCTATTGGGCTCCTAAGGTAGCTCAGAGGAAGGAAAAGCAGTCTCTGACCCAAGTATTGCTTGATTGAGCCCTGGAGAGCCCAAAGCAGTAGAAACAAGGAAGACATGTGGAGGTGTAACAAGGATGCAGCAAAAGCTGGTAAAGCTGTTGGTTTTTAAATCAGAGTGGCCACTGCCCCAATCCATACCCTTGCCAAAAGGTGTTTACTCCCAGATCTGGGGAGCCTTTTGAAGTGGGGACTCATTCTTCCCAGACTGCCCTGTTTAGTACTTCAGCAATTCTCCTGCTGTACTTTTCTTGCTCCAGTTTGCTCCCAAGATTTGTCATGCCAAACACAGCAATCACTGTCTATTCTCTTTGGTTGCTTGGTCTGCACAGGAGGAGGAGGATCTGTAGGTCTCAGCCTTCTGCTTCCATCTCTTCTGAGTCAGGTTCCCATCCTGACTGCTTTCAAGGTTTTCTTCCAAATGTTCCGCTGTCTCAAATCACAGGGACCAAGCTGTGCAGAGCTTAAGCTGATGCTTCCTTGAACCAGAAGGATGAAGCTTTGTGCATTTGCAGCTACTCTACCTGCCTGTACTTGCCTACAATCATCACTCCAGACTTGGGGGACTTAGCCTGGGTCTAGTCTCCTCTCCATGCTTCTCCCAGGGATCCTGCTCCCTTGGTCCTTGTTTCATGTTATTCTCAATGCCATGTAGACTGTGTCATCAGATCCTGTTCCTTGTCCGTCAGATCCTTGTTTCAGTCGGCTGGGAACATTTGGGTTCTCAAGTGTGTTCTCAGCCTTTCCCCTTGTGGGCTTGCTGCAAGTCCCTTTGCAGCACACCTTGTCCTTGTAGTCACCTGGACTGGCCCCAGCTGCATCTTATGGCTGTGTCTGGGCTCATATTGGCCCAGTGTGCTGCCATGGTGTGGGGATGGGGACAGTGGGGTGGGTATACAGGGACAAGAAGGGTCACCCACCTAGGACATGCTGCCTGCACAGCCCTTCCTTATTTCTCTGAGGAGGGTGGTGGGTTGGGCAGGAGCCTCCCTCTGTTGGCATAGGGCTCCTGGGCTGCCTGTAGTTCCTGGGTGTCCTGTCCCAACACCCAGTCTAGACAGATGGACAGACTTGCCTGGCTGAGGTTTCCAGAGTGACTGAGCACAAGTGTCCATGCTACTGGTGCTGGTCGTGTTTAGCTCTTCAGGTAGCAGTGGACTGGAAGAGATGAACCTAAAAGCCTCCTAGGACATGTTCTGGGGCATCCCAGAGGCAGGTCACCCTTGTGATTTATTTGTAGTGGATTTCAGCACTAAATCCTGGAATAAAATCCTTCTTTAGCTGCCTATGTAGAGATGTTTTGTGGGCAGAGTCTAGTTTGGTCTCCTGGGGACAATCAGGGTAGGGGAAGGATTGGGACAGTCTCTGAACTGGATTTGCAAGCTCTGTGGGGGTGCATTGCACATGCTCACCCTGCTCTCACCTGTGTATGGGGAAGTAGGATGCCGGAGAGATGGTCCGGGACAGTGGGTACCCTTAGGAACCTGGCCTAGGCTTGGATGCTGGGATGGCTCAGAGAAGTGCTCCTGCTGCCGTGCAAGCAGGTGCTGTACCTTCCTCTCTAGCTGCCTCTGTGGAGCTGCAGGCAGCGCCTGCCTGCCTCTGCTGCAATGCGGAGTGAGAGGGCTGGGTGGGAAGGCCTGAGTGCAGGAACAGGCATGTCCTCACTGCAGCTGGCGGGGATGCTGCCTGCCCAGGCTCCACTGGCTTTGAGAACCTTCTGAACTGCACAGGGGGAGCATTTGGCACCAGGGTGCTGTGCCTATTAGTATTTCTGGGAGATGTGATTTATTTGCCCTGGCTATCAGCGTGGAAATGCAGCACAGTGGTGGGAGACAAGTGAAGAGACCCGCCTCAGTGGAGAGTTGTAGGAGCAGAGAGTGGTGACATACAGCTGGAGACTCAGGAAGACCAAAGGATTCCCTGTGGGGGACCTGCTTCTCAGCTGGCTTTCCTGAGACACTGCTTCTCTGCATCACCCACTTATCACCTTAAGCCCGGGTCACATCCTGCCCACAGCAGCAGAGAGCTAGCTGATGGGCTGTGCTGGGCTAGGCGAGGGAACAAGATAAGTCATACTAAACTGCTTCAAGAAGCAATGCCTTCCGAGGCTCACCAGGTGCACAGTGGTCTGGCATCAGCAGGAAACATGGGCTGTAAAACAGCTGGCAAGCAGCAATCGAGGGTCATGGTGGAGCAAAGGACTAGCAGGGGTATCAAGTGCCCTTACACGTGTTGCCCCACTGACAATGGTCAGGGCTGCTGGCAGGCCAGGGGAAGCCTCTGGTGATGGCGCTAATGCTGGTGAGACCACCTCTCTCCCTCCCAGCCCTGACATTTGGAGGAACACCTCCAAGGCAGACAGGGTGTTAATTTCCTCTCCTTTATCTGTCAGTCCACAAAGTTAAGTGAACTATAGCTAAACAAACCAAATTAAAACCAAGTGGGTTAATATCAACCTAGGATTACCCTTGTTATCAAGTAGACGGAACTGTATCAAATAAACCAACAATTCTTTATAAGCTTTATCTAATTATCCAGGAGGCAGCTGCCATGTAGAGCTCCTGGCCTCAGACTCGGAGGGCATTCCCGGTTCCAGGCCAAGCAATTTATTTACTGATATTGCAGCCAAATGCCAGGTACCCATCAGGGGGTCCAAGCTCTGCCAGGCTGAAGGGATATTGAGATGAGCTGTGATCCTGGATGTAGCACTGGAGGAGATGGCTGGGCAGATAGGAAATCCTTTGGCAAGCAAAGGTGTGATGCTGAGGCAGTCACTGGTCTTCTGGTAGGAGCTGAATTAGGGGGAGAACCTTCCCAAAGGGTTACTGGTTGTGATGGGGATGGATTCATAGCTCAGCTGGCAGGACAGAGGGAGATAAACCCTGAGGGGATGCTTGCTGTGCGTCCCTTGGGAAGGTGCTGTCCATGTCCATGTGACAGCCTGCCATAGGACAGGGCAGGACAGCACTCCATGAAGCACACTGGAGCTACCAGCTGTCACAAGACATCGTTTCCTCTTTGCATGGGAAACTGAAATCTACTTCATACCCTCGGACTCCACTTCCTCCTCCTCCTCCCTTTGCTCCTTCACCTATGAGACACTGCAGACCCTCATCCTCCATCCTCTCCCCACATGAAGGAGCCAGGGCCCTTTAGGGAAGCCAACAGAGGTCTGAGGCCAGAGGTGTTGGTTGTTCAGGCCCACACTGACCTGTTGCTGTGGGTGGCTGGAAGTTGGGTGGACCTTAAAGCTGTCTTGGTTTGGACTCACCCCATCTTGTCTGCAGGCCAGATCTTGGACAAGTTAGGATGGGGAGCAGTGGTGATGGATAATAGCAGCTGCTGAAGGAAGGGTGTATTGTCAGAGGAGGTCACAGGTTAGGTGGCCAGCCACACTTGTGTAGGCTGGGCTTTGGACTGGTGGTGGCTTGAACAACACCACGCAGGGGTTTGACGGTTGGGTTTGTCAGCACTGGGGCAGGAGGACGGGTGGGTTTCCAGAGTAGTCAGGGTCTGTACAAGGTTCGTAATGGGCACCACTGCACTGAGCACGAACTGGAGACACTGAGATGGAGGAGCTGGGGCTAGCAGAGGGACTATGCTCCAGTGCTCGGTCCTCTGCATTGGTAGTCATTTGGGATATATCCTGTTTGGATTTATTTGGCTTTTGGTCAAACTTTCTGTTCTTCTTTTCCCTGCTAGACTAAGCAGCTCTCAGCATCTTACCTGGGGAAGAGAGTCAGTCCCCCGGGGGGGGGTGGGG
>NW_020799107.1:20604659-20610810 GCF_003259725.1 Athene cunicularia
GTGTTGTTAAAGCAAGCTGCCTCCCAGCCTCCTCTGAAGCTGGACAGACTGAACTCCTGCTGCTTTTGTGGTCGAGACTCACTTCTGTTCTTCCAGTCTTCCCACATCTGTTTTTAGTCTGACCTTGAAGGAGGAGGCACAGAGGAGCCTTTCAGAGCGGTCTGAAGGATTTCCATGCTCCTCAGAACCAGGATGCAGGGCCCTAGGTGCTGAGCCCTGGGATCTCTGCTTTAGGGTGAAGAATTCAGGCTGTGGATATGATATTTCTTCACCCCTGGCAAAACAGCCTCCAGCTCCAGAAAGCACAGAATTCCTGGATTACTGGATGCTGGGATGTGGGCACACCTTCTTCCCTTCTCTTTCCTCAAAGCATCCTCTACAGTCCATGCCCAAAAAGAGGACCTGCTCAGAGGGGCCCTTCCCTGACCCAGTACAGCCAGCCTGTGCAGTGCAGCCCCACTTCAGGGAGGGACTGAGGCACCGGGTGCCCCAATGCACTCTCCTGTCTCTGGCAACAAAGGGGGCTTGCTGGGTGCCAGAGCCCTCGGGCTGCCGGACACTGCCTGGGGCTGCTTTGTGTTTATGCTCCCCAGCAGTCCGTCCTCCCCACCAAGAAGCTGCAAGCAATGTTAGCTTGGGCTGCCCTGTCCCTGCAGATGCTGGTCCCCATGGCACCTCCTTTCTTTAGCTGAGGGGAGCCTTGTCAGGTCCCTTTGGCCCTGTGTCTCCGCCAAAGTTTTGTACAGTCAGAGCACCCACAGCCAGCCAGAGCCCAGACGGCAGCCGAGCACTGCAGAGCTGAGCCATCTTTCATCTGACATTTGTATTTGTCCCGGAAATCCTTTGAGCCTCTCATTTGGTTTTAGCCTCGAATATGTTTTGTGTGCAAAATAATGCACCATGTGTGTGTGTCAGAGCCATCAGCACAGCATGCCTCTGTTCAGTCCCTAGTCTAACTGGCCAGTGGCTGCAAGGTGGGTCCCACAGACTGTCTCTCCTGGCACTGTGGTGCTGCAGGTCTGCATAGCTCCGGAAAGAGCTATGTCCATCCCTGCTCCCACAAAGAGTTTGCAGAGCCCCACCCCAGCCTCGGCTCTGCTTGTTTGACCCATCCCACCCAGCATCCAGGTACTTGGGATCAAACCTGGATCGTGATCGGTTAATGCCCCCTTCATAAATTCCTACCTTGTGCGTCACCACTGTGTTTGTGAAGGGCTTGGTGGACACTTTGGGAGATGGGCAGGTTGGGATCAAAGCTGGAATCTGGGGGAGATAACGTGGATGGTGCCCCACGCCCTGCAAAGTGGGCGAGCTGGAGCAACCCTTGCCAATCAGGGCATGTCTCTGGGGCCACGATGCTCCATCTTGCCCCCCAAGACGTATCAGTGGGGACGTGCCAAGGACCTTTCCCGTTAATGCCCCCCACCACCACTCTGGCACTTTACTCCCAGCTGCAAACCTCTGGGTTTGATTGCCACTGTGGTGCTGGGAGAAGCAGTAAAAACTGAACCCCGGAGCGACAATAAAGCCAGCAGAGAGGAGATAAGCGGGGATCAAACACGGTGCGGCAGCCACCTCATGCTGGACTCTCAAAGGCCCCTTTGTTCCTGCTGCCTCCTGATTCAGTGCCGCGCTGCCTTCAAGGGCTGTGGGTGAGATAGCGGGGCTCATGGGCAGCCCTGCCGCCGCAGCCCCTGGCAGTTGGGCAGCCACCTGCATGGCCTGGCAATAAAAAAAGGAGGATTCATTTCAGTCACAGGATTGATTCCAGTTGCACACTGAGGCCTGATAGCTTATCTTGCTGGTTCCTATCAGCCATGCAATAAAGCCATTATTGGGGCAGGAGATAATGGAAGAGACACTCGCCTTCCTCCTCGTCCCAGGTGAAGGGGTGTCCCATCCACACCGCTGCTTTCTGAACCCTGCCCGCTGTCTGTTCCACAGCCACCCCACAGTCTGGCTTGATGGGGAAGTGCCGTCGGCCCCGCACAGCCTTCACCAGCCAGCAGCTCCTGGAACTGGAGAACCAGTTCAAGCTCAACAAGTACCTGTCCAGACCCAAGCGCTTTGAGGTGGCCACATCGCTGATGCTCACCGAGACGCAGGTACCTTGGTCCGGGGGGGATGGAGCATAGCACCAGGCAGCTGTCAGGGAGGGAAGTCAAGGTCATGGGCAATGCTGATGCCCCCCGCTTGGATGCCATCAGCTCCACACCCCACTGCCACCATCAGCACCTCTTTCCAGGGCATCTCCTGCAGAGACCTGCCTGGTGGGCTCCAGGCTCTTCTCTTGCAAAGGGCATCCCAGAAATACTGCTCCTCTTTTTACCCAGCACCCCCAGCTTGGGTTTCAGAGCCTTCCCATCCCTTGTTGCACTGTGGGAGGGGGCTTTTTGTGAGGCTAAAATTAAAATGTCCCCATGCATGTCCTTGGGCATTCTGCAGAGGCTGGGCAGTGGGAAGGGAGCGGTCCCCTGGGTACTCTCTACCTGTGATAACCTCAGCCTCCTTGCATAGATCTGCAGCACTACAGGATGCTCTGCAACAAAGAGGCTTTATGGGGACCCTCCATGCAGGGAAGGTGAGGGGGTGAGTGGGGACAGGATGGGGCAGGGGGACACACTCTCCCCTGGGGGCTCTCCCTCGGTAGGTGAAGATCTGGTTCCAGAACCGCCGCATGAAGTGGAAGCGGAGCCGCAAAGCCAAGGAGCAGGGGGCTCAGCCGGAGGCCGAGAAGCAACGAGGGCTCAGCAAAGCCTGCGAGAAGCTGCTGCCCAGCGAGCCCCGGGGACAAGCTACTGAAAGCCCAGAGTTCATGGGGCGCAGCCCTGGCTCAGGCTTCCTGCACCACAGCACTGCTGAGCTGGGCTACAGCCCGGACTCCTCCTGCTCGGGGGGTGAGGAGGAAGAGGAAGAGGAGGACGAGATGGGTGCCACGGAGAGGAAGATCAGCTCTGTGTTGTGAAAGGCGGACAGAGCCAGCCAGGGAGAGGGGCCGGGCTATGGCGTTGGGGGTCTCTTTGCTGGCAGACACAGACTGTGCCTGAGTGGAGCAGGGGGGGTCTGCAGGGCACCTGCCCCCCTTTAACTTATGTGTGTTTGGATCTTATTTAACTCATAATTATTCCTCTATGTGTATCTGGGAGAGTACCCACATCCCTCACCTATAAAGCTGTTATCCAGATGCCTGTGCTCTTCCTTAGGGGTTGGGAGGTCACCGCACTGCCCTGCCAAGGTCCCTGGGAACTGGGTGGGGACAGCAGACTTGCACAGCTGGCATCCTGCTGGCACAGCTGGAGGGGAGAGACCCCGGACCCTCCTTTGACTGTGTGCTGCCCCTTCTCTGCTGGTATGACAGTTCTTGGAGCAGCACATCCTTGCATGGTGCCAGCTGCCCTTCCCTTTGGTGGCATGGAGGGCTGGGAAGGAGGATGCCCAGAATGTCTGCCAGCCTGCCCTGCCTCCTCCTGCATCTGTGGCATCCCTGGTGGAGTCTGCGCTTTGCAGGGCAAAACTAATCTGTCCTGCAGAGCAAAGCTGGTTAATTGTCTAATGCAGCAGTGCTGTTTTCCATGCTGCAATTATCCTGGTTGCATCGGTGTGGTATTGCCCCAAAGTGAGGCGGGGATGGCTCCCTCCTGGATTTAGAGAAGTGCTCAGACTCTTTTTGAGGGCTCAGTGCTGTGGTGAGTCCCTCCTTCTCCCGTGGTGATGCTGAAACACCTCTCACTTTCTGGGCTCATTTAATGATCCTCTTGGGACCCTGCTTACCCTGGTTGAGTTCAAATCAACCCCTAGTAGCAGGATGATAACAGACATCCTCTGCCACCTCCCTAGAAGCACTAGGGTTAAGTCCTGCCCCCTGTCCCCAAGGCGAGCAGGCTGCCCTTGTCCTCAGGATGCTGGAGGGTCCTGGCAGACCCTATAGACCTCTCATGCCTCCTGCACGCTTTCTGGGTCTCCCCTTGGGGATGCTGAGATGGCCATGAAGGCAGAGGGGCCAGCCCTGCAATGTCCAGCCCCCTCAGCCCGAGGGTGCAGCCCTGCTTCACCACACCACCACATGTAGGGCTGCAGGAGCTGGGCAGACTAGGCTGGGCTGCTCCGTTCCCAGGCAGCCCGTGGTGTCTCCCTCCTGCCCACGTCCTGCTGTCCTCTCCTCTCTTCTCCTTGTCCCTGCCTGGGGGTGGTAGAGAGAGCTGCCTCCCCCGGGACATGGGGGTGGGAGCTGCTGTGGGGCAGCAGCCCCCAAGGAGCCCTGGGTCACCTCCAGTAACCAGTCAGTAAGGGATGGGACAGGTAAGTGTTGGTGTGAGGCTCTCACACCTCACAGGCTGGGTAACGCCTGGCAGCTGCTGATGCTGCCACAGGGATGGGGGGCAGCATCCTGGGCACAGGGGGACAGTTGTGACGCTTTTGGGACTGAGGGATGGACAGGGAAGCAGATGGTTGGAGACAAGAGCATGGGGACGGATGGACGGATGAACGGATGAACAACGGTCCTGTGTGGGGTGACAGTGACCCACAGTGGCTGCTGCCAGCTCAGCAGCTTCTCCCTGGGTGTGAGCCATCCTCGGTGCTCCAGTCCTTTGTCCCCAGGCAACCCAGCCCAAGGTATGGCAGTGGTGTCCAGACCTCTGGCACTGCCCGGGTGAGACCTCTGGTCCTGGGGATGGTTCAAGGGGAGATGTGAGTCAGGGCAGGGGCTGGATGCCAGGAGCCTGTGATGGTTGGTGCAATATGGAGCAGGAGAGGAATAAATGTGGGGAAGGGGGCGGAAAGACAGAGAAGGAAGTGAAAGGAGGGGAGGGAGAAGTAGGAAGGGATGGTACCCAGTTCCCTGCCATTGACCTGCAGGGACAGTGGGGTGGGAGAGACCCAGCACACCAGGAGATCTGGGCACCCCCCAAGGAGGCACACAGGACTGGGCATGGAGATGCTGGCAGATGCCAGGCCATAGCTGCAGGAGCTTCAGAGCTAAAGACATCTACCACCCAATGTACAACCTGGTGCTCTGGCAGTGGAGGAGCAAGGAGAAGACCACAGGCTGGAGCACATCAGGGCAGGGCTGAGGTGAGGGGGACAGGGACATCAGGGGCATAGAGGAAAGAGAGAAGGAAAGCAACAAAAAAGAGAGTGCCAGGAAAGGGGGGGGATGCTGAAGGGATGTCACAGACTTAAAACGTTCACCTTGATGGGCTGTGACAGGTTTAATTTCCAGAGTACAACCATTAAAGTGATGGATGGGAGGCGTTCATCTCGCGCCTGGTGCACACGGGCTTGCCGTGGCTGAAAGAGGGTTTGTTTTGTTGCTGTTATTTATGAGGTTGTTTCTGCAGGAGCAAGGAACTCGTCCAGTACTGAGGGGACGGAGCAGGGGACACGATTGATGCGGGAGGAGTTGGGGTACTGATTTATGGCTCCTTAGCTGGATGACTCACATTGTAAACATCGACAAATACCATTAAAGATGCATCTCCTCCCTGCCTCTGCCCTGGCACTCTCCCCATGCTGCGGGATGCAGTCAGACCTGCTCTCCACAACGCTGCTGCCTGTGCACTACAGGGGGGCTGTCTGGCCCTCTGCATCAGGGACACAAGGGTTCTCCCCTCCCTGAGGGACATCCAGGGCCCTGGAAAGATGCAGGAGTAACCCATGGTGGTGGTGGTGCCCCATGGGAATGATACCAGGGATACCTAATGGGCTTTCACAGCCAGGGGGGCAACCCAGCCTGTGTCCTTCTGCCCCTTTGCTGGTCTTGACACCATAACTTCTTTCAGCAGCAGTCACAGTTTGTTATTTGTGTCACCAATGGCCCAAGGAGCTTGGGGTGCTGCCCCATCCCAGGGTGCTACCCCATCCATATGCCAGCACTCTCCAGCCTGCTGCACCCCTCTCCCCGTCAGCATCCCTACCTCTTAGCCCTGCAGCCCCCTCACCCACCCATCCTGTACACCCATGTACTTCACAGCACCCCCTTTGCCGACTCAGCTTTGCATTTGTGTCCCTCCCCTTCACCCATCCTCATCATCCCTCTCCCGTGAGCTCTCTCCTGTACCTCTCCACCTGCCCCCTGCATCCCCTGCACCCCTTGGGGTGCTCCCCACCCCCACTCCATCTCCCTGCTCCTGAACTCCCCCGTCTCCTCCTC
>NW_020799107.1:20610860-20648533 GCF_003259725.1 Athene cunicularia
GGGGAGCCGGTCTGGCCGTGCGGGCCCGGGGGGCGGTGGCGGCACGGGGCCTCGGCCCTGCGCCGGTGGCAGTCGGGGTTACGAAGGGCTGCACCGTGCCCCGGGGAGCTGGGCAGGCTCTCGCTGTAGGGAACAAGGCCGTGCCACAGACATCAGGGTTTTAGGGGCCCGGCAAGGCTGTAAAGCAGGGCTTTGCTATACCGGGCTCCGTGAGTCGGCAGTGGGCTGGGCAGGGCTGTGCTGCAAAGGCCCGAGGAGAGCTCTGCCCCAGGGGGCTGAGCTGCCCGTGAGGCGCGGGGAGGCGTCAGGGTCTGTGCCAAGGAGGCTGCTGTGGCAGCCTGGGGACAACGCGGTCTGTGGAGAGGGCTGGACTCAGCTGGTGAAGTGGGGACACTGCTGGGGACGCTGCAGCCCCTGCAGGGAGGTGTGCCGCCCTGAGCCTGAGGAGCGTCCTTGGGCCTCTGGGATCGCCCACGTCTTGGCAGCAAAGACCCTCTGGGCGTGCAGGAGCAGCGTGCGTGAGGACTTTTTCCTCTCGTTTTTCAGATGCTTGCTCAGGTGCCTGGTGAGCCCCAAAACTCTGACTCTTTTCGGAAGATGCACTGCGGCTGTGTCAGGAAGGTGAGTGGAGGAGCAAAGGGTGCCAAAGTCATGGGTGGATTTACGGGTAGGGAGAGGAGAAAACCAAAATACTCCTTAGCTTTTGCTTCCCTCGTTCATGACATCCGTTAGTATCTGTTGTTGGGGCTGTGGCCAGGAGGTGTCCCCTCTGGACTCCTGGAACAGGGCTTTTGGTGACTCCTGGAACTTTGCCGCAGGGTGGCTCCTCCCGTCCTTGCCAGAGTCAGAGACATTTAGCGTAGAGAAACAGCTGTTTGAGTGATTTCTCCTCCCTCCTTTCCAAACTGCTAATGTCCCCGTTGCAACTCCCTAAGCTGTCTGCAAGAAAGGCAAAGAAGAAAGGCGTGTTCTGGGGCATTGAGGTGGCTGAAACACTCAGGTGGCATGGCTGGGAACTTGGAAAAGAAATGATCAAACATCTGATCTTGAAAAATGTTCATGAGAAAACCCAGAAGCTGAGCTACAGGTGCGTGGGAAGTTTCTTTCTCCTCCATACTCCTCACACTCTCACTGCATCTTCATCCCTCCTGCTGTATCAGTCATGTTAGCACCTTTTCTTGGATGCATCTGGCCCCTCTCCCCTTGAGCATTGTGCTCGAGACAGCGCATGCACACTTACATAGCAGGACAGAAACCTGCTAATTCAGAAGCACAGCCCTTGTTCCTGGCAGGAATATTTTAAATGAAATGCCTTTTTAAAATTCTGTTTTGCTGATACTTCTGTCTGTGAGGCATTTCCAGTCTAGTGAGATTTTAATTGTGGATGTATGCCAGCCAGTCACTAGTGTGTCCTAAAACCATTGCTCCCGCGAGTCCCACTGGATGTCGAGCCATTACAATGCTCCCTGTGACCCTCCCTGCTCTGAAACTCAAATGTTTCTGCCAAATGTGTTTTGTTCATGTTTCATGGCCTGGCAATGTAAAATATTGTTCAAGGAAGGTGTGGAGACTTAGAATTGGGAATGGGTTTCCAGGACACCTGGGTTCTGCCCCTGTTTCTGCTGATTTGCTACCAAGGTACCCTTGGGGTCAGGTGTGTAAAGTGCTTCTGATTGTGGGGTCTGGAGGTTTTGATTCTTTATTATCTTTTCTGCTATCTAACTTAAGAACAGCTGCATGCCCTCAGACAAAATCTCTTGTTTTGATTTCATTATCCAGATGTCCTTCCACGCGATTCTTCTTCACTGTTTTTCCGCAGCCGATCACTTTGAGTCCTGGTATGTCCTTAACTCTGCCCATCGTTTTCCGGCCCACTGAAAAGGTAAAGTGGTAACATCAGAATTGTTCTCAGTGCTCAGGCTGGCTTTCAGGGGGGCAGTGGGCCTCTGTCTCTCTTGTCCTTTCTGATCTGTTTTCACTTGAATGAATCTGTCCTTAGGAAAGGTTCTAGCATGTAAAGACTGACCTTCCTACTCTCCCCACATCTTCATCACCTGAGGGAGCCCTAACCCCTGACTCCTCTGCAGAGTTTGCCAATAGTTAAGAGAGGGCTCCTCACAAAAAGCATTCCCAGTTTTCCACATGCTGCTTCTGGCCATGAAATCAGTAAGATAAGGTGCTTGAACTGTCCACACCTGGTTTGATCTCAGGGAGACCCAGCTGGGTGGTTTTAGTGCAGAACCTTTGGTTGAGGGACTCACTCTCTGCTTTCTTACAGGAGACCCCAAAACCTGTAAACTGAAGGGCTACTGATTTTCTATAAGGGATATGTCAAGGGCCCCCCTTCTTTTGGATGGGGTGGGTTTCTTTAAGCTTTATTTTTAACAGCAATGATTCTGTTTACCCAGCCTTTTTTCTTGATTTTCAGCTTGTTCCTGGTGTCTGTCTTGGCTCTGTGTGTTGATCTCTGGCTCTTGTCCACAGCTGTATGTCTTTGATGTGAATCTCAGTCCTAGCCACAGAGCGTGATCGTTGGGCGAATTCCCAGTACCCTGCTCTCTTTAGTATCATGATTTTCTGATGACTGTTCAGTGTTCCCTTTATGAAATAAGCTGCTGGCCTTGTTCCATTTTCAGCAAATAGTTTGTCTGCACCACATCAGTTGCTAGAGCAGGAAGCTCCCTTTCTCAGAGAGAGCAAGGACTGTGTGTGTTGCAGTGCCCAAGGTCTCTCCTTACCTCTAGAAGTAGTACTCAGGAGAGGTGACGATTGGGGAGCATAGAAGACACATATTTTGCAATTCCTTCTATTTTAGCTGGTTAGCAGATGTCCTGGGGCTATTAATCCACAGTGCTGTCAACGCTGCATCTTTAAGTTGTGTGTTATCCGTTTAGGTCTTTAGCTGACAAAGCACTTAATCAAAGACTAATATTTCTGTGTTCATGGAGCTCAAAGAAAGGTTGTGCATGTTTCAGTTTAGCTGAATTTGGATCCTGAAAACACGGAAAGAAATCCATCTGCATCAACACTAATCAGGCAAAACAAATGTGGTCTTCAACTGCTCTCTCTGAGGATGTTTGTGTGTCCCCTGACAGATGAGGAGTATGCCTGAGTACCTTACTCACTGCCTGCCTTTTCTGAGCGCTTCATGCGTGGTCTGTTCTGCACAGAGGCCTTCCCTGGTGCCTCTGTCACTGATGGTTTTGTCCCAGCAGTCTCACAGAGGTGAAGGTGATGGGTGTTCAGGGGTGGAGATGCAGTACCCGCAAGATAGAGCCTGTCTAACTCCCATCTTCCCTTGCTTTTCTGTGCAGAGGGAGTATGAAGACAGCATCTGCTTTAAGAAGGCTGAGGGTGAGTTCTCTGTCACCCTGCGTGCTACACTTCCACACCCATGTTTGTCCTTCCCAGCTGCTGTCCAGTTGCCCATCTGTGCTGTCTACAATGTCACGGAGACAACGTTCCCTGTGCGTAATGTTAGGTGAGTGAGACGTGGCTGGGCAGACCCTCTTTCTGTTTTGTCAGGTATTTTGCCACCTTCTTGGACTCTCCAATGAATGCAGACCATTCCAGCTGATATTAGATCTGCTGGCTGCCTTAATAGGCAGCAGACCTTTGTCTCCTCTGAGGTCATGGCGGAAAAGGCAGCAGAAAAGGTAGTACAGGTCATATTTTGCTGTGGGCACATCTTGGCACCTCACATCTGTCCATTTCCAGTATATGCTGAGAACCAACCACACACAGGAAACAGCATGGTGTCCCACTGAGAACATTACACATTCACAGGAGAGGCCTGGGCTTCTAGTTAATCAAAGGCAGCCTGCCTGAACAATCAGCTGGTAATATTCTGGTCTTTCTGTGACATGACTTCTCTTCCCTCAGCACAGGAATGCTATAGGGATGGCAGTGGAGTTGCTGGTGCTCAAGCCAAAATCATTAATTTGGAGGCAGGCAATACAGAAGCTGGAAAGTCTCTCCAGTGCCTGCTCTTAAGTTCATGGAGCTGCCCAAAGTGGCACTATTCTGTGGCTTGAAGTCATCTTTTAGGAGCAAAGACGCTCCCGGTTACCAAGGACAGTCTTATTTTAATGAGGGAAGGACAGTAATTCAGGCAGTATTGTAGAAAGGAGTGCAGTGAAAGGAGAAGGTGTACTTCCAACCATTCACAGTAAGAACAAAACAACCTTTACTAGCTGGAAGATTGCCTGTGCTCCCCAAAGCAGTCAGCTGATGCTGTAGGAGGGTGGGAAAGACAGAGGGCACATGTACCTTCAGCAGAGCAAAGTATCAGCCAGAAACGATTTCAAGTGATTCATTCTCTTCTTAGAAAAATCATTTGTGCTGACTGAGAGGTCCAGAGTGGTGAAGGATATGGATGGTAAGTAACACACCGCTTGGAATCAATAAAATATAAAAAGCCAATGGTATGTCATGTTCTTTGCACAAATCAAACAAGCAAAGGGAGTTCTGGAGAGTTGAATGAGGTATTAGGAAAACAGCTCAGACCTCTCTTCTCACCTGGACATATAAAAGATGTACAAATGTTCATTTGGAATTAAGTAGCAGCAAATTTAGATACAGGAAAAGCAAATACTTCATTCTGGAGCTGATTTATTTGCTATCACATGATGAAGCTGAGGAATTTTATAGCTATTAATAAAGTTCTTAGATGTAATAGCTAAGATTCATTAAAATGGGAACAGAGCATTTACAGAGACTAGAGACAAATTTCTTCCCAGCATCACATATTTGGCCAGATGCATTAGGGATCCTGCCCTTCAGCACTGGTTTCTTCACATCCTAACTGAATAACCCACTGGGAAACGTCCATCCTATGTGCGATTGCAAAGGCAGCAAAGGATCCGTTCATCTACTTCAAACATATCTCCATTTCCCAGTGATCTCGCTACTGTGTTTGCCTGGGAGACACCAAGCCCTTTCTACATGATTCCTGACTGCGGTGTACTGGACCCCGGTGCTGAGTGCATGGTCAGGGTGGTCTTCCAACCCAAGGTGGCTCTGGTGTATGATGTGGCAGCAACATGCTGGTTTGGAGGTGAAGAGAAACAAATGAGGACTATCCAGCTAAAAGCCCTGGGTGAGTCTTTCTTACATTTAACCCTCAAAGACTGTGCATCATCCCTAACTGTGGAATAGCATTCCATAGGGATACATGGAGGTGCTGTGCTCTGAGGCTGTGCCACAGTTGGCTCAACCCACTGATGAGCAAGTGAAGCCCACGGTTTGAAAGTTGCCTGTGAAATTATCTAATGTACTTCTGTCAATTTGGAAGTGTGATCTGAAGAGACACAGGGTCCAATATGCCCTGTGGCTTGCTTTGGCCAAACCAACATTTCTGGAGCCTGCTTAAGTTGGCAGAGGGGAAGAAATTAGAGGATTTCATTGGCACAATGCAAAAACCTCCAGTAACTCCTGGTCTTGTCTGCACTCAGTCTCTCCTGGCTGTCCCTGTTAAGACAGAGAGCCAGAGGGAAATTTTTAAAGCTTTCTGGATGCAAGCTAGAATAAGCAATGGTTTCATTACCAAGTCCTTACCCGAAGTACCTTGTTGGCCACTAACAAACAAAAGATGTGACTCTGAGTTTAGCAAATTAGGGCTGGAAAGGAGCTTATTTGGTTTAAAGCATGGCCAACTTTGAAGGTAGATCCAACTCCAGAGTTACCTGATGTTGTTCAGGGGCTTATCCAGCTAAGCGCTGAGTATCCCAAGAATGGAGATTCCACCTCTCTTTCCTAACCCAGTATATTATTCCCTTTAACAGCCAAATATCCCTACCTGCGGGTGAGTGTGACAGGGGAAGAGTATGAAGGTGTACAGCCTGGAAAGTTTCGGGATGTGCTGTGCTTTGGATCAGTGCCAGTGGGGAAAACTGTGGAGAAGAGTATAGAAATCTTCAACATGTCTGTGGTATGTGGAGAGGGAGACTACTTCTTGTGAGAAGTTGGCCTGTTGACACATTTCCCTGGGATATGCAGTCTTGAGTATCTTCTTTAATGCTGTGAAAATAATCTGAGTGGGAATGTGAGCAAAACAGAGATGATGAGCCTTCCCCTACCAACCAGGCCACCCACCCTTGCCTTCCGGCTACAGTGCTAGCTGCTCATCCATTTGTAGCATGGTATGGCAGTTCCCACCTGCTTCCCGCTGCACTTGGTCCAGATCAGCCAGCCACTGTTGCCCTCCACACTCTGCAGCTCTCCTGCTCACCCTGGACAAGCCCATCAGTCCTGTGTGGAGTCTCAAATTGGTGGTCATGTGTCCCAGGCAGCTGGTGGATCTTCTGCTGTTCTCGGAGGACTGCAACCTGGTGATTTACTCTCGAAGTCCAGTGGGCTGCATTTGAGCACCTCGTTCTTTGTGCCAGCTCAGCCCATCCCAGCCCATTAAAGGATGGATGTACTCAGAGACTGCTGACCTGGATGACAGCAGTGCTGACTTCTCCACAGGCTCTGCAACCTGGGAGTGGCAAAGACATACTCATTTGTTATACTGTTATTATTCACACTGCTCAGCATCCCCAGGCAAGGATCAGGACCTTTTTTAAGGGGTTTGAAGGAGGCGTCAGAGCACCAGTCTTGGCTTTTGTGAAAATGAGATCGCTAGACAAGGTGGAAGTGTGGATGGAAAGAAATAAGTTATCTGCCTGCCTGTCCACCTGGTCACATCAGTCAATGAGGCTACTTTGGCCTCCTGGGATACCTTGAGCCATCCTCGCCCCTACCAGGAGGGGCACTCCAACCCCAGAGATCACCAGGACATTTTGTTGCAGCCCACTGACTTCTGAGCATGTTGGGGGAGCTTGCTGCCAGCAGTACTCCAGCAGGACAGGGTTGCAGTGGTTTGCACAGCATTTCTGTGCTGAGCTGCAGTAGCCTTGGTGCTCCTGGTGGTGTTCAGCTCTGCTGAAAACTGCAGTTCTTCACTAATCAGTGTCCTGCATTCAGAGCCATCCTGGCTCCTATCGGCTCCTTTGTTAACCTTTTTTTTTTTTTTTTTTTTTTTTTTTTCTCTTGTGATGTGTCCCATGGTGTTGTCCCAGCTAAAGGGAAACTGGTCTTGTTCATACGATTTCAGCCTCAGACAGTAGGAGAGCACAGTACAGACTATTTCACTGTTATATCTGCTGGATGCCTCCTGCAGACTGTCCTGAAGGTGGTTGGCTCATGTAAAGGTACCAGAGTGAAAGTCTTCCCTGCTTCTCCCCATCATCATTTTAGCACTGCAGGGGAAGGGCTAGTGCTCAGGGAAGGATTAGGGACTCTCACAGCCCTCAGTCATAGACTTTACATTCTGCTGGGGTCCAGGCTGCTCCTGGTGCACCATTTGAGGTTTATAGTTGCTTGAGACAGATGTGAGACTGCTGGAAGTGAATGTCCAGATGTTTAATAGGACTGGTGGGTTTGCCAGTAAGGTGATTCTGGTTTGGGGGGATCAATTAAGTGCAGCAGTGGCTTGTGACATGTTGACAAACAGCTATGACAGGTCCAGGATCTGTCTTGCCTGTTGTTGTGCTAGGTCCTTTGGTGTCCCTGCACCAGTATTTTCTGGATTTTGACTGGATCAATCTTGGGGAAAGTCTGACGCAGACGCTGAAAATCAGCAACACATCGGATGTCCCAGCATATTACCAGTTTGACATTGATGGCAGAGGGAGTGTCTTCTCCTTGGATCGCCCCTGTGGAGTCTTGGAGGGCACAACAACACTAGCGCTGAAGGTGACCTTTCGACCTACTCACCCCATCAGCTATCACCGCAGAGTGGTGTGCCTTGTCCACCATCAGGTATGAGAGGCTAAGGGTAGTGTCTTCATTCTGAGACAGCTCACAGGGGTTTTTCGATGTAACCCACCAGGACTGGCCTCTCTTACTTAGCCCCCAAAAATCTCTTCCTACTGCACTTCCACTAATACCTGTCAGACAATCATTTAGGTTGGAAAAGACCTTTATGATCATCAGGTCCAACTGTTAACCTAACACTGCCAAGTCCACCACTAAACCATGTCTCTAAGCACTGTGTTTACACATCTTTTAAATACCTTCAGGGATAGTGATTTCACCACTTCCCTGGGCAGCCTGTTCCAATGCTTGACAGCCCTTTCAGTGAAGAAATTTTTCCCAATATCGAATCTGAACCTCCCCTGGCACAACCTGAGGCCATTTCCTCTCATCCTGTCACTTGTCACTTGAGAGAAGAGACTGGCACCCACCTTCCTACAACCTCCTTTCAGGTAGTTGTAGAGAGTGATAAGGTCTCCCCTCAGCCTCCTCTTCTCCAGACTAAACAACTCCAGTTCCCTCAGCCACTCTTCGTAAGACTCGTGCTCTAGACCCTTCACTAGCTTCATTGTCCTTCTCTGGACACACTCCAGTGCCTCAGTGTCTTTCTTGCAGTGAGGGGCCCAAAACTGAACACAGTATTTGAGGTGCAGCCTCACGAGTGCTGAGTGCAAGGGAATGATCCCTTCCCTGTCCCTCCTGGCCACCCTATTTCTGACACAAGCCAGGATGCCATTGGCTTTCTTAGCCACCTGGGCACACTGCTGGCTCATATTCAGACGATTGTCAACCAACACCCCCAGGTCCTTTCCTGCTGGGCAGCTTTCCAGCCACTCTTCCCCAAGCCCGTGGCATTGCATGGGGTTGTGTGACCCAAGTGCAGGACCCATGCTCTTGTTGAGCAGAATCTCCATGGTGCAGGTTCCAATCAGCAATGGAGGGCTGATGTGGACAGACAAGTCAGTAATGCCTGTGCATAGGGTGAGGTGCATCCTTGGTGGCTCCTGTCCATTTAGGTCTCTGAGTTAAATTTAGCTGCACAGATGTGCACCAAGTGTCTTCGACTTTCATGCCAGTTTCAAGAAAGTTCCTGGGCCACATCAAGACATAAAGTAATAACAGTCTAACATTGCAGATACTAAGCCTTTCTCATGCATGGTTTTGAAAGTGAGGTAGCAGGATAGTGTAACTCTTAAAGCAATCACAGAAGGGCAATTTATTTCTTGTTATCCTTTCTGGTGTTTTCCCAGGAACCCATGTATGTGGACTTTTTTGGTACCTGCCATTCAGACACAGCTAAGCCAGCCATCCTTCAGGCAAGACACCTCTCCTGGTACCGAACGAACATGGTGAGGGGACTGACATTCTACCCCCCTGATATCCTGAGTGTGATGCTGAAGGATGGGAAGTTGCAGATGGATGAAAAGGGAGCCCTTGTGCTGCCCCTCGAGGTATGAGGTGCCCTCTCTGGAGCCTACAATACTCCTGTGATGTTCTCTGCAGATATTGGGCTTCTGTTGCACAGGTCAGACAGATCAAGAAGGACTTGCAGGTGTCAGACTGATTTCTTTAGTATCTTTGCTGTTAATGTTGCCAGCACACACCAACAGTATTTTTGTCTGTTGGGTCTTACCCAAGCTCAGCCACTAAGCCACCTTCTGGCTTTAACTCAATCCCAGGGTCTTCTTTTGCTTCATGTAGTTTCAGATTGAGGACTGGTTTACAAACAGGGGCCGCCTTGAAGACTAAACTTTGAGCTTTGCTGGGAACTGTTGCTGAAGTGCATCTTGCATGCCCTCTTGCTCGTGAAGGCAATCTGGACTGTAGAGCCAGGTGTCTTCCACAGGCACCCTTCCCCTGCTCACACTTAATGTTTCCATTCTGTAGATTGCTCAGGACAAGCCTCCCAAAGAGTACTTTGAAGCCAACTCCATGACTGAATATTTCTACGATGGTGTAAGCAGCGACCTGGTCTTGTTTCCCCCTCATGTTAGCGTCAGTCCTAGGGAGTATGATTTTGGTTGCTGTGTGCCGCTTCACAAGGCAGAACCGCTTCTTCTCTGTGTGACCAACCACACCAAAGGAAATATCACTGTTACCTGGACTCCAAGCCATAGCAGTGCCTTCCGAGTGATCCCTGAAATCTGTGACATCCCACCTTTGAAGTCCTCAGCCTTCCAAGTCCTTTTCCAGCCCACTCAGCTCAACAGTCTCTATGGAGTGGAGCTGGAAGGTTTTGCCTTCTACAAGGTTAGTACAAATTACTAAAACCAGTTTCCAGAGAGGGCGTAGCAAGCAACTGTTTGCAGGCTAAAGGCTTTTGGGGGAGATAAAATTCAAATGGAACATTTTATTTTGAGTTTGGCAAACTGGCATCTTTATTAACTCCTTTGGCCACTTCTTTGATACACTGGTCGGTTAAAATTTCTCCTTTTCCTGTGTCCTGGCAAAGATAAATCAGCAAAGTATGCCACAGCTCATGCATGTGGACAGTTACACTTGCTCTTGCCCCCAGTGAATGTGAAGTAACATACACCTCACTGGAGGAATTGCTGTGAATTACTGCACTACTGCTGTAGATGGGAGCCTGCACAAGGATAGTTGTTGTGACCTGGGTGATGGGCAGTAACTTGTTTTTTTGTGTCTGGCCCTCCACAAGAAAAGCTGCTGAGGGCACTGAATACCACTACAGCCTCTCCTCCCATGGGATGTAGGATTCATGTCACAGAAGGCTGCAATTTTAGGAGTTTTAGCCTGCAGAACATCCAGAAACAGAAGCATCCTGGTAGATGAGAGAGCTTCATTACATTGTTGATTACTCTTCTTGTGTTTTTCTCCCTTCTAAGCCAGTGTGGAGGATATCTGGGAGTAACTTTAGAGTCAGAAGTTTCTCAGGGTCAGGTAAAGGATAGATAATTATTTTCAGTCACTCACTGTTAAGTGCTAATTTAAGTACCTCAAACTGCACTAAAGTGTCCTTCCCTAAGGCAACTCTTGTAGTATCACAGAGTAGCTTGGCTAGTCCTGCTTGAAAGTCACTCTGAAATGTAGCTATTTGGGAAAGCAGCACTCATGTTCCTCATATGGCACTGGTCAGTCCTTCTTCCCTAAAAAAGACAATTCCTCAGTCCCAGGGATGTCACGGAAACAAACTGCTGCTTGTGATGACACATGCACTTGAAGGTACCTTGCCACCCTCCCTTCCTGCATGCATTCTGTTCTGTTCTTTGTGTGCCTGCAGGTGCTGAGACACTACAGCAACATTGAGGAGGATGCCACCATCTGTCCATCCTGGTGTCTGACTGTCAGGCTGAGAGCACACACATACGAAGTGGAACGGGAGCACTTCATCCCACAGTACATCCTGGATGTCCCCAAGGTGTGTAACTGATTGATGTTTTGATCTTTGCAGAGACGCTCAGTGTTTACCTCTGAAGTCTTTACTTTGTCTCCCATTGTACCATCCTGAGATATGACCTAGGTGGTTTCTAATGGTGTGGAGACTCCTGCTGTGGTACAGAAGTAGGATACTTTTTCTCCTGCATTAGCTTATCTGCCTCCAGTGTGTCAGGTTGCACTGAGCATCTCATTAGCTCTGAGAGGAAAGCTGTTGGGATCTCCTCTCTTTCTGTTTAAGTGGACATAGGCACTGACAAGGGCACTTAGTCCTCTCCCAGGAGCCTCAAACACTCCACATACGCTTAGGCAAGTGGAGAGCAGTACACAGAATCCACACTTATGGAAGAGAAGTGGTTGCAAGGTAGAATGGAAGTTTCACTGAATCTGCTGTTTCTGTAGGAGAAGAAAGTATTTTTCCTATAAGGTAAAGTGAGATCTGAACATAGGAAGTAAGAATAGTCTTGAGAACCTCTTAGAAAATCTCCTCAGCAGGAGAAGCGTGTATTGGATATGCATGAGCTGGGGCAAATTCCAGCCTGCTGGAATTCTTAATCCAGGAAGTCACTATCCATGCAGAGGCTGCAGGCCCCAGCAAGGAGCTCACTTACTGGATGAACAGAAAGCGTTGCATAATGGAAAGTAGCTTCACTGATCCCATGAGCCTGTGAAAGATGAGGGCCACTATGGGAAGAGAGAAGACCATAACATGTATACACTTGAGTGATTTCTTCTTTCCTTGAGGAGAAGCAGTTGCAAAGTTCTCCATAGACTCAGGATAGTGTTTGTTGGAACCTGGAATTCAACACAGTGAAAGCTTTTACTTTAAACTAGTTTTCTAAACCCAGTGCAAACAACCCTTCTTGCTTGTCTCCATCAGGTTTTTCCTCCTGTGGCTCCCAATACTGATACCTACTGCAGTATGCTGCTCTTGAACACAGGCACCTCTTTGATCACCTTTGGTGTGAACCAAGCTGCCTGTCCCTCTGTTTTGGTCAAGCCCTGCTCAGGACACATCATTCCAGGAGGCCACCAGATTTTCTTTCTCTCCACTCACCCAGTTAACACAGTCTTGCAGCAGCATGTCCTGCCTTTGCAGCTGAATTCTTATCCTGGATATACCAAGGTAGGGAGAGGGAAGGTGGTGAGGGAAGATAGTGAGGAAAGTTTTGTTCCCCTGTAGTCTTCCCTTTTGCCAGTGACTTGCTTTGTGATTCCTGTTATATCTCCTAAAAGTTAGTTTGGATTTTTCCCTTTAGAAATAGGAATGAAATAATATTTTCAACAGTGGAGATAGAAGGTGCTTGTGGTGCCAGACATCCTGTACCCCTTGTTTCCTTGGGTTTCCATCTCCTGGAATGCACCATACTATGCTCAGAGCCCTCCTTGACAACACAAACTAAAGTCGTTCCCCTCTGCCTTCAGACCCAGTTTGTTCTTGCTTCTCTTTTGGAGGGAGCAACATCTTTGCAAGGTCCCTCCAGAGGTACCTGAGACTTCTAGCCAATGACTGTTACTTTTCCCTTAATTCCACAGGAGATTGCTCTCCAGAGTTGTGGGGAGTCTCTTCTTTTACTCTTAGAAGGTGATGGAAATCTATACTTCAAGCCCGTCTATATAGGGACCTCAACTACACGAATGTATACCATAAAAAACTGCACAAGGCTACCCATGGTTTTCTCATGGAAGATCCATCAGTCTGACAGCAAGATTCTGTCTGTCAGCCCCACTGCAGGGATCCTCCAGCCCTATGAAGCCATGGTAAATTCTTCTACCAAAGCTATATTTTGCTCTCTACAATACAGCTGTGGAGTGTTTAGAACAGGAATGTAAGGGCTGCCAATCCTTGGGTCATTAATGCCAAAGTTGGAGAATACCAGTCAGTGTCTTAGCTTTGGGTTCCCATAATATGGATTTGCCCAAATGTGATGACATTCTCCTTAACTACAGGAACAAAGGGGTCTTAAACAGGCACTAGGTAATGATGCCCTGGATGGCACTGGGCATTAACACAGCAGCAAGTTCGTTGTGCATCAGGATATGTTAATAGACAGAGGACAAACAAGAGCACAAGAGGGATTATGATGTTGATCTTCTGTTCTCCCACCTGTAATTCCAGGGTCTAAATTTCTACTGTATTCCCTGAGTAGTGAGGACTGGCATATCTCCACAGCCTGGCTTTGAATATCTGACTGTGCATTCCGAATATGAACCTTTGACACAGGCAGAGATGGTGGGGCACTGAAAGGAGAGTGGACCCAGAGTTGTCTGTAGAGGACTAGGTTGGCTGTAATGGGGGAAGGGGCTGTGCACACTGTGTAACCACTGTGGTGTATAGGCTTGGCTCTGGACTGGAGCTCCTCTGAGTGCTGTCCTTCCCCCTTGTAATTTCAGGCTCAGGCGTGGACTTTTACTCCTGACAAGGAGACCAAGTATCTGCTGCGTGCTATGGTGTTTGTGAGGAGGAAAAGCCCAGACCCCGTGTCTCCCAGAAGTGTCCGTTATGCCTTACGGATTGTTGGAGAGGGGGCGCTGGCCACCATCAGGGTAAGGAATCGAGGCCCACTGGGTAGTAGGAAGAGTGCTAGCATGGGATGGGGGCCTTGGGCTTCCCCTTTTTGCACAATCTGTACTGGAGGCAACCAATAAAAATTTACATCAAAATTCCTAGATGCTACTCTCAGTGGAGATGACAGAGCTGATTCTGGCAGCCTTATGGCAACAGCATGATGTAAATGTCCTGGCTTTTCTCCTATTATCTGCAGATCTGTGCAACCACTTTAATTTTCAGGCAGGTTTCCCAAAGAACCAGAGCTAAATAATACTTTCTAAATCATTGCCCAGTGTCAATCATGTTGGACAGATGCATAGAAGTGTCTTAGAAGTGTTTAGTCACTATAAATTGCATGCAAGTGGATGACCAGCCAAAAGAGAAGGGGACTTTTAATGAAGTCATGGAGGGACCAGCAGACTTGTCCCACATGCAGCCTGCTAGCTAGTGTCCTCACAGCCCTGAATGTGCTGCATCTTACCCAGCCAGCAACCCAAATAACAGTAGGAGAGAGCCTTTGGAGGAGGGATCGATCCCCTTGCAGTTCTGTTCCAACATCTCCCATGATAGGCCCTACACAAAGCAGGGAGCCCTTTGCACTGCACTGTGCGTGCCAAGGGATTGGCATGTGGTGAGATAAGTGGTGGCTACACTTGACTGCTACACTGGATGTGTAATAGTGACCTTTGCACGGCGGGTTTGAATTCCAGGCACAAAAGGAGCACTTGGACCTTGGAAACGTTCTAGTTGGTGACCTGCAAAGCTGCAGCATTGTACTGCTAAATGATGGTATCTGTTCTCTGAAGTACATCCTCAGCGTGGAGCAACTGATCACGGGGCCTTGTGACCCCGAGGAGGTCCGCAGCGATCCACTGGGTACTGTAAAGTAATTAGCATGGGACGGAGCCTTGGCCTTCCTGTCTTTTCTACAAAATCTTTCTATCATGAACTCAGAGATTGCACTTGCTTGCTGGCTAGCTTGCGTTGATTGTCTTGAGTGCCTTAAGGTATCTGCTCCTTTGCTTAGGGATTTGCTATAGGTGACTCTTCTATCTTGCTGGAAAAAGCATAACCTAGAGCCTGACATTGAAGTTAGACCAGTTTGGACCTTGAAATAAGATGCTATTTCACAGCAGAGAAGGGAGTTAAATAAAGGAGCTTCCCAAAAGAAATGGTGCAGTGCAACCCTTAGCTGCCTTCTAGAGGAACTCCTCTGGGGAAGTTTCCTGCTCTTTGCCTGCCAAAGGCAGGCTGGGTGTTCCCATGAGCTGCCTACAGTTGTTGTCTGGGAATCCCAACTTCAACACTTGAAGCTGGTCCTAATGATTAGGCACAAGGGGGAAGTGGCTTGAATGCAGATAGGCTTGGGGAGCTGTGTGCTGAACGCAAGTGTGGTGTAAGAGAGATCAGTGATGCCAAGAGCTCATACCACCTCTTTTCTTCTACAGCTCTAGAGCTCGAACGTTCCAGAGGCACAATTCCCGCAAGGTCAAAAGCTTTTGTCCGAATAACAGTCAGGCCAGCCCGACGGCTGCATTACATCTGGTCAATCAAATATGCTATTTGCACCCCCACAGGTAACAGAAGGGTATTTTGGGAAAATCATTCACTTATAACCAAGTAGACTGTGCCATAACAGGCTGAGCTGCAGAGTTCCCAGTGTATGAGTCCTGCCTAAAGAAATCCCTGTGTTGAGCAATTCACAAGAGCCAGATCCTATGTACTGCCTCTTTTTGCTGCACATAAATATGATTGAGCTGTGAGGTACAGACAGGGCAGGGAGAGCTCCAAGTTTCCTGCTGCTGTGGTCACAAGATTTCCTGCTCCTTTGCATGATCATGGCCTTTTACAATGTATCCTGAAACACATTCTGAGAGCTTCATGCAGCCAGTGCTGGGTTCCTTTTTGCAGATCTGCATTGGGCCGGGTATAAGGAAGAATACAGTTGAGCTAGAAAAGGCATGAAGAGTGGCAACAGGGATGTTCAGAGGTGAGGGACAGTGTTTGTACAAGAAGAGACTAGTTAGACAAGGACTTTCCAGCTTGGAAAGTGGAGAATGGCAATGCCACATCAACAGTATGGAGAAGGCAAGATATAAACAACTGCTTATGATTTTTCAGTGTGAAAACAAGGGGCACTTGTCAAAATGACTATGCTGGAGACTTAAATCAAAAAAAGGGGGGTTTCACATAGTGCAGAACTAAACTGTGTAAACATACTGTTTAAAAGCATGACATTTAGTCTTTTGGTGACTTCTAAATGCAGAAGTCAAGGTACAACTAGAAGTCAGTGGTTTAGAGGTTTTCAGAAGCTGCCAAAGAAAAGGCTGCGTGCAAGTCCTATTCTTTCTTTGGTCTGGGTAGGGCCTCTCTATTTTGCTGTCCCAGACAGCTGCCCTTTAATGGTGCATGATGACTATTTGGTGTTTCTTTCTCTCCCAAGCTACAGACCTTGAGAGCAGAAAAGAGGAGCAGCAGCCCCTCTGCTGCATCGTAGCAACAGGTGTCTACCCAACTTTCTGCATCACAGATGCCTGCTCAGCAGGGAGTGCCAGCGGTATCAGCATGTTGCACCTCTGGAAGCTCTTTTCCTTGGACACACTGAATGAATACTTGGAGCATGACCCGACACCCAGAGAGCTCACCTACAGAGTTCCCACAAGGCACAGGTGAGACAAGAAGATAGCTCAGATGATCTGTCAGTCCCACACATGAGTCAGAGGTGCTGTGGCTGTTGGCTTGTGTTGCAGCTCACTCCTGCATGGCACTCTTATTCCATCCTAGCCCCTGCAGGCAGTTGCTTGCCTCTGTTCCTCTGCTTACCCTCCCTAGGGAGGAGCCACAGAAACAAAGAATAATTTAATTTAATGGCAAGTGACCTCTAAAAGTCTCTGGTCCAACTCCTTGCTCAAAGCAGGGACAAGTAGATCAGGTTGCTCAGGGCCTTGTCCAGTGCGATGCCAAGTGTCTCCGAGGATGAAGAAATGGCAGCTTGTCTGAGCACCTGATTCTAGTGTTTGACCACTTTCACAGTAAAAACTTTTTTTCCTAGTATCTGATCAGAATATCTTGTGTTGCAACTTGTGCAGCTGCTGTCCTGAGCCTTGCTTCATAGTGCTGAACAAACCCAGGTCTCTTAGTCACTACTTGTAAGTAATGTGCTCCAGCCCCCAACCATCTTGGTGGCCCTCCACTGGACTTGCTCCAGTATGTCAGTGACTTCCTTGTACTGGGGAGCTAAAAAGAAGCCTCAGCTAAGCAGAACTCTCGTGCCATTCTCTCTCATTTGGCATATATAAAAGATGTTTTGGAGAAAACCAAAGGGCCTCCCTTAAGCCCAATATCCTTTCTCCCAAAACATAAGGCCAGGACCATAAAGTCAGAGAAGAATTATACAGAAGGCAGTGTAGAATGATCCTTTCCCCTGTCATGCCCTGCCAACCATTCTTCCTGTCTCAGTGTAACCTCTCCTTTCTCTCCTGTGCCTAGCACATCTTTGACCCCTCCAGTGTACACCCCTCTCCTGCTGGATTTCAACTTTGCAGCTGCCCCAATAGGCGCAGAGCCTACCCTTGTGATGCTCCTGCTGGCAAACAAGGGTGTAGTGCCTGTGGAGTGGTAAGTTGTGCTCGCTGGAGCTCAGACCTCTGGGGTCTGTCTGGGGATATGGAAATGCTCACAGGGGCCATAAGACCGTTGCAAATTAATAGGGTGGATTTTGTAGGTGTGGCTTGTGTTCTGGAACTGTGACTGAGATCTATCTGTTGCTGGGTCTGGGTGGGGAAGCAAGGAAAGGCAGAGAGTTCTGCAAATGAGACCTGAGGAAAAATTATGTGTCCACCAGCTGGGCTAAGTGTGGTTGGACTGAATGTGCTGACCATGGCCCCAGGGAAGCTTTTTGTCCCTGTTGCTGACTAGCTGACTGTTCCCTAGGGCCTTCCTGTTTCCTTCTGATCAGAAGATGGACATGGAGCACTGGGCAGAGGATGCGGAGTTTAGCCCCCATGAGCTGCATCAGATGAGAATTCAGGATAACCAGCTCTTCAGTGTTTCTCCAAAGTCAGGGAAACTTCTTCCAGGACAGGAGGAATCTGTCCAGCTCACACACAGGTGACAGCAACTACCTGTACTTTAGAGCGTCATGCTGTGTGCCAGGACAGCACATGCCATCAGTCTCCCCTGTGTTTCCATGCCAGATCCTTTCCCTTCACATGCCCCTTGCCCAGAGAGATTGGGCAAGTCAAAAGTCCCTGTGTCCAGTTTCTGGGCCCTACAAACCTTGTCTTCCTCAGGGGAATGTTGTTAATATTCTTTAACACTGCAGTGCAAAAGGCATTTAGTATGACATTCTTGGGTCACTGATCTGCCTTGACCTGACAGTTGAGGAGGTGAACAAGATGCTGCATTTCCTGCGGTTTTGATTATATGGTGATACTCTTATTTTTGTTATCAGCTAGAGCTGCTAGCCCTTGTGTGCCTGTGGAGCATACAAAAAAAGCTGAACACCTCCCCTTTCACAGCAGAGCTGATCTGAGAAATGCTGGCATTTCAAATGGTGTTGGCCTAGAAACTTGAGTCTCTAAATTGGTGTATGACTAAAATCAACATTGCATCACTCATTCCCACCCAAACACAACTGTCCCCCTCCCTCTCTGTGGCCCTTACGCAACAGTGACTCTTTAGCTGGGAAGTGAATTGTCTCTAATGCACTGTGTGACCCTGATTCTATTCACCCTGGGCACAAGGTTGGTTTCTCATGTTTTCCTTGGTTTCTAATGTTTTCTTCTCTTTCCTCTTGCACCGTTAGGCATGATTTCATTGGCACCGATCATCTCCCTGTCCTGCTGAAGGTTTCCTATGGCCATGAAATTCTGGTAAGGTAGCAAGTATCTCTTGCTTCTGTTTGCAGAACAGCAGCAGGTAATTACAAGTTGTTTTCCCCAGAAGCTGCATGGCATGCAGGGGCTGTGGCCTCCCTCTGGGATCTGCACTGGCCAGGCAATAACGCAGGGCCAAGCAAAGACATAAAACCAACATCCTGACAAACTCGTGGTTCCAGCACAGTGTGATGTGGCAGAGCACTGCCTAAATGGCCCTTGAAGGTAGCATCTCCTGGTTTCCCCAGCAAGAGGATATTCTTTTATTGATATTATTAACCTTTTTATTGGCGGTATTAGTGCAGAATTGCTTCCTCCTCCAAACCAACTCCAAGTCCAAAACAGCCCTCCTGACTTTTACAGTCCCTGCATGTTTTCCATGCTCAAGTGTATCTAAAGGACAGGATTTCTGTGCTCGCTTCCCTGCATTTCATTTGCCTCATCTTGAGTTCTTCCACACAGTGATCTTGGAGTCCAGCTCTGCAGCCCATCTGACTTTTCTCTCATAGGCAGCTTTCCTGAATCTTTCCATCTCATCAGCTCTCTATGCTCTTCAAAATCCCTTGGAATGTGCTTTTCTCCAAAAGTACCACCTGCCCTGGCTGTGGTTTGGGGACACACATGCTGGCAAAGGGTTGGCAGAGCATCCTCCAGCTCTGGAGGTATGGAGGCAGCTGCTCCCAGGCCCAGAAGGTACTCCCTGGTTGGTTGTTCCCACTGCAGCCCTGATGCCTTTGTCCACCCACTTACTCCTCCTTGCCAGTGGTGGAGGATCTTCCTACTCATTCTTCCTGCTTCACTGGTTGATTAAAGCATCCCAGAGCTGATCTGTGGTGTTTTTTTCCTGAGCACTTCCTCAGGCTTGGAACTAATTTCTCTCCCCCTCTCTCAAACTGTCAGTTAGAGTCAAAGTCACCTTGTGCTCTGCCAGGCACAGCTCATGCCCGGCTGAGCCTTCCTGTCTGTCTCTGAAGTTTCCTATGAGACCATTGTGTTCACACATCTCTTTTATTTTTCTTTTCTTTCAGGACTGTTGTCAGCTGAAAATCCAACCCTTTGACCAAGCTGTTCAAACAGTGGCTTAACTGTGCCTTCCCTCAAAGCCCTTGGACAGGCTCCCTGTGCTCTGCCTGCCTGGCACAATCCTGAGAGTGGATGTGAGCATTTCACCAGCTGGCCAGTGAGGGTATAGGCTTTGGAGCACCCGAAGCCTATAGAGCACATATTGTTTCTTGCCACATAGCCAGTGACTTTTGTAGCTACCAGAGGCCACCACCCCTACCTCATGCTGTTGCGGTAGAAGGGTCTTAAAAAGTATAGGAGTCCCTGGGGATGATAAAAGATCCTTGGGAACATTGGAGCTCTGGCAATAGGAGCTGCAGAGGCCAATCCAGAGACCTGGAGCAGTGCAGATGGTCACAACCTGCAGGGATGCACAGTGCCAGTACTGAACTGCTAATATCAGAAAGTAGGAGTGGAAGAGGCTCATCCTTCTGCAGAGAGGGCAGCTGTGGGGCTGAACACAGTGGGCCTTCTTTCCTTTCAGTCATGGCATGAAGAGCACAGAGCTGTCAGCCCCCTGTGTGCTCACATGTCAGGGTTGAACAGATCCTCACCTGGGAATCTGGTGAAATGCACAGAACATATGCTAACCTTAAGGAAAGCAAATACTGTAATGTCACCCCACAAGTGAAGTTTTAGAAATTTGAAAAAACAACAGTAAGCGAGGTGGAGACCATTGGGCTGGGGTATTGCCTGGTCATTCTGATAAGTTCCAAATTGCCTGGCTTCGGAGTGGTGATGTTAATCAGCTGCAGGCCAATGTTTAACTTTTTTTGGGGGGTCCATATTCACCTCTGTTATGGTTCTACCCACGTGGACAGATTTTGATGTCCCACTCCGCTGCTTCCACAAGAGTCTGTCTGCCTCATCTCCAGCTCCCTCCCCATTACTCCTATACTCCATGGCCAGCTTTCAGTCCTGTGATTACTGGATTTATAGATGCTCTGAAGGACCCAAACTGGTTTCCTATTGGCAATTTCTTTTGGCTGCAGGATAAAACTTCTGGAGGACTTGTGTGTTTTCCACTTCCTTGTGCAGGAGGAGAACAGCCTCCTGCTGCCTCATACTCTCACAGGTTGTCCTCTGCCTCATCACCATAGCGTGCCTGTAAGAGTGCAGCTGCAACCTTGTTCTCAGAGCTCCAGGGTTGTTTGGCCAGGCAGAATCTGCAGCCCTCAGCAGTTTTAGTAGGAAAAGCCCAGCTAGCTGCAGGTGTCGCAGGATGAGGTAGGCTGGTTCCCAGAACTCTCTGGAGACAATGGCTGGATCCCAGGGAGAATCCCTGAGCACACAGGATCCATAAACTGGAATTGCTTGCACTTCACTTCATAGCTGCTAATTAAATATTGTGAGATGTCACCTGCAGCACTCTGGGCAGCTCTGCTCCCTCTGCTCCCTGGCAAATCCTCAGCATCTCTCTCCTCTCATGCTGTAATTCATCGCTGTGGGACAAAGTGTGCACTCTGGAAGGAGAACTGATTGCAGCAAGATCTCACTTATCCATTCGTCTCCCTTTAACTGCTAGTCCTCTAATTGTCACAAGCTGTGTCTATGGAAACTGATGACAGTTTTTCCTTGGTAGTTGTGGTCTGGTGGAATCCAAGGTGGCTTTTTGGCCCAAGTAATATAAATGGGTGTTACACTCCCAAAGATTGGGAAGGTTCCTGTCTCTTCTCCCCTTGCACTTTGAAAGTGTCAGCTCTTGTCCTCCTATTTCACTTCATCTGGCTTGCTCAGAGGCTCTCAGGCAGCTGAATGCTCATATAAGGCTTTGGAAAGACCCCATGCAGGCCCTTGTTAGTGTTGTATTTCTAGTCCTCTCTCTCTCTCTCCACCTTGCTTATGGAGCTGAACTGGAGTGGGTTGTTTTGGCGGAATAGGCATTCTCTGCTCAGCTGATACAGTATCTCCTGCAGGTGTCTGTCCGAGGCATCCACCTGCCATTGCAAACATCCTCTCTATTTTCTGCACATGGACTTGAAAAATAGCCATGCTTTAGGCTTAGCTAATTGTGAATTGCAGCAGTTTAGCTCCCTCTGGCCCATACAGAGACATTACTATCTCTTTGACTGCTTTGCAGCCTCTGCTTCAAGGCAAATAGCTCAGGAGTGCTTTGTGGTGATCCTGCAGGAAATCATGCATCATGACACATTTCCAGCCTGTTGGAAATTCTGTCAAAATGCAGAACTATGTGTCTCTTCCTTTCCATGAAATAGCTCTATAAATGTCACTTTGGTTGAAGTACCTGGCTGCTACTTTGCTAGCAGGATACTGTTGATCATTACTTGAATTCAGCTGGGATCTTCTTGCAGCTTTTGGACTGTTAGACACATTCTTGGAGCAGGATGTCCTCCAGAGGGAGGATATCCAGATGATCCCTTCCAAGAGGAGGCCATTACTTACCTAAACCCCTGCCTTTCCAAAGGATTTGGCTGTTACAGCTGCACACTCTCCTATGCACAGTCCAGACGCTTTCATTCATGGAGAATTTCTACCATATACTTGTAAAGAGAAGCACCGAAGCTGGTGCCTGACATAGAGAGAAAAGTACCTTCTCTCTGAAACAAGCTGCAAACCTTTCAGAGAAAAGCCAACAGTTGAATAGGCTCTCCATCTCCTTGTTTTTTTCTAGGACACACTGTGCTGGTATTATCAACTTAAATTCGTAATGTGTTGCTCTGGACTTGCCACGTCCTTCAGAATCTTTGTGCAGTTGTCAGTGATGGGGCCAAGGCCCTGTGAGAAAGTAACTGTGTTTCTTTCCACTGTAGCTGAACTTCACCGGCATGACAGTGAAACAGGACCAGCCCTACGTTCATTTTGCATCCACTAAGCACCTCTTTGCACCCATTGCCATTGGGACCTCCCACCCCCCCACACAGGTGAGTATCCTGGGGCCCAACCCAGGAGCAAGCAGAGGGAGTGACATAGTGTTACTGTGTCCCAAAGACAGGCAGTGTCTGAAGCATTTCCCAGGAAACAGAATGGCCTTCACAGGAAACCATCACAGCAAAACCTTAAGACTTGTACTAGGCAGAGCCTAAAAATGGCTGCTGGGATGGCAGCAGGCAAAATACCTCTCACCATCTCCAGTTTTACATGATTTGGCATTCACTCTAGCCAAATGCTTATGAGATGTGTTGGGCTGCTACCCTATTCTCTTGCATTGGATCTGAGTGAAAACTTGTCTAGCAGCTCCAGGCACTCTGGCATAAATCCTAATTAGTTTTTTAGTAAATTAATTAAACTCCCTTAAACACTTAGCAGAAAAGGCAGCTTTGATTCTCTTCTGCCTAATTTACTTGGGAAATTCAAGTTTGAATTGAATTAAGATCACTTTGAGTTGTTTTCCATTTCAAGTAATCCGCTTTATAGTGATCCCTTTAGCTGATTTGTATTCATTTTCTCCCAGACTGAATTTGCAGGGCACCAATTGGAACAGCACTGTAGTTAACAATGTACATGTATGGTGACAAACCTTCAGCACAGGCTCCTATCAGAGCCTCAGTGATAAATCCCGACACCATAAGGTCTCCTCATTCTTGGGAGACAAGCTGCCTAATTAATTATTAATACTTATCAGAGTCCTCTGGGGAAGTGTTAACTAGTTGAACTTGAGCACAGCATAATAAGCATTGCTCTCTCTGACTCACTTCAGATTTATGAACTCTACAATGGTGGCTCTATGCCTGTGATATTTGAAGTTCAGCTGGACAACATCGTGAGGATCCAAGATGAGAATTTTCAGCATCCTGTGTTTGTCTGCCTAACTCCCAGGGGAGAAATCCCCCCCGGCACAACAGGCTGCATTGAGTGGATCTTCTCACCATTGGAAGCTAGAACGTACTTGGTGAGAACTAGTGACTGCCAGAAACAGTTTGTTTCTGTTGTGTGACTAAAATTCTTTGGATCTTTTACTGATGTCCATGTCATGCTACAGCTGAATTTAGCTCCATTCCTCCAAGAAGCAGAGACTTGAGAGCAAATGGGTAGCTGGTCTGCCCAGGAAATGGAGCCAATAAATTGTTATAAGTTTCTTCTTCCCAAGGAACAGATTTCTTCCACAACCCAGTCATATTTTTCAAGGATCAAATAGTGAATGGGGTTATATACAGTATCTGATCAGATCTGTGGTTCATTGTTGACTTCAACCAAAGAAACTGAAGTCGGTGTCTTTTATCATTGCAGTGTACTCTGCTGCAGCCCTCTGGCAACAGCCTTCCCCAGGCCCTCTGTCCTAGGCTGCAGCAAGCAAGCAGAGCCCGAGCTGGAGCACTACTTATTGCCCCACTCTGTGGTGGATGCATGGAAAGACAAATAAATTGAATTTTAAAACTCCAGCCTTTGCTCCAAGAGGGAGTCCCTGCTCATCTCATACAGTAACTGGCTAATTGTCTACTTAACCAACTTTCTCGGGTTAACAGGGAAGGTCAAGGCCTAAAAGAACAAAAGAGACTGAATTTCTTGCATGTGGTGTATTTAGACCAGTCCGTTAGCAAGTATACTACTTTATTGCACATCTCTCCTAAATATGATTCTGTGCTTAAAACTCTTATCTTGTCCAAGGCAGGTTGATATTCCCATCCACATCCTGGGGGGTGAATCAGCTCTGATCACCTTCCAGGGAGTAGGCTATGATCCGAATACCATAGGAGAGACTGCCACATACAGCGAAGTTTTGTCTCCTTCAGTCTTTCCAGGTTCTACCAAGCTAACTGTGGCTGGGCAGGTAAGTCCAGGTATGCTGCTATGAGCTATATGATCAGTCCAGAAATGTGTGAGAGAGACTGAAATATGCAAGTGGTCCCATACAGCAGTAGCCTGTGTTGCAGAAGAGTTCATTTGTCATGAGATAGAGCAAGGTATTTCCCTTCTAGTAGGTCATCTAGAGCCAAACTCATAAAAGCAGTTGTTCTGAAAGGTGTCTTCCTTCCAGTTAGCTGCTTCTGCTGCCATTAGAACCAAACAGGCTTTAGGGTTTGTTAATCTTCTGAATTTTCTAATAAAAGTTACCCCTCATCACAGCTACTTTTGTCATTTGCACCTACAACAGCTTTTTCTTTAGTAACAAATTCACAAAAATAACATTATACTCCTGACATACTCTATGAGGGCTTGGCCGCCACCATTTCACAGCCAAACTCCAGTGATGCATAACCTGAACACAGACTGCAGTATGGTCACTAATTCAGGCACATCCCAAGGAATGCACTTGTTCAACCTGTTGTTGGCTCAGCAGGAACTGGCCAGAGCTGGCCTGCCAGCCTGGACAATCTGTTGTTAAACTCAGCCACCGATCCCAGCATAGTGAATCAGCATTAAACAGCATTAGCAGAGGAATACTCCAGGGAGGAAAAGGATTCATCCTATGTGACTTTAACGTGCCCACCTTGGAGCCCAGCCACAGCCACATATGCTTTTTGGCTTCCAACAGGGTGATTACATTTCTGGTTACAGCAAAGAGATGATTAAAAACCTGTCTTAAGCAAAAATGCCCTTCCACAAGGCTCTGTTGTCTGTAACCAAGAGTCATTAGCTTCTCTAATGATCAGTGTAATTAATTAGAGTTTGTACTGTGCCTGGAAAATCGGACAGACTAGTAACATACTAGTAGCAAGATGCAGGAGGGAAGTTTCCCAAAACTTGCATGCGTGTTGATGATTATGTTGCACAAGTACGCACCTTGTGTGTTTGCCAACTGAAGTAGGAAGAGGCCTGGATTGCAAGTACTGTAGAGACAATGTGGGCACTACTGGTACTCTCTACTCCTGAGATCCTCTTCTGCCCCAGCACCAGCGTTATTTGTTGCTTACTCCATCCCACTGCAGCAGGGCTGTCTTCTTGCTCTAAAGAGTCATTGCAATGAAAGCAAAAATGAGAGAAATATAACACTCCTCCAAGTTGTTATGGTAAAGGTAACTGACATATTATCTATGAATTGCTGGATTACTTAAAGATGTCTGTGTGACTGCCCCTCCCCAATGGCCACATCTTGTCTTCATTTCTTGCTGCTCCTCATGGTTTTTCACTTTGCTTCCTGCAGGCAGCCACCTTGTCACACAGCAGGATTTGCTTTGGAAATATCCCAGTCTGCACCAAAGCCAGTCAACTTGTCTTTCTCAACAGTATCTCAAAGAGCAAGGCTGTTGTGTTTGCCTGGCAGATAAGCACCTGTAAAGACAAGAGGGTGAGTCCTTCTTTCTCCTCTGCAGCCTTCTTGCCCATCTCTGTTGTGCCATGAAATGACCTAACAACTCCGTTTTCAACCAGACACTCAGAAATTAGTGGGAATTGACTTTTGTAGTAGCTGATAAAAGAAAAGGGCACAGAGAAGCAAAGGCAAGGGTTAGGATAGGGGGAAAGATAGGAATTCAGAAGGGGACTCTGATGACTTCAGTGAGGATACTTGAACCTGGAACTACAGGCTGCAGTAATGCATCTCAGGACCCTGTCTACCAGCAAAGTCCATGATTGTTCTTTGAATACATCAGCTGCATCTGTCTCATGCAACATATGTCTGAGAAGGGGAGGGTAGAGAATTCCCAGTCCTGTGTTTCCTGCACAGAGAAGGCATGTAGGAGGTCCCAGGACAGTGAAACAGCTCCTCTGTGACTTATTGTTTGTTTTGTTTGGGGTTTTTTTTGTTTTGTTTTTTTTTTTTCCAGGTGTTGCATATTGCTCCAGAGTCAGGAGTTGTGCAGCCTGGAGAGAGCATCCCCTGCTTCATCACACTGCAGCCTTCAGGGAGTGCCTCCTTCTACAGCACAGAACTGGTGTGTGAGGTGAGACCCAAGAGGTATCTGTGTGTTACCATCACCTGGGCATGTCACCACAGTTCCCAAATGCCTGACCCCAGCAGTCAGCTGCCAGCAGCTTCCATCTGAAGGAATCCTCTGCTCCATAATGCTGGCCAGCACTTTCTCTCCCTCTCCTGCCACATGAAAAGGGAGTGAGCTTCTGGCTGGGACCTCCTGGAAGGGAGGAGTTGGTGACAGGCCTGAACTGGAGCCAGAGACTGTTATCTGCAGCTCCCTTCTAGCCCTTCTCCCTCCAATCATGGTTGGCTTCACAGATATACATCCAGGAGTCCCTGGTTCAGTATGAGAGGGACCTGCGGGAGTGGGAAAAAGAGAAGGAGCGGCAGGCTGTGGAATTCACCATCACAGAGAAGGACCTTGGGACTAAAAGGAAGCCAAAGTCACCTGCATGGGTAAGTGCTGCCAGAACTTCACACCAGCTTAGCTCAGTTTAGAAACAGCAGCTGATGTCAGCAAGAAATGTTCTTTAAGAAAATGTAGTCAAGTTAATGAGAGGACATGAAGCTCAGATATACTCAAGATCTCATAGCTGGTCCGTGGATAGTGGAAAATAAAATCTTGGTTTCTAGTCAAGAATCACCTTACAAACTCTGAAATTACTAATGATCATTTGAAATTTGGAAGTGCATGAAAAGCCTTAGGAAAAACAAAGCCAGTGGCTCTGGAAACCGGTGGTTGGATTCTTAACCGTGAATAAACACTGGAGAGAAATACGTAACTACCAGTAAGAATGTGGCCTGACTGAAGAATGGGAGGATGAGATCATTTACTCTCATCTGGGACAAAGTTAAACAAAATCCTGGAGTCTTGTTCTGCTCCATATCTTTCCTACACAGCAATTTCTCTTTTTTTTTTTTTTCTTTTTTTTTTTTCTTTTCAGAGGTCATCAGTTTCTGCTGAGACAGAAAATCTTCCCGAATCCTCAGCTGTGATCAGGAAATACAAGGTAAATCAGGCCTGTCTCACCCATAGTAGAATCAAACTGACTGCTTTAGAAAAAAGGCAGATGCTGGATATCACAGCGTGGGAGCCTGAGCACAGAGCACAGCAGGATTTGTAGCTTCAAGGCTTTGGGAGACAGACTGTTTGGAGGAAGCAGAAGAATCAGACTGTCTGGCTGTGTCCTGTGGGCAGTAACTTTCCAGCTGAGGTGAATGGGAAATGAAATTGGAACCAAATGTGCACCCATGACTAGAGAAAGGGGGAAAGGTTTCAAATAAGCAGAAAAGATGCACACAGGCAGGACGGTACCTGGCCTGGTTTCACGCTGGGGCCACAATGGAATGTGTGCCATGATGGAAAGCAGCAGGACCCTGGTGTGACGTAGTGCAGACTTTGTCCTCAGCACTACAAGAGCTGTGCTCTGTGCCTTGAGAGAAGCTGCAGGCAGGAACTGCCTTGATTTAAGTGCATGGAAAGCTTTAAAGCTCAATTTGCCCAGTTCATCTTTGTTTCCCCCTCAAGTTTGCACAACTGTGTACACTGTTGGAAAAGACAGCAGTGGTGGCCAAGGGGTGAGACAAGGTCCCAGTGAATGCTCTACAGGACTGCCTGGGCCCAAAGGCAGAACCATGCTGCATCTACAGCCATCAGCAGGACACGCTGTGGGAATGACAGGCCTTGTGGAGAACCAGCTAACCCAAGACATGGAAGGATTAAGGGGAGCTGACATGAGGCTGGGCCTTAACAGACGGACTCAGCTAGGAGATGCAGCTTGTTCTCAGGCCTGCCACCATTGCAAGGCTGTAGCAGTGCCCCTGGGACCCTGCATAGTGCCTCCACATGCCCCGCACTGCCCCGTGTGAAGGTGGCAGCTCTAGCTTGGACTGTTTGCCCTGTGCTGTTAGGTGTGATAAGTGATGCAGGTTGAGGCGTTCTCTGGGTTGAACATAAGTATGGCTGGAGAAAAGTAAAACCAGTCTCATTTAGTCCTCTAATCCTAGTGACAAATTTGGAGCTTGCAGTCACCTGCTGTGTCTGTGTCAAGAGCGGTGAAGGCCTCTGGCCTCATTCTCAGAGGTTGGAGAGCTATGTCTCAAAGGTCGCTGAAGTCCTGTGATGCCTGAGGTCTTATACAGATCTGAGTGGTGTCCTCCTGGCCCACGCTTCTGGACTGCTCCTGCCCTAACAAGCTTCCCTCACACTGACTGCTGGTAACGCAACCCCAAACCAACCCATATAGTGTGGCTGGAGTCAGTTCCTGGTTTCCTTCCAGTCTTGGGGGATAATTTCCCCATGCATTCCTGCACATCCCTTCTCCCACAGCACTCCCAGTGTGTTCAGAAGAGCAGAGGTGCTCTCCCAGAGTTCCACAGGGATGAATCGGAGTACAACAGCTCTGAGTGTCCTGGGAGGACCCTGAAGTCCTGCTGGCACTCAGGGCTGGCACGCTAGGTAGTGAGGAGGGGGCAGACCTGATTTCCAGCATGGCTGCTTATGCCTGATAGCGGTACTGCAGTGCTAAAACCATTTGGACACTGTCTCCTGTCCAGAATCTGGTGGCTCTGGCTGCTGGGCTTTCTAATTCTCATGCCTGTGCTCACACCTACACCAGCCTACCTGTAACCAAAGGAGCAACTAAGTACCTTCCATTTTTTTCTCTCCAACAGACATTACCCCCTATTAAAAACCACCCTATGCCCAATCTGCCAGCTGGACACTTTCAGAGGAGACTGCTGTTGGACAAAGAAGCCAGCTGGGCATGGGTCAAACCAGAGCCTCCCAAGCCCATTCTCTTACACCTTGGTGTGACAGCCAGGTCCTACTCTATTGAGGACTTCTTCAGCAACTTCACCTCAGAGTTCCCCAAATACTTCTTGTCCCGGTAAGCGATACAGCTTTTTGGATTGGCCTCTTCATCTGAGCCAGGGCTGCCCATGCTGTGATATGCACTGAACTTGGAGCTGACCTCTGATCCTCTCCAGTGCCTCAGTATTAGAGAGGAGTTGCCTTGCTTTCCCCAGCATTAGCTGACATGACCTGTTCTGTTCCTCCCTTAAAAGGCAGATACTGTTGGAGCTCAGTGCTCCTCTCTTACGGCAATGTCCCTGCTGCTGGCACAAATTCAGCAGTTCCCATTCCTCCCCTGGTTCCCTGCACCAATCCCTGCTTGCCTGCAGAGCTGCTGCTCAGCCACGGGGATGCAGGTCTGTGTTAGTTGTGTTCGGTAGTGCTGTCACTGATGGAACGACTCCTTCCTTCCCAGCCCCTTCAGCAACCAGCCCTTGGAGAACAAGTTTGTGGATGGAATTAGGGGCAGAGACAGGATGGACATGGACCCCAAATGGCTGTCCCTGGCTGCTGCTTCCAAACAGGAGTTGCAGATAGTGACTGACATACTCACAGGTGTTATCAGGTGCGTGTCCCTTCACCCTCAGCCACTTTGGATCACCTGTTCTCCCGGGGAGTGCATGCAGCATGGCCAGCCGCTGCTGATCCCAGAGGAGTCTGTGCACTCACATTGCACCAGGACAGGGGATCCAGCCTGCCAAAGGCTGCCCTGGGGACTATGAGCCCAAGAGTCCTGGTGTGACAGCCAAAGGCAGGGTCTTGCTCCACAGCTGGGAGCTGGGCACATCTCTGCATAGTGAATAGTGTCACTGCCCAGCAACCAGGGCACTCTGCCTCCCATGGTCTTGGGAACAGGCTGCATTTGGATTCTCCTAATTTGTCTGTCAGCTGCAGAAAGGTAAAGAACCAATGCTGCGGAGGCAAAGGTAGTTTCCTTAGCTCAAGCCATTTTGCTGCCTCCCTTGGGCCCAGAAAGCAAGAAAGGACAGACTAAACACATCAGTGAGAGTTTTCCTCTGATTTGTAGTGTCTTGTAACGATCCTTTGGGGTCATACAGATATCTGATTTGCTGGGACTCATCCCTTGTTTTTCTCCTCCCAGAGGCCTCTTGCAGAACAGCCAGTTCCATGATGCAGTGAGAAAAAGCCTGAACGAGCCCATTCCATATTTCTCCCAGTTCCGGTGTGCAGAGCTCCAGGACAGGGGACAGTGCTCCATGGTCCCCTCCAGGGTCTCTCCTTCCCCATATCTTTACCCTGAGAAGGATGGAGAGAGGAAAGAAATGAGGCAGGAATCCTCTCCCAACTATGATTTGCTGGAGTCTTCAGAGATTTTGCACCACGAGCAGTTGAGGGAGCAGAAGGAGATGATGAGCAGGTGAGGAAGAACTCACACATAAAAGGTAAGAGCTGCACAGGCAGGGCAGTCGTGGCAGCACGCTGCCTGTCCAGAAATGCATTTCTCCTTCTGTCCTGTGGCATTTCTGCTGTGGTGTTCTGGGTGCTCTGGGTGGAAATCGACACTAGCCTGCTGCACCACCCCCTCCCGAGTGCAGGTTTGTGAAGAGCACAGCTTTGCTGTGTCTTGGGGTTGAGCCCTGGGCAGTGCCAGGATGCTGGTGGTGAGTGAAGTCTGCTTTATGCTCAGACAATTTTGGCTGTATTAGACATTAGAGTGCAGTGGGTGCTTTTATTTTTTACTGCAGTATTTCATAACTTTGCCTTTGCTGTGGCTACACCTTTGCACACTGCTACAGGCCACAAGCATATGCACAAATACTAACTACAGCACAGCTTGGAGGGAGAAACCAGTGAAACCACAGTTACCCAGCTCTGTCCGAGGTCATGGCCTGATGCCAACTGGTAGCAGTTCTGAGAGGAGGGTCAGCACCCACATTGCTCAAGTCTGTGGTTCACTGGCCTCAGTGTGTAGGAAACAGTGTGTGCTCCACTGCTGTGCCTGATGTGTCCTGGGGGGAGTCACAGCAAGCAGCGGGCCTTATCTCTTTTCTGATAACTGTCCTCTGCCTGTACTTTTGTCCCTCCAGGCAGCTGGCCTTTGGGAACCTGGTGGAGCTGGTGCTGGAAAACACGCTGCAGAACATCCTGATTGAAGCCAGTCGTGGAGAGGTGGTGCTGACAGCCCGGCCCAGAGTCATTGCTCTGCCCCCCAGCCCTTCCCGAAGGTAGCAGAGTGTATCTGTGCTATGGTGGGGGACAGGACCTGTCCTTATTATGTCAGGCTGAAGCATAACCCATTTTCTAGACTACATGGATTAGCTGGATCGCTGCTTATCAATGCCAAGGCTGCCTGTGCCAAAAGAGGGAATCCACTCCCAAAGCCTCTGCCGCTTCTTGGCTCATCCTGAGCCTCAGACCAGAGGTGGACACGCTACAGCCCTTCTGTGAGCCTGAGGCCATCATGCAGCTCTGAGACAGGGCCCCATGAGTGGATGGCTGGCAGAAGGGGCTGGCCTGTGGCACTGGAGAGCCCAGCACAAGGAGGGTCTCTCGGGAAACATGGTCAAGCTGCAGGCAGCACAGCTTCTGACAGCAGAAAGGGTGCAAAGCAATCGTCGTTCATGATAATGGGGGATCTAGTTAGCTGGAAGGTGGCACCAGTGGGGAGGCAGATCTAGGGCTTTGCCCCAGCTTGGGGAGAAGGGCAGGGAGATGGGATTGAGGGAGGATGGGAGAGGGTTGTTGGATGGGGATGTCATCTGCAGAGCTGCAGGAGTTTTGTCTAGATAGACATGAGTGTTCCCTGTGATCCCTCAGGGAGGGAGGATTGCCTGGGGGGAGGCAGCAGCAGGCTGCACTCTCCCCACCCCAAAAGCAATCTCTTCTTCTTTAGAATCACCAATCCAGCACCCCCATCCTTGCGAGAATAGCTGCTGGGCACTGTGCTGCTTGAGTTCTTCAAACACATCAACTCTCTCCACTCTTCATTCTATCCCTGTGATGTCCAGAGCAGCTCTGATCTTTCTACACCATGACCTGAGCTCAGCATGCTGGCTACTTCTGAGGAGCTATGTCCTGATTATTTCCTCAGTTCCAATTTCAATCCTCTGGTGACTCCACATCAGAGTTCATGAGATCTCTCCTCTCTGTGGCTGGCCACATCATCAGAGACGAACCTCCCTGCGCTTTACAGGGAGCATATGAACAACCTCTGTGACTGTTCCCACAGCTCCCAGTCTGTTCCAGCTGGGAGAGGAGACAAATCTGCTTGGAAATGTAGCTGAGGAAGGACTGACAGCTGGGCATTGAGGTGCTGAGACCATGCTGACATAAATAGGACACAGGTACTGAATCCTCCTCCCCTCCTTGCTCCAGTGGCTGCTGCAGGTCCCATGTACAGCGACCCAGCCCAAGAGCAGCTGTAGCACCATCTAGCACACTCGGCAGCCCAATAAAAGGAGCTTGGCCTCTGGGCACACAGACACACCGTTGTGTAACATGTAATCCATGCATCTGGGTCTGGGAGCACGCCGGAGGAGCTCTCCCCTTTCCCAACTGCAAGGCTGTCACCTGGGGAAGGGGAAGCCTTTGAGCCTTGGCCTGGCGCAGGGGTCGGGCAGGCTGCAGGAGGGCGTCACTGTGAGGGAGCCGGGTGTGTCACAGCCGGGAGGTGGCACTGTTAGTTGTGAGGAATCCCAGGTGCCAGCGCGGAGCTGGGGCTGGTGCTGGGCACTGCTGGCCTGCTCCCTGGCAGAGGCTGCTGGCAGAGGCTGCAGGTGGGCTGTGCCAAGCAGTGAGGCTAGGTTTGCAGCATCTCCCGTCTTTGCAGCCTACGCTGGGCTCACCAGTCACCCTGCTTTGGTGGGGATGCAGCTGGTGACCCCTCCAAACCCTTCTTCCCCGTGTTTCCAGTGCCAACACCCAGCCAAGACCGGAGCTGCACCTTCTCCCCTTGCAGCCCAAAAGAAGACCATGCACAAGGAGTTGCAGAAAGCTTTTGCCCCACTTGGCAGAGGCCAGATGCCTGCTGTGCCCCGGGGGTACCGCAGCTCACCCAGCACCACCCCAGCACTCCACTCTGTGCAGGAGCCCTGCCTGCGTAACTGTTACTAAGCCCCAGGGCCGAGCTGTTCCTGTTGTCAGAGTTACAGCAAAGGCACAGCCAGCTCCTGAGCTCAGCCTGGGTGCCTGGGGCCTTCACATGGGTCCTGGATCCTGCTCATGAGAAGTGCAGACCATCTCCTCCCCCAGCCCACAGCACTCTGGGTGCCAGGTCTCCTATGTCACAGCAGCTTTTCTGTCCTCCTCTGGGCTTTGGCTGGTGCTGAACAGGTGATGGGGTACCACCTTGTTCCTCCCCAGCTCAAGGCAGCAGCAGGGACTGGCTGTTCAGTCCAGCTGGGGTGACTCTGCCTGGTCCAGGCTCCTCACAAGGGTTGGCTCACTGCAGATGCTTTGTAGTCCTGTGACAGGCTTCCCAAATGGGTAACACAGGCAGGGGCAGGAGCCTCACTATTGTCCTAAAGCAAGTTGAATCCAGCTTCCTGCAGGAGCCCAAGGGCACCCTGGAGCAGTGGAGACAGCATTAGTGAGTTTGTCCATCCCCAGATCTGCTGCATCACCTTTAACTCTGCCTTGTGGGACAGATGGGTCAACATGGGGAATGGTGTGAGTTGGTCTGCTGTAACACCCAAGAGCAAATGGATGGAGCCTGAGTGCAGACACATGCGGAGGATGATTTTTTGTCATTAAAACTCCTATCCTCCATTCCTCTCCCGTGCTGAACATGGCCCGGACCTGGAAGAAACAGAACTCACACTGTACTTACCTCTTGGAGCACTATCAGACTATTCACTTCTCCGATTAGTATCTCTCTGGTAGAAGAGAGCCCTGAGACAGTGCCTTCATCAGAGAGTGAGAGAGTCAGGGAACAGGGGTTTTGAGACCTACCTACACAGCTGAGATAGAAATCTTTCTTCCCTTGGCTCTTTGCAGGGGCTGTGAGATGGTGGTGTGTCACCTCTGTTCTAGGTCTTCTCTGGTGCCTGTCACCCAGAACCACTCTGTGCACTAAGCAAAGCTATTAGCAGCTGTCTGACACTTTTCTTCTTTTATGCTCATCCTGAGTTAAAAACCCACCAGGGATAGCCCCTTTCCCAGGTTGGGGAAAATCCTGCTTCATCCTCTCAAGCTGGGAACCAGACCCTGGCCCTGGTTTTGGAAAACATGAGCATGTGTGACCGAGCCACACACCGCTGTCCCTTTGGCAAAGGGAGTGGGAGACAGTAGCACCCCCAGGAGCTGCCGAGTGGGGAGCCCACTGCAATGCACTCACCCAGCAGCTTCAGTGCTTCCCTGCTGCTTGGATCTTGGGGTGCAGTGAAGGGTTGGCAGAGATGTACAGCACTGGTGGGGAGAACTTGTCCATTAGTAAGAGGTTGTGTTGCTACCCACTGTTGAGGGTGAAGGCAATCAGCCGTGGGACTGTAGCAGAGCCAGACCCCCAGCCCAGCTGCCAGAAGAGGGGAGAAGCCCTGTCTCAGCTAACCTCATCTGAGGTGGGAGATTGAGCTGCTTGTACTGGTTTCCAAGGATGGATTTGGTCCCTGCCCCAACACCAGCCACGTTTCTAATGCACACCCTTCTAATGAAGATACTGTAGATACGGGTTCTGTTCTTTCCCACTGTTGTTCGGGTAGTGAAGTGGGTTGGTGGCCAGGCCGGACGGGACAGGCTGCCGACAGGTATATAGCCAGTTTGAGGATGGCTGAGTGTGGGCTTGGGGGCTCCCCTCCTCCTTGTGCTAGTTATCAGGAGTGCTCAGTCATCAAGCAGTTAATGCAACACACAACAGGCCTTTTCTTCTTGGCTGTTAGTCCTGTCTCCTAGGGAGGGGTGAATGGCCTTGGGGCAGGTGGGCAACAGAAGCTATCCTGAATCCCATTAAAACATTTAACACCTGCTGAATCGTGCCATTGTCTGGGAGATAAAGGGAAGGGAACAAAGCTGCTCTTGGTCTTCCCTGCTAGGGTGTCTGCGAGGCTCTGCTGTCCCATTGCAGCTGGGGAGCCTGAATCCCCTGCAAAGACCCACTTAGTGTGGCTCTGTGTCCACGGGGTGAAGGTGGCAGTGTTGGGAGACAGTCCCCTGGGTCCCCTGCTGCAGGTGTGCACAGCCCCTGGTTGGAATCAACCCCTTCTCCCCCCATACTGAGTATTGGGTAGGAACCTGGAAAGGTCCTGCCCTGGCCAGCCTGCAGTGTCTGCGAAGGCAGGGCAAAGTCTGGGAAGCAAAAACGTGAAGATGATCCTCCCAAGGACCTGGGCAGAGCTCTGGCCTCTGACTCTTCACTCCTGGCCTCACATGTCTGAGATACAGGGCTTTGCTGGCTCAGCTGTATTGCTTTGGTATTTGAGAATAGGGACTTTTTAGTCCGTGCTCAGATCAGGCCAGGGCACAATGGTGGCTTCTGATGGACGTGAGAGGTGCTCTGATGTGAGCTAGTCGTGGGATAGTGAGGCAGCACACCCTTGGCTATTGTGAGGAGGCTGAGCCTGCCTCTGCCCGGGCCAGCTCTGCTGAGTGCATAAGCAGGGGCTCAATCCCCATGCTGCCTGCAGGCCTGCCAGGGAAGAGCATGTGCTGGTAGATGCTGCCCTGGAGATGCCAGGGTCAGGGCAGGTGGAAGCTGTTCCCTGGGATGACTGTCCCATGTGGGGCACTCTGCAAGCTCAAGGGACCTACTTTTCTCCCGTTTTCCACAGGGCAGCCCTGCAAGGGCAGTCTTTGTGGTTGGTTGGTGCATGGTGGGGCTCTACCCTTGCAGGAGAGAGGTTGGGGTGAGAGAGCATTTCTGACATAGCACATACGCTTGGAGATGTCTGCTGAAGTACAGCAGCACCAGTGTGGTGTTTTGGGGTTTTCTGGCTTCTTTGGAAAGTGGTGGGGGGGACAGCCAGGCAACTTATGGCAGGAGCTGCTGCTATGGACCTGCAGGAGCTGCTGCCTATGGCAGGGAGAGGCAGGGGTCCTGTCCAGCACATTTCCCACATGGAAAAGTGGGCGAGCCTGAGCTCCAGGGCCTGTATAGTGTCAAAAGGAGAGGAAATTGTGTTTCTTCTTAGCAGCAAAACTCAGGGCAATGGTGGTTCTGCATTTCCTTTGATGGCAGGGTGAGGATCAAGGTGACTGAGGCCAGCAGGTTGGCATCACTCCAGCACATACCTATGCCACTCTACTGGGCTGGGTGCCTGCAGGACCCCAGCCCCAGAGGCAGCAGCAGGCAGAAGGGATGGAGCCTGCCTTTCCAAATCCTGACTGAGAGGGACAAGTCTCCAAGGAGGAAGAGTTGGGTGACAGTGGCTGATAAGGAATTGCAACTATCCACTTACATTTGGGAATCCACTGCAAGCACATTCTGGCTTTGGAAAGGACAATGGTGGCAGTTTCTAAAGCATATCCAGGACCAGGATGCCCACAGCTGTCCACTGTGGGGGTAAAAGCAGTGTTACCCCCTTCCCCACCCTCAAACACACCCATCTACACAAACAAACACACCAGTGCACTTGCACAAAGGAGCTTCTCCTGGCACCGAAGCTGCACTTCATGCTCTGTTATCCAGGGAGCTGCAGGTGCCAGAGTAACCCAGAGAGATATCCCAGCTCCGGCTGGCTGCAGCTGAGACCAGCTGTCAGGGCTGAGTAACATGGCTGGGTGCTGCAGGAGTGTGTCTAAACTTCTCCTGGCCCCGCCATGGGCTCTTCACGCTGCTCCCAGAGTCAGCATGGGGGTGCCTGCACCGGTTACCCCACTGGGTAGTGACACAGCTGGGATGTGGGCGAGTGGTGTGACTCTGGGATGTGGTGACCCCACGGGAAGACATGTGTACATGGAGTGAAACACATCCTGTTCTTGCGGCTGGGTTAGGAGAGCTGGCTCTTGGCCCATGCAGCCATGCTGGAATCACTCCCAAAGAGAGCGAGCAGAGGTGATTTTGTAGAGCTCTGCTTTGTTGCCTGGCTCAGAGGTCTGTGGGCTCCTGTCAATGAAGCGTGCAGAGCCCTGGTGTGCCTAAAGAGTCTTCAGCATGAGTGGAGGGATTGGGGAGGGGGCAAAGGGGTCCTTGCCATCACTGGTACTTGGTGTTAGGCTGCTTAGGATCGGCAGTAGCTTTGCTTTCCAGCCTGGAGACCTTACTGCTCCCTCACCTTTCAGCAGCCCAAAGCATTGTGAGCAAGCAGCTCCCACGCCACAGCTGCCCAGGTAGGGTACCCCCACACCTGCCTCCCCTGACCCCCCTCCGCTCTCCCCTCACCCCTGGCTGCAAAATGAGCCAGGCAGGTGGGTGGAAAAGTGACAGCTGGTGTTGTTGCAGTGCAGGTTAATGAATGTCTCCTCCTCTCACCCCCCAGCCCCCCCCCC
>NW_020799107.1:20648583-20659337 GCF_003259725.1 Athene cunicularia
CCCCTCCTCCCCAGCACCCAGGCTCCTGGCTCCTATCAGCCCATCAGGCTCCCATTAACAAAGGCAGCCCTGAAGAGTTTGCATAGAGACCTGCTCTGCCTCTAATCTAGGTGGGCTAATCGCCTCCCTTGCCCAGCCTGCCTTCCCTGGGTCAATATTTGCTCTGAGCAAACACAGAGCCGTGACAGGTGTGCTGGGGAGAAGGCTCGTTGCTGCCAGCCCAGCCCTCTCGCCTGTCTCTGCTCAGTCACATCTCTCCGGCCCCCCGATCACCGGCCAGCCAGCGCTATTTTTATCAGGGCTATAAAAGCCCCATCCAGCCAGCGTCACCCTCATTTTCTGCTTGTGAGCCGGCGGGGGAAGGTGAAGCCACTCACCTGCCAGCTGCCAGCGTGTCACCGGAGCCAGGTGAGCTGCTGTAGCCCGTCACACCTGGGCCGGGGTCCAGCCTGCCCGTCTGGGAGCTGGGTGCTGGGGACAGAGGACACCCGGGGGGCTTGCCCAGGACAAGCATTGGGAGCCTGCTGGCATTCCCAAACTCCTGGGAGGGAAGTGGATGAGCTTGGGGGACACCGTCCCGGCTGTTCCCTTAACTCTTCCGTTCTCTCTCACCTCTATTTTCTGATCCTTTCTGTTCTCCTCCCCTCCTTCATTTACTTTCTTAATTTCTTCCTTCCTTCCTTCCCTCCTTCCTTCCTTCCTTCTCCACCCTCCCTCCCCACCCTGCCATGCCAGTTTAACCCGCCCCTGCTGTGTTTGGCTTTCCCAGGCAGCAGGTGTCAAGCATCCACCTTCCAGACTTTACCCCAGGACGAGCTGGATCGGAGCAGCAGACGCAGCAAGGACACCATCTCCCGGCCTGGAGTGACTCGGCTCGGGAGGAAGGATGGGGAAGGGGCTGCCAGCAGCCTGTGGCTGAGCAGCCCTCCAGCCCATGCTGTCCAAGCCTGGAGCAACTCTGCACTTGCCTGGCGTCGAGCCCCACGTGCAAGACCTGACCTGAACGTTTTGTTCGTTCGGCTCGCGTTAGGCAGGTCCAGCCCATCTGCAAGCGTGCGACTGGTGTGCACAGGCACCACGGCACCCTCATGCCGCCGCAGTGTGCCCCGCGCGCCCGCCACCCATGGCCCCCGTCGGGAGCACATGCTTGCTTGCGACTCACACAGGACCTGAAAGCTGGTTCGCGGCAGGCGACGAACACACAGCCTGTGTGCGGAGCGCACAAGGGACAGACACAACACGCAGTCTTCACCCAAACACACGCATGCAGCGTCTGACCTGTGCATGGCACATGCATGAAGCGGCGGACAGACAGCACACACAGACGGTGCAATCCACACGCAGCATGCACGAACACCACGGGACCTGCCACATGTGCAGGATATGGGACTCACATGGCATCGGTACACAGGGTGTTTCTGACACTCAGCTTTGCAGGCTGTGATGTGCAGGACCCATGTCTGTGTGCCCATGGCATGACGGGTATGTGTAACACACTAGGCACATGACTCCCACCTGTGTGGTGGACCGCTGCCTGCTGCAGCCTGCTGGGAAGGGCAGCCTGGCCCTTGCACCCCAGCAGTGCTGTGGCAGGCGCGGGGAGCCCTGGCAGCGCTGCCCTGCCCTGGCACAGCACTGGCCCAGGGTGGGGCTCACGGGGCTCTGCTATACACCCAGGTAGGTCTCAACGGTCTGCTGGCACTGAGGGAGCTTTAACTGCTGACACAGTGCAGGCAGTGGGGAGGGAGGGCAGGAGCAGGAGGGACCAGGGCAGAGGATGGGGGGATGTAGCATCCTTTCCTGCACACCTCTGCCAAAGTTTTCTCCCAGGGACTGCACTTCCCAGCCCTTCCAGGGTCCATCTGCCTGTGCATTGGGCTGCCCAGGGCAGGTGTTGCCTGCTGCTCAGCCTGCCCCTGCAGCCAGGTACCAGCTTCTGCTGGTGGCAATCCCTCTGGCTGTGCTTGCTGTGGAAGAGCATGGCAGGGTGGATCTGACAAGCCGGGAGGAGTCTTTCAGGACAGCTCTGTCCACTGCCTGCCCCGCTCTTAAAGCTCAGTGCAGTGCTTGACCTGGACTCCTGTCCCATCCCGCGTCCTGTCTTGTCCTGTCCCATCCCCCTGCAGCCAGCGCAGACAGTCAGAGCCTGGGGCTGCTATGGAGGCAGACGGTAGTCCCGGAGAGCTGGGACAGCAATGGACCTGCTTTCCTCCCAACCCTGTTGTCTAATGGGGGAGAATGCCCCACACCTCCCCGCCTGTCCATGTCTGCAATTTCTCTGACAGCCTCAAGCACGCTCCTGCCCTGCCCTAGGGATGCTGCTCCTGGGCACTCCCTGGCAGACACCAGCACTTCTTTTGTAGCACAGGATCCAGCTCTGGTCCCGCCATGCTCAGGGATGCTCCGAATTTACAGATGGGTCCTGAGCCCTTCCTGCAGCCTCTCCACAAACCCTGAGCCCAGCCCCACAGTGTGGAAGGGGGGAAGAGAGTCGAGATGAAGAAGCCCAAGAGTGTGTCCAGCGGCAGAATAATTCCTCCTGCTTTCCTTTATCCCCATCTGATCCATGCACAGGATGGGGCTCAGCAGCCCCTGCCCTGGAGCAGGAGAGCCCTGTTCCCTCCCTGGGGTGCCCCTTGCAAGGGATGGAGATAAGGCATCTCCTGGGCAACCTGCCTGGGCAGGTGCTTGGAAAGTTTCCAATAGGTAGTGTGGGAAAACACCAGAATCAGAGCATCTCCAGGGGTGCTGAGCTCTCCACGTCTCTCCAGGGCCAAAATGCCTGTCCTAACCTGGGATCAGCCACCAGTGTGGTGACTGGCCATCACAGTGGCCACAGGCCTTTTTGGGCCACATCTTTGGACTCTGTCTCCTGCCACCAAGCCTGGCAAAGTTGAAAAGCCGAGAAAGCACAACACATCCCCTGATAGGCATAGCCCCCTGCAGCCAGCCCGCTCAGGCTGGGATCAAACAGAGCATGATTAATAATGTTGAGCAAAGCCAGACCCTGCTGCCCGTGCTGCTCCAGCCGCCGCACGTGCGTCCCCGCGGGGACAGAGCCCAGCAGAGATTGTATCTGGCAGAGCAGGGCTGCGGAGGTGCTGCCTTGCCGTCTCACTCTGCCTCGGTGGCTCCATGCACTGCTGGGTTGCCTTGTGCACTAGCACAACCCAGCACCTTGTGGGACCCGTGTTGCACCCTGTAGAAAAGCATTTTTTGGGGCTTTTCAGGGTATCCAGGCAGCAACTGAGGAGGCAGAGCCTGTGCTGGCACCAGCAGCAGGTCTGTTCGCGGGGCAGCAGGTGTGTCCCAGCAGGAGAAGGGAACAGCTGCAAACAGCAACACCAGAAATTGCCCCTGCCCCTGTCATCTTCCCAGCCTGCTCTCTCTGTCCCAGCAATGCCAGCCCAGTGGCACTGGGAAGCCGTGACACCCTTCAAAGCTGGGGGTGGCCTCAGAAAGCCACATTGCCCTACGGGCTGCGTTGGCCAGGGAACGGCCCTCTGGCAGGGTTAGCACCCAAGGGTGAGCTGATCCCCAAGCTGGGCAGAGCTGGGGGCTTTAAACACCCATATGTCCCAGCACCAGTGACAAGGGCTGTGCCGGGCTGGCAGGGGATAAGGTGCAGGAGGGTGCTGCTGCCTATGCTGTGCGGTGCTGTGCCCCCATCCCCGGGCCCTGCACAGCCATTTGCATGGCTTTGGGGAGCGGGGCTGGGGATTTGCATGGGGCAGCTCTGCACAGGAAGGCTTTGCATGGGGAGGGCAGGGTGCAGGAGGAGCGCTGGGGGGGCACGAGTGCCTGGGTCTGCGTTTGCATATAGGTGTAGTTGCATACAGGTGTGTATGTGCATACTTGTATGCGTGTGTATTTGTGTATATGTTTTTATGTGTGTCCATCTGCGTGAATAGCTCTGTGTGTGTGTGTGTGTGTGTGTGTGTGTGTGTGTGTGCGCGCGCGCGGGCCCTTCCTGGCTTGGGCAGGCAGAGCTGGTGCATCTTGCTGCTGTATTCCCTGCCCTGTGTGTATGTGCACGTGTGTGTGTGTGTGTGTGTGTGTTCATGTGTGTGCATGCGTGCAAGTGTGTCCGTGTGTGTCTGCATGTGTGCACGCGTGCAAGTGGCTGCGCTCCTGCTGAGCTAAACGTGTGGTGCTGGCCGTGCCCCCGCCACGCTCGTTCCCCGTGTCCCGGTGCGTGGGCATGGTGTGAAGGTGTGGGTGTGAGCAGAGGTGTGCACCGCTGCTGACTGCCCCCGTGGGGTGCTGCCTGCGGGCTGCGTGTCCTGCCCAGCCCGGATGGGGTGTGCCATGCCGGGGCAGGCACTGCTTTCCCGCAGCATGTGGCAGAGGCCGCTGTTGTGCTCTGTCCCACCACGTTGGGGGGGATCAATCCGAGGAGCGGCCACTGCACACAGGGCTGTGTGAGCACCCAGGGGCTGAGCACCAGCATTGTGTGGGCACCCTGATATCCCAGCTGTCCCCCACCCAGCCTATTCGCCATGGCTCTGTTGTGTGTGGAGGACATTCCCAGGCTGAGCAGGAGCTCTCTGCCCCTGAAGGTCACTCTGTCCCAGCACCTCTGCAGGTACTCAGCCAGCTTGCACAAGGAGACTGAGGCTTCTTGCAGCCCTGGGGCTGAGCCAGTGTTAGAGGTCAGGGTGTTTCTGAGCACCCACTGGTTGTTTCCAGCCCCCCAGCCTGCTCCTGACCAAGGCAAGGACTGTGGCAGGGAGCATAACAGACCGTCCTGACTCTATGCTGGGCTCCTGCACTCCCTGTGCCAGGCTGTAGCTTCAGATACCATCTCCAGGCAATGGGTCCATCCCACACATTCCCTCCTCAACTCGAGACCAAGGGGAGAGGCAGCCTTCAGCCCAGCTGGCTCCAGGACAAGATTATTGCTATTTGGCAGACAGGGTGGAGGAGAGGGGTGGGTCGCAGGCATGGATGGAGCTGCATCCTGCTATAGTGAGACAACAGGCCTGGCAGTGGGGACCATCAAACACAGGGTGGGTACAGCCTGGCATCCTCCCCCCTGCACCCACAGGCCACTGGAGTGAGGGGACAGGTTTTTCCATTGGCTCAGGAAAGGGCTCTGAACCCCAAAGAGCAAAGGTGCTAAGGGGGGGGGAGGGGGGGCTGCTGAAGGACTCAAAGTTCTGGGGCGGGGAAATAGAGCTTGCACTAGTCCTGTATCTCAGAATGAATCGTCCCCATCATCCCACAGGGCCTCTGGGGAAGAAGTGAGCAATGGGGGTCCCCTCACCCAGGCCAGCTGGTGGCCCCGGGAAGCAGGTGGGCAGCCTGCCCAGGGGACGGATGTGGAGCAGGGTGCCAGGGCTGCTGGTCCTTGCCCAGCTGTTACTGGCTTCAGGAGCCCCGAGGCACGATGTTCTGTTCCTACTGCAGCGCCTGGTTTGGCCCCCGCCTGCGCTGCCTTCTCAGAGCTGCTGGAGGAGGTGAGCTGCTGCTGCCAGGCTTTTCATCTGCCTCCTGGATGAGTGTCACCCTGGCTCGGGGTGCCTGGTGATACAGATGTTGCTGACAGGGAAGTGGAGGAGCACTGGGGTGGAGTGGGACCTTGGCCAGGTGCTGGCTGACCTGGCATCCCCTGGCTGTGGGGCTGAGGGAGCTGAGGAGGCGAGGTCCAAGGACCACCTCACCCCCAGCGCTGTCCTTGCATCCTGCACCCCGATGGCAACACCCCAGGTGTTATTAGGTAAAGCTGGAACCTGGGAAGCTGTGCTCACCCCGTGGTGCCCCTCCAAATATGATACAGTGCACTGAAGGAGAGACACCTGCAGCTGCATCCAAGACAGACTGGGTGCAGGGTTGGACATGCTCCCCCTGTCTCCATCACCACTCCCCTGGGACTGGTCTGAATGGGGCACTGTGTAGGGATCAGCATGTTTTTCCAGGCCACTGTATCTATGGGGTGTCCTGGGATGTCAGACTGGGGTCATCTGGGGTAACAGGCAGGAAGGAGGTCACAGTGGCTGACACCAGCAGGCTCCATTTCAGGTCAGGATTGGGACCTGAGGACCAGATACCAGCTCCTCTGCCCCAGTTCCTGGCATCCCCATCTGGGTAGGGAATGAGAGATGTAGTGGGGATACCTGAGACCGCAAGGGATCTGCCACCCTGGGGCCCCTTTTGGAGCAGCCTGGCTGGGTTTTGTCCCGCAGGGCTGAGCCAGCCTGGGGATGCAGCAGTTGCCACCTGCTCACACCCAGGCTGTAATCCACAGGCAGGAGGTGAGCAGCTGGCGGAGCCTCCCTGACCTTCAGGTGGGATTAGTCCCCATGGGAACAGTGGGGAGCAGGCAGGTAAGGCCACAGCTCCCCCGGCAGCTCCTGGGGACTGAGCAAGGCTGGCAGAGCTGGGGACTGAGCACACCCCCACGCTGGGGACACCCCACAGCCAGGGCCAGGCAGGGGCCATGCAGGGCAGGTCCTGGATGGGTGGCAGCGGGTGAGCACATGTCCCTGGTATCTTTGTATCCTTGTCTTGGTGGGTCTTTGTGGGTGTATCTCCGGAGCTGTGGGTGGCACAAGGCAGAGTGGGCACCCACAGTCCCACAGAGAGGGTGTGAGCGGTGTGCCCAGGGGTGTCCAGGGCGCCGGTGTGGGCAGCGGGTGGGCAGGTCTGCTGAGCCAGTCCCAGCAGAGGTACTGGTGGCTGGTTGAGGACCACGGGTACATGGAGAGAGCAGAGCCTAGGCTGAGGTGTGCTCCCTGGAAGATCACCTCAGCAGGCTGTTCGCAAGACAAACAGTGGTGAGCAGGAACATGTGGGTACCCCTTGCACTGCAAGTGGCTGTGCCCTCCCACCGTGTCCCTGCCCTTCTCTGGTCATTGGTGATGGTACCCAGAGACCAGTCAGCACCTTGGTCCCCAGTTCCCATCAGAGTGTTCTCTCACTGTCTGCTCACCCTGAGGACTCATCCTGCCCTGGGTGCAGCAGGAGCTGGGGCAAGTCCCCCCAAGGGAGCTTGAGTGCAAGCAACCTCTCCGGGCACAGAATGGCTGTCAGCCCACGGCGTGCGTGTGCAACTGTGTGGGAGCTAATCCCAGCAACATCTGCCAGGCTGTTTGCGATCCCGGGAGTTTCCGGCTGCAGGGAGGGGACGGCTGGGTGCGCAGAGGACACGTGCATGTGGGGTGGCTGGTGTGTGCCAGGGCTCCCTGTGCAAGGCAGTGCCTGTGCAAGGAGGCTTCTGCAGCAGGTATGTGCCTGCATGTGTGTCCTCTGTGGTCAGCAAGGCCCCAGGAGGTGACAAGTGGCACTGGGGACCCCAGTGAGTCCCTCAGCTCTGGGATTTGGGGACACAGCAGGTGGAAGTGGGAGTTTTGGATGGGGTTTACCAGTCCGGTGGAGCCACGCTCAGACCAGCCACAAAGCGGAGATGCTTGGGAAGGGAAGGGGGGGTGTTTGCACCCTCACCAAGAAGGATGATTTCTCAGGGAAAGGAGGCTGGGGGAGAAAGGGGAGGGAAAAGGAGTGGTGAGGCTGGTTAGGGGGGAATGACACACTGCCCCTGATCTAATCAGCCAGACCCTGCAAATAAAAGCCACCTGTTTTGGCCCTGGCAGCAGGAAGTCATCCCCAGAACAAACAGAGCACCAGGCAACTGGGAGAAAGACAAACAGGGACCAGCACCAGCTCCATCTGCTCCTGCTCAGCCCAGCCCCTGGACCTCAAGCCCCTTGGGGTGACAGTGCAGCACCCAGCAAGGTTGGGGACAAGGAGAGAGGTGCTAGTGGGGCTCAGGGGGGTAGCCAGGGCTCAGCCCACAGCATCAGACAGATGCAGGACTGCACACAGCTGTGCTGGCCTGGTCAGCTAGTCTGGATACTTGTGAGAGCAGTGGGAAGGACAGTGTGCTGCCATGAGCCTCACATGTCCCATATGTGGCATCAGCATCAGGATGCCTGGGCAGCACCTGCCTCACCTCCCTGGGGGCTGCCCTTCAGCCTGCTCAGGGTGAAAAGGGAGTGAAAAAAACATCAGGGCACCAGTGCCTGCACAAGGCATGGGGTATAACCCCACGGCTGGGGGCCATGGATGACATGGTCTGGGCTCGGTGTGAAGCACTCGGGTGACCCAGTCCTCCCACCGTATTCTGAGGCTGCCGGCTGCCTGCACTGTGCCCGGTGGCACAGAGAAACCCGATCTGTTTTGCTACCAAATGGAACAGGCTGAGCTGGAAGCAGTGCAGGGTCCTTATTAAATTAGCCTATGCAGGAGGCCCTGGGCAAGCACTAACCATCTCCCAGAGCCAATATTATCTGCTGCCCTTGAGCAGTGTTGCTGCCTGCCCCCGCACCAGCCTCCCCCTGCCTCTGTCCCTGACGGGTCATGTGTGGCTGGGGGCTGGCAGGTGACGCAGCCACAGGGATGCTGGCTGGTGACAGGGATTGCCCAGAGGTGCTGGGAGATGCTCCAGGGAGGCCAGGCTACGTCAGCACCCTGGGGTGCAGTGGGGAAGGGTCCTTGGCACAGCCCCTCGTGGGTGACCCCCCTGATCTACTGTCCCTGGACACAGCTGTGGCTCCCATGTGGCTGCCCTGAAAGCAGGGGGTGAGGCAGATCCCTGCATGTGGGACACGCTGAGCAGTGAGAAAAGGGCACAACCTGCATCTGGGGGTGGGTTTCTCCCCTGTGCCTCCCCCAGTGCTTTTATCCAAAGAATGGTATATGGACAGCTGAGCTGCCTGCGTGCTCCTTGTGGCACAACACCAGTGCCCCATAGATTCTGTAGCGCACTGTGCTGTGCCCCACACACCCCATACACACACACCCCATACCAGCCCACAGCATCCCACATATCCTGGGGTGCCCCATGCCCTGATGCTTTGTAATACACCCCACAGTGCTCTGTACCCCATAATGCCCCATAGCACTCCATTAACCTGGGCTCACATAGCCCAGGCGAGGGGCAGCAGCATTGTGGGGGGACCCTGCAGTGGGCTAGCTCTGCATCTTGCCCCACCTTCCCCAAGGTGTTGGCTTCCTTAAGGGACTGCCCAAACCTGTCCCCCCAGCACTCTGAGGGATGTCCCCAGGCCACCAGGCTGCATCCCGGGGGTCTGCTTACCCCCATGCATCCCCCCGGTGAACATCCCTATCCTTCCCTCCATCCTCTGCTCCCAGAGGATCTCCCTACCTTGCTACGACCACCCAGGGCATCGCAAGTTGAGGGTCGCCTCCCCAGCCCCCTGCCCAGGGCCACCAACGTCCCTTAGGTGGATCCAGCTCCAACCGCTGCCAGGCTGCACCCTCTGCTGGGACCTGCAGGCATCGGCGCAGCCCGGCGCCCAGCCTCAGAGCCGGGAGGTAAATGCTGCCCGGCGCGGCGTCGAGCACTGGGGGCGACACGGAGTGGACCCACGAGTCCTTCCCCCAGCCCGTCCCTGCTGTTACCCCTCAGTCCCCAATTCTTGCTGAGAATGGGGAGAGATACCAGGCGTCCTAACACCCACCCCAAGCTGCCCATGCTGCACCTTCCCTCCCCTGGCACTGTCAGGCTCTCTTGGGATGCTGACCCCATGCTCAGGACCCCCAGGAGGGCTGGGGTTTTCCAGGGATGGTTTGGGGTGCTCTGGGCCAGCCCTTGCCCGGAGGCCAGCGTGGCTCTTGCCCAGCTGAAGGTGGGAGAGCCTGGCCTCACCACCAGCTATGCAGGGATGCTGCAAGAAATGCTGCTGCCAAGAGACCCAAGATTTCATGGCTCAGCCTGTCTTGGCCTCATCCAGCCCAGGTCCTGGAGGAAGGCACTGGGGATGTCTGCATGGCACGGTGCAGCCCCAGGCAGGGCTGGTCCTGCTGCCCAGGTGAAGAACACAGCTCTGCCCCAAAGCTGATCCCCTCCCACTGTGCACAGTGTCCCCTGCCTGGGCTGGAGGTGTGTGGGGAGCACAGGGATGTGCCCAGGGTGTTGCTAGCAAGCAGCATTTAACTGGGGTCGATCTGTGCCTGGTCCAGCGCCAACACAGAAATCTCTGCAGGGTGTTGCCCATCTCCTAGAGCATGGATGGACCAAGTTGTGTCTGTGCCAACACCTTCTTCACCCCCTTTGCTCACCCTAACCTTCTCCCACCCTACATGGAGCCGTGTCTGTGCAGACTGAGTCCCTGCCCTGCCAGCTGGGGACATGGAAGGCAGAGCCCGGCTGGAGGAGGGACTCGTGATGGCAGAGTCCCAGGCAGAGGGGCAGATGCAGCCCCAGGCGAGCCCCGCAATCCTAGTGTGAGGACATCAGTACCCCTCAGCTTCCAGCTGGCAAATCTCTGCTTCACCCTGGCACCTCCTTCCCACCAGCCTCAACCCTGGCAAAGGCTGCCAGTGCCCTGGGAAAGGCTGGGTCTCTAATCCCTGGGCCAAGCAGGGACATTGTCCGGGGGCAGAAAGGAAAGCGGCGCGTCAGGCCCTTTGCCCATTGTGCCCTGAGCCCCTGCGCAAACACAGCCCAGCACTTTCATTGTCAGCCCCGCGGGGTGCGGGGGGGCTGCTCTCGCCACACTGCCTAAGTGGAATGGACAGCCGGAGTCTGGGGTGGGTGCGCACCCTGTCCCCCCCCATCCCCTGCCTGCTGACACAGCGCCCTGCCCGCCTGCACCATCGGCACTTCGGTGCCCGCCTATAAAGGGCGAGAGGAAAAGCCGGCGCCGGCACCGCCACCTTCGCTTCTGTGCCCTGCCGACCAAGTAAGTACCAGGCTGTGAGCCCCCAAGACCCCCCACTCCACAGGCGCT
>NW_020799107.1:20659387-20662837 GCF_003259725.1 Athene cunicularia
GAGACAGCCCCTACCCTGCCACCGCACACTCTGGGGAAGGGCAAGCTGTGGGGTGCTGCGTGGCACCGCAGGGGTACCCTGTGTGGGCAGGAGGGATGCTGGCACCCATCTTTGCAAGATCTGGGCTGCTCTGCCCCAGACCTGCTCCCCACACTCATGTCTGAGTTGGGGTCACTGCCACCCCCCTGCACTGGGTACAGTGCCACCGCGCCCAGCCAACCCCAGGAGTCATCTCAGGGAGCCAGGGAGCAGAGAAACTGTGGCAGTCCGGGGTACATCACATGGAGAGATGGGGCATCGCAAGTGCCCCTGCAACTTGGGGGTCACCGGACATCCCCTAGAGCCAAGGGAAGAGGCATGGGAAGCATCCCCTGTGCCAGCCTGGGAGGGCGAGGGGCTGGTGACATGGGACATGTGAGGGCAGCACCGCTGGCACCCCAGGCTCCATGGCAGGCAGCGGGGTGGCTGGGGGCTGATGGCAGGCACCTGCCTGGGGTAATGCATGGGGCTCTGCCAGCAGCCGAGTGACCCGCATGACCAGCAGCGAAGCCATGGACACCCTGGGGCAGTACAAGATCACAGTGTGGGAGGAGGAGAGCTTCCAGGGCAAGCGCTGCGAGTTCCTCATGGAGTGTCCCAGCATCATGGAGCGTGGCTTCCGCAAGATCCGCTCCATCAAAGTGGAGTCTGGCCCGTAAGTGCCCCGCCAGCCCCGCGGCCCCTTGGCGCACCCCAGACCCACTGCTCCCAGGGAACTGTCGGGAGCTGCCAGAGAGCCAGGACACCCCGGTCCTTCCTCGGCTCCAACACAGCTGCATTGTGTGATGTGACCTCCCTCCCTGTGCTCCTTGCGTGGTGGTGCCTCAGTTTCCCCATCTGCGAAGCAGGGAGACCCTGCCGAGCTGAGGCACGGGTCGGAGGCAACAGTGTGGCCCTGGGGAGAGGGGTCCCACTATCAAAAGGGATGTTTGCTGCTAGCAAGGACCCTGACCTCCATGACAGACCCGCACCCTGCCAGGACATCTCCGTCCCTAGCGCAGGAGGGAGAAGCTGGCCCTGGGCTGAGCCTGGGGGCTGCGCCGTGCATCCCTGAGGGCTTTCCTCCTCTCCCCTCCAGCTGGGTGGGCTTCGAGTACCCCGAGTACCAGGGGCAGCAGTTTATTCTGGAGAAGGGTGACTATCCCCGATGGGAGGCCTGGAGCGGGAACAGCGGCTACAGGACCGAGCACCTCCTCTCCTTCCGACCCGTCAAGTGCGCGGTGAGTTACAGGGACACCACCACAGTGCACCCCAACAGTCCAGCATGGGGGGAGATGAGGGACAAACAGAAAGATGGAATAGGTGGCATGTGGGATGGAGGGGTGAGGCGCACATGGAAGTGCCATAGGGTGGAGGGATGGCTGCACCAACTGGGTCCTGCCTCCCTGCGAGGGTCCTGGGATGCTCTTTAGAGCTAAAATTCAGCAAGAAACATGATCCCAGCTCCTTCTGCTTTGTACATTGGAGAGCCACCTCCCAGACTGGGGTCCACAGGCATTGTCCCCCCACCCTGGACAACCGGAGATGGGGTGAGCAGGGGGGAGCTGGCAGAACCACAGGGATGCTTGGGGTGCAGGGTCCATCCCCCTCCCGCCTGGGGTACCCGAGCCATGCCCAGGCAGATGCAGCCTCTATCGCTCCATCTGCAGAGACACTGGCGCTCGCAATAGCGGCACGTCTGCGCCTCCGAGCGGGGGGTCCCCCCCCCAACTTTTAATAATCACCAGGCAGATATGCTTGGGCTTTAATAAAGGGGATGCGATAAGATCACTCCTTGCTGGCAGGACGGCTCCTCGGTGCAGATAGATGCGTGTGGGGGCTGGGCACGGGGGACAGTGCCGCATCGCTCAGTGTCCCAGCGATTAACCCCTCGGTGCCCAGCACCCAGCAAAGCCCCACAGAGCAGGGGGGACCACTCTCAGCAGGCTGCCTTGCCCTGAAACTCCTGCAGCCGTGGGGACTGCGAGGATGCTGAGGGCAGGAGCCCGTGTGGGTGCAGAGGATGTGGCCACTGCCACCCTCACTGGCAGCTGTGCATTGGGACCAGAGGAACACGAGAACAGCATCCTCTGGGCAGCCCTGGGGTCTCCTGGTGAGGGATGGCAGGCTGAAGGACATCCCCATGCCTTGCACTAAAGCTAAGCATGGTCCCAGTCCTCCCACCGTGCCTTGCTGCGTCTCCCTCTGATGCCACATCCCCTATTTCTGGCCAAGCCACCCCATCCTCGCTGACCCCAGCTCTCTCCCTTCACAGAACCACAACGACAGCAAAGTCATCCTCTACGAGGCTGAGAACTTCCAGGGGCACAAGTTTGAGCTGAGCGACGATTACCCCTCGCTGCAGGCCATGGGCTGGGGCAATAAGGAGGTGGCATCCATCAAAGTGAACGCCGGAGCGTGAGTCCTGATGGCAGGGAGGGGGTGGTGGGAGCCGAGAGCAGGGCTTCAGCAAGCACATCCCTCCTGCATAGTCCCAGAGATGGGGAAAGGGGACCCCGAAAAGGAGGGGTGTCTGCCTGCTCCCCTTCCATCAATAATTCAAGCTGTGGGATGTTTTCTGTCCCTCCCCTCCCAGGGCAAACAGAAGGGTGGGATGGGATGGGATGGGATGGGATGGGATGGGATGGGATGGGATGGGATGGGATGGGATGGGGAAATTTGGCCCAGATCTCTGAGCCAGGGGTCTGCTTGCAGGTGGGTGGCGTACCAGTATCCGGGATACAGGGGCTACCAGTACGTGCTGGAGCGGGACAGACAGAATGGCGAGTTCAAGAAGTACAACGAATACAGCAGCCAGGCCCACACCAACCAGATCCAATCCATCCGCCGCGTCCAGCACTGAGCAGGGGCAGGGCCACATGCCCCACAGCCTCTGGGCTGCTGTGCAATAGACCTCTATCTGGTAGCAAATAAAGGCATTTGTCAAAAAAAAAAAGGGTGCTCCTGCCTCTGCTCTGCTCCTCAGGGGGCTGCTAGGCCCGAGGGACCCCCTGTGGGGTGGGAAGCAGGGTGTCTGCCCCAACCCTGCTGCCCCCCAGCTCTCAGCAGCTGGAAGAGGATTTCCCTTCCCCAGATGGTTTTGGATCCACAGTCACCAGCACCCTGGGCTGAGCTCTCTGCATCTCATCTCTGGTCCATGCACAGCAAGTAGAGAGGATGAAGAATGTTTCCCACCCCCATGATGCTCTGGCTGGGGAAATGGGAATTTATTGGGAATTTACTGGCCTGGGGGAGAGGAGGGCTGGAACCAGGAAGGGGCATCCAGAGTGTCCTGGGTCCTCCTCCCAGGCTCAGTGCCAGAGAAGTTGATTGCTACAAAGCCTGTGAACATGAGATCCCCTCTCTCTGCACCCCAGTTTGGAAGAGAGAGGGGGGGTCCCTGCCTGCTGTGGGCCTGGGGAGGAGAACTAT
>NW_020799107.1:20664400-20675376 GCF_003259725.1 Athene cunicularia
CCGCGGGGACCCCACACGCATCCCCCACCGCCCCGCAGCCACCGGGGACCCCTTCCCGTCCGTGTGCGGGGCACTGCCTACGCGGGACATGTCCCGCCACCAAAACCCACGGGGTGAAGAACAGTCGAGCCCCGACGGCTGGGACACGCCGTCCAGTTGTAGCGGAGGGGAGCGGGGTGCCCAGCGCCCCCGGACCCCTCCGGACCCTCGCAGCAGGGCGGGGTGGCTGCAAGGTCCCAGCTCGGGTCCCCCCGGTGCTCCAGGGACGTTCGACGGGGAGGGAGCTGCCAGCCAGCTGGGATGTGTGGGGGGATAATCCGGGCTTGGGGGACTCGTTCCTGGGAGCAGGGGAATGCGGTGAGATCCTACCCGGGAGGGAGGTGCCGGTGAGGGGCTGGGGTTGGCTGGGAGATGATGGATCCCCGGGAGCCAGAGCCATACATCGAAGGAAAACCGTCCAGGGGTTCTGGGGATCGGCCAAGGGCTGGCCAGGGTGCAGCCTGGAGCCTGCTGGGGAGCGCGGCAGCACTGGTCATCAGGTGGCCAGAGAGTCAGTGCTGTGGTGCTTGGGCCACGTAGCTTGCCTGTCTGGCAAGGAGACAGGCCAGGGGCCAGGGAGTGCTCTGAGTGGGAAAAGGGGAGGTCTGGTTTAGGGGAGCGAGGGGGCCAAAGCCAGACCAGCAGGGGCCCTTTTGCCTCTGCATTGCGTACTCTGCCCCAGCTGTACTCTGCGCATTGCACTGTGGTGAGAAGGATCTTCTTGGATCCCTGGAGGTTTCCTCGGGGAGCTGCTGGGCGCTGCAGCACAGCACCCTGCGGCAGGCAGGATTGAGCCTCGCCACCCCACCCAGCGGCACCCCCCAACACTGCCCTGCCCTGCTTGCATGGGGTGGGGCACCTCGTGGGTGGGGGATAGCAGGAGCCCAGGGTGGGGGCTGCAGGGACAGAGAAGAGGGAAGAGCTGTGGCTGTACCCTAGAGAGGAGAGATCCCCCACCTCGGTCCCAGGATAGGGGATTTGGAAATACCTTGGAAAGACCTGGGCTCGGCTGCCTGCATCAGGATGTCTGAGGGGGGTTTGGTGAATGGGGGTGGATGGGGAAAGGCTGTTCCCTGCCTCTTCCAGAGCAAAAACTGGGGAGCACCAATTGAAATAGGTGGGTGTGAAAAAAATCAGGACAAGGTGGTTCTTTGTGGGAAACACAGCGGAGCCATGGGACTGCCTGCTGCAGCGGTCGTGGGTGCTAAACCTCTATACGGGATCCAAGCACCCTTAGACAAAATAGTGGCAGAAAAGCACAAAGAGGAGGATGAAATCCAAAGATGCTGCTTCTGCCGAGGGAAGAGCCTGTGCTGCAACGGCCAGGGTCAGGAGCAGGGATGTGCAGGGGATGCTATTTGGGAAAGGGGGGGGGTGGGGGTGTCTGGGTAAGTGCAGGGCGGCTCTGCAGGGTGGCTGGGTCCCAGGGGTGGGGCTGCTCGTCACCCTGAGGTCCAGGGACCTTCTCCTCTCGTGACCTCTGGCCAGACTCAGTGGAGCCTGTCCGTGTGCCTCATCATGGGCATGTCCAGGTGTGCCAGGCTCCTATGTGTGCGCAGCCTGGCACAGGGGCATCCTGGGCACCCGCAAAGGGTTCTTCTCAGTGGCAGCTGTAGGTGCAATGGCCGTGGCTCAGAGAGGACAGTTTTCCTGTGGAAGTAAGGAACACTGGTGCCTGATTCAAAGCCACAGCGGGTCCTGTACTGGTCTCTCTTCCCCCTATACCTACCTGCGCCTGCCAGGGGTGCAGGTCAGAGTAGTGTTGCACCCCGACCTCAGCTCTCCATGGAGACATCTTGCGGGGCACAGTGCCCCTAGAGATGGGTAAGGGCTGTGCTGTGACACCAATTCAGTTTCAAGCAGAGGTGGCAGTGGGGAATATTGGTGCTGGGATGGATCTGGTACTGCCAAGATACCTCCTTCTTGGGGCTGCAGATGAAATAACTAGGCCAGATACTCACAGTAAACCAAATAAGCAGGTGTCCATCTTCAGCGGGTTGTGAATGAGGGCAGGAGGGATGTGGGGGCCCTGAATCCAAACCCACTGCAGCCTGCATTGACCTCTGAGGACTCCTACTCCTGTCCAGAGGTGTAGAGGCATCCTCTCCTCCTCTTGTTTGCGGTGCAGGATGGGGATAAGGATACTGCAAAGGAGATAAGACCTCGTTACCATCTTCTGTGTCTCTAGAGCAAAGATGCAATGAGGTGCATCTGAAACCTGGGTCCAGGAGGGGGCAACATAGCAGAGGGTTGAGGAGACCAGGGCACATCCTGCCCCACTCCTTGGGTCCTGAGAGAGATCTTTAACCTCTGCGGGGCTTGGCCTTGCAGGCAGCGGGCAGATCCAGCTGTGGCAGTTCCTGCTGGAGCTGCTCTCGGACCGGGCCAACCTGAACTGCATCGCCTGGGAAGGCACGAACGGGGAATTCAAGCTGATTGACCCTGACGAGGTGGCGCGGCGCTGGGGTGAGCGGAAGAGCAAACCCAACATGAATTATGACAAGCTGAGCCGGGCACTGCGCTACTACTACGACAAGAACATCATGACCAAGGTCCACGGCAAGCGCTACGCCTACAAGTTTGACTTCCATGGGCTGGCGCAAGTGTGCCAGCCGGCTGCCCCTGATCACACCCTCTACAAATTTCAGGGCAACCTGGCCCCACTGCCCTTCTCAGGCATCTCCAAACTCAACCTCATGACCTCGGGGGTGACACCAGCCGGCTTCTCCTACTGGCCTGGCTCCAGCCCGTCCCTCTACCCCGGGCACGGGCTCCAGCCCTCTGCCCCCTTCAGCGCCATGGCAGCCTCCCACCTCAACAACATGAACAATCATTACCACTAGAGGCTCAGCCACGCCAAGCAGAGCTCCTCGTCCCTGGCAGCATGGGGCTGGGGAGCTGGGAAGCTCAGCAGGGAGGGATGGGGGGGTGGGATCGTGACCTGCTCTCAGTTGCCCCCTTTTAGATTTGAAGAGTGGTGTGGGGGGCAAAGGGTGCTTGCAGGGTAGCTGGGTTGGGTCCCTGATGTGGGTGGCTGGAGAGAGAAGCCATCTAAAATTAGGGTGAGGATGGATCTGTGATCCTGGGAACAGACATGAATAGCTAAATCAGGGTGTGAATGGAAGAAAAAAAAAATGGGCTCTCCTCCTTGCAGGGACTGTGCCCCCCTTTTCCTTTGCAACATGCTGCCCACCCCATGAACGTCCTTAGCTCTGCCCCCAGCCTGTGCCTGCCCTCCCCTCTCCCTGCAGAGAGGAGGCAGGAGCTGAGGCCTCAGGGCAGCTGTGTCCATGGGTGAGGGTCCCCCTGGTAGGGGCAGGGAAATGGGACTCTCCTTGCTGTTCCTTGGTCCCCCACCTTTGCCTCCAAAGCTTTCCTTTCCTCCATTCCTCCTACACCTCCTGATGCTGGTGGCTTCCTCCAGACCTCAGGAGAAGCCTTGGTCTGGAGAGGAGAAGCTCTTCATGGGTTGACTCCTGCCCTGGGCAGGGCTCTGGGGCTGGAGGTACCAGGGGCAGATGTGAGGGCACTGCCAACCCTCAAGGCAAGGACAGAACCCAGAGGCAGCAGAGCGTGGCCCCCACAGCTCTGCCCTCTTCCCAGTGCCCAAGGACCACACCACACCACAGAAGGGGATGGTCCCCAACATCCTGCACATGAGCCCGTGTCCTGCTGGTTACTTCCAAGTTTAATTCCCCAGTTTTACTGTGGCTTTAGCCCCTTGCATACAGGGCTTGGTGGGACACCCTCCATGGGTGGGAACATCCCCAGGGACAAGGCTGACTGGGAGGTTGAGCAGGAGGAGGGATGACAGCAGGGCTGGGAGTCCCAGGCACTGAGGGGCAGCCCTGGGTCTCTCTGCCTAGGTCCAAGGAGGTATCCCCATCCTCCAGAGCAGGACTTTGGCCCAGTGGATGAAGAAGAACTGGGCATGCTGGGCTCTGCACTGGCTGGGGGGAGGGATTGGTCTTCAATAAAACAGAGAGGTGCTGTGACCTGTGTCCTCTTGTGTCTGCAGGGCGCTGGTGAGAGAGGAAACCACCCAGCAAATCCCCTCCCATACAACCCAGAGCACCTGTAGGGCTGGGGTGGGGAGGATGCAGCCACTCTGCTGCATTACCTTTCCTCCATCACCTCTGGCTCTTACAGCCCCCAAGAGATAAGGCAGAGGTGGAAACCACTGGGCTTCTTGAGACACTCCTTCAGCGAAGCTACTTACCCTATTTCCAGGCTGGCAAGGGGGTGTGGCAACTGGAGGCAAAGAGGAGATGCAGTTGGCCTGGCAGGCTGTCTGTAACCCTGCCATCAACAAGGGAAATTTGGGATGCCAAGAGCCAAATCCCTCATGACTCACAGAGCCCTGTGCAACCAGCTTGGGGCAATGCACTGGGCCCAGCATGGCTGGATCATGCAGCAGGTGTCCTTGCTGGGCTGCGCTGTGCCGGGAGCAGAGAGGTCTTGAGCCATGGAACCAGGCTCATGTGTGACATCGATGCAGTAAGTGGGGGAACACTGCTTGCCCAGCTTCAGGAACATGCCCATATATCCACCGCTGCCCATGGATCCACTGCTGCTTGTGGTGGCTGGCATGGGCTCAGGAGCTGCCCTCTGCCTGCTCCCCAACCTGGGGCTGTGTGCCCCATCCCACACTCATCAGAGGTCCAGGATGACAGGGCTGGGAGCCAGGCTTAGGTCAGGGATCAGTTGTGATCCCTGCTGTGGGGGTGCACAGATTACCAGCTGTGTAGGGGGCTGCTGTGCAATTACCCAGCACATCAGATCGCAGCCCCTCTCCCTGTGCCCCCAAGATCAGAGCAGCCTCCAGATCTGGGGACTCTGTGCTGCCCTCTCTGCCTCCTTCCAAGGTCTGGTCACTGTCATGGCTTTGGTGGCATCTGCTTGGATGTGTCCTCATTGCCCTAATCAGCTTAAGGGAGGGGGATCTGATGTCAGTGTCTCCTCTCAGAAGGGCTCAAGCTGTGCAGTGCGAGGCCTGATGCTGCTGGTGGGGAACCCATGTATGGGAAAGGAGCTGAAAAGACTGGGGGGTGTGGGGGGGGAATGTCCCTCCCTCCAGGATCCCTGAGCATTGCACAGCCTGGTCTCCAAGGATGGTAGGAGGTGAAGTAAGGGGGAAAGGAGTAGTTACCCCCATGAAACCAGCACTCAGGCTGAAGACACACACCCCGGCTCAAGCTTAGCCTTGCAAGGGCAAAATGGGGGGGCTGGCCACAGCTGGCTCTCTCAGAGCCAGGGCAGAGGGCCATGCCCCCACCGCAGGAGCCTGCTTTGGGTCTTAGGTAACTGCATGACGCAGGGCAGGACACGGATTAAGGGATATGGGTCACTAGTAGCTTCCCCCTGCCTTTGAGTCCCGCTCCTACCCCTCTGGTGCCTCTGACAGTGCCTGCACCAGGGAAGCCCAGGTGACCCCAGTTCCCTCCTCATTCACAGCCCTGCAATCCGGGTCTCTGCTGTATTGGAGGGCAGACATGCTGGGGAAATGGGGGAGTTACCTTTTGGAAGAGGGAGGACCACCACACACTCCCAGTGCAACAGGCTGCAGCTGAGGGCTTGCTTTGCTCTGCTTTGAGCTCACCTGGCACAGTCCCCCTGCTCTGTCCCCAGAGTGCCACCCCAAAAGCTGTGAACCAGCCCTGCACTCTCCAGGGACAGCAGCCAGGAGGGAAGGTGGGGAACAGCCATGCAGGACTGACTGCACCATCAATGTTCTCACCTGCCTGAGGATGCAGTGTCACCATGGCAACTTGGGATGCTCCCATCCCCAGGCCCCACTGGGGGCAACTCCCCTACCCCCGTTGTGTTTACCGGATGAGGGGGACAGAGCATCACCTCCCACAAAATCCAGCCTCCTGCCTCCCCAACACCCCGTCTGGCCCAGCCCATCAGCAGTGCTGCTTTTTTCAGTCGCCAAAACCACCAGCTCAGAGCAGACTGCAGCAAAATCCTACCAATGGGCAAGCAGGGGCAAGATCGGCACAGCTCCCGGTGAAGCATCGTCCCTGGCCCCGACCAGGGGTGCCCAGCTCAGGGGGATGATGGGGGAGCACTGTCCTGGGCATTGGGGTGCATCAGCTGGGTGGGCAGCCTGTCCTAGGTGGCTGGCAGCAGGGTTCATGGACCCAGTGTACCTGTGGGCTCCAGACCTAGCTGTGGGGAGACCTCGGGTGCCCTGCCCAGGGTGAGATGGGGGGAACACAGTCCCAAAGGGCCTCAGCCTGTATGAAGGAGCGAGGGAGCAGAGCACGTGGCCTGGCAGCTTCTGCTGCCGTGTGATTAAAGGCAGAAGGTTTCTTCCCTACTTAAAGAAAAAATGAAATAAATCTTTGGCTTTGTTTAGCTGGCAAGAAGGCAGGATTGAGCCCTGCCTTGGCCTCAGCTTCTTACCAGGATGGCAGGGGGACCCCTCCAGCTTCCCTCAAGGCCTTCCATCCCCACAGGAAGGGATCAGAGGGGGGGGCTGGAGCAGCCCCTCTCCTATTTTAGCACATACAAGTCACCACTTGCTTAATTTCTTACACTGGGAATAGCCTTTGCAGCACAGCCAGGTCACATCTGCTCCAGGGGACATGGGGCTGCCTCCCTGCCCAACCCCGGCCCCCCTCCAGCTCTCCCAATTCCCACCTATTTCCTTCTGTCTGTATCCCGGCTGTGCTGGCTCCTCGATTCACCACTCCCCCACTCTGCTCCAAGCTGCTGACTCACATCCTCTCTCCAGACGCCACCTTCCCTTGGCCTGGCTCCCTGCAAAGCATTTTGTGACTTAGTGTGGCTCAGCTGGAACCCGCAGGTGCAGCCAGTCGGGCTCCAAAACCCCTTGTGAAGCCCCTCCAAGGAACCAACTGTGATGCTTCCAAAATGTGCTGCTTTCTCCCTTGCCAACGTGCTCAGGGCTGGAGCCGTACTGCTGCCTTCCCCCACGTACTGGATGCACCTGGGGGGAATTTTGTGCACTTTGGGTTTCTTCCCTGCTCACTGTCCCCCTGCCCCAGACACAGGGTTGCTCTGGATGGAGCCCCAAACCTTGCTCCTGCTGCCACCTGCTCTCCAGTGCCCAAGCAAGAGCTGGTGGGGAGAGTGTCCTGATGCCGCTCCTGCCCAGCTGTACACTGAGACCTTGGGCCGGACTCTGCTAAGGGAGGACTGGATTAATGCACTAATGCCGGATTATGCTCTAATGCAGGAATTCTGATGAGGGAGCAGCTCCCAGCCGAGCCTGGGAGGCATTTACTCCTGGGGAAGCTCCCCACAACTGCCCCAAGCCACAGCTATCCCCCAAGGATCTCTGTCCTCAGGGGTGACACAGGACCATGAGGTAGGCAGCGGACACAGCACAGGGTAACCTCCATGCTCAGCTCTCAGTGGGCTGGAGGTAATGCCCCAGCCTAGGCATCCCTGGCCCTCCATTCTGCTGGGCTTCACAAAAGGATTAACCATGACAGAAGTGCTCCAAGGCATTCTGGTTCCCCTTCTCCACCTGCCCCAGCTTCTTGGCACAGAGCTGTCCCCACTCTGTGCTCCTCAGTCCCACACCCGTCAGCCACGCAATGCCACAGGCCATGTTTTAGCTACAACACGGACCAAACTGTCTGCTGTCCCACCTCCCTCATTCTTACTCCTGCCCCTGGGCTATCCTGGGCACAGGTAGAGCTCAAAGACAGGTTCCCACCCCATCCTGGATGTGTCCCCCATCAGCTGAGACCCTGTGGTAGCTGTTCTCCCTGGGTATAAATATTCCATCAAACAATTTATGACCCCTCACTCTGCCATTTGCTGCCATGTCACTGGGTCACTTCATTCATGTCTTCCCCCTTAGACATCCCACCAGCAGCTGTGACTAAGTGTCATGAAGCAGGGACAGGACCAGAAACCTGCACCCACAAGTCATCCCCAATTCAGCAGAGCAGCAACAGCCTGAAGCTGTGATGGAGCCAGTGTCCGAGTAGCTCCCACAGAAGCAGAAGAGAGACCTCCCACTTCCATCTGCCTTGGGAAACATGTCATCCATCACCCTCACAGCCTAACGGAGGAGAAGGGCTTGCGCAGAGTGCTCAGCTGAGGCAGGTCCTTTACCAGCCACGTGGGCACCAGGTCTACATCATCCAGAGCAGTTTCCTCCCCACGGAGCAGCCCCGAGTCACTCTGGGGAATGCTGCCAACTCTTAATAGCAAAAGCACAACTTCCCCGCCGTTTTTCCAGCAGGAGGAGGCACGGCTTGCCAGGCTGGCTGCTCCAGCCACCCATTGCTCCTCCGAGCCCCAGTGCCATGGCCAGCACATCCAGTGCATGGAGTCTGCCCTGCAGACAGAGCAGCAGGGCAGGGGGAGTCCTACTGAGATGTTGCTTCATGAGCTCCAGGCAGAAACATCCCCTTCCATGGGCAAGTACACATCCTGGGGACCCATTGCTGCCCAGGGTGCCTCCAGCAGCCCCACACATCCTTGGGGAGAAAAAGCAGGATTCTGTGGCCTGAGAAGTGACCTCCCTGGGGCAGAAGGGGCTGAACCAACTGCAGGCTGCACCATGCAGCTTGTGCCCACCTCCCCTGCCACTACATGGGGTGGAGCAGATGGGGCATCCACTGTAAGGCACAGAGAGGAGATATGTTGCTGTCAGGGGAATTTCAAAATAGGAAAGAGCTGGGATCCTTCACCAAGGGCCTGTGGTGATGGATCCCTACCTCTGAGCCCCAACCCTGATGTGAATCCCCCATCTCTGTAACCCCAGACACTGCTGGGCCCTGTGGCTGGCAGCAAGGGGGGCTTCCCAGCTCCTCACTGTTCCTCAGGGAGCACTCGGTGGCTGTAGGGATCACAAGTTTGGTGACAAGCTCTATCCATCCCCCTACTGCTGCCCCACAGCTGGCTCCTGAGCCCAGACCCCCACGACATCGTGCAGCAGCACAGAGGTCTAACAGGTCTAAAAGCATACCGCTTTTGGGAGGGGAAAACACTGAGCTCCCAAGCCTGTCTGAGGATTCCCACCTTCAGTACTCCCCTCCGCTTGTGTCCCCCTGCCACCTCCTCTTTGCCTGGGGGAGAGCAGGAGGCTCCCAAGCAAGGTAAGCTTAGTGCTCCCCCTTCCCCCCAGCAGCTGTACAAGGTCCTCTGGGGCAGGGAAAACCAGACATCTCTCCCCCTAACAAGGCTCTAGCTGAGCTGATGGTGCATATTTAAATGCATGGGAGCATCTAAGCTTGTCTCTCATTCCTTGACATTTCCAGAGACTCCAAGCTGTCTTCAATTACCAGTCTGCAATTAGCTCTTCCTAAAGCCCCCAATGAGGCCTAGCACTCTTAATCAATGAAACACAAGGGAGGAGGGGAAGGACATGGCCTCACTGCAGCTGGAAGCATTTTAAAAGGCTGGGAGGACCCTGAGAGTGTCTCTGAAAGAGCTGTAGGGTGGAAAACCTCAAATAGTGCCGGCAGGTTGTTCAGCTCTGGGGATAGGGAGTCACTGGACAAATACCCCCAGCTCAGGCTGAAAAAAACCAGCACCAATGACTTGGGTGTTACCCTGCAATGCTGCAGACTCTTCCTGCTGGATTGTGACATGCTGCTTCACCTCACCGTACCTCAGTTTCCCTCCCTGCAAAATACTGATAGGGGAGAGTCAGGGCTTCCCCAGCAGCCCCATAGGAGCTCTGAGGGTTCAGTTCCACCCCTGTTTAAGCCAGAGTAAGTCAGAGCTACTACCTTCCCCAGCACAAGATATGAATATGGCTAAATGTGGGGTGGGTTGTGAGTATGTTTTTGCTGAGACAGCTCACCACAAGGTCACATGAATGTCAATCTAAAAGCAGGAGCAAGAGCACCCATTAGGGACAGGGAGGAAGGGAGCAGCACAGGTCTCAGTGGGTTTATGCAGCCATGGAAAAGCATTGCACAGCACCCTGCCAGGTCAGCCCCCGTCACAGGGACATCTGTGCTGTCTTCCTGGCAGCACAGCTTTGCCTGAATGAGCCAGATTGAGCCTAATTAGCAGCTCTGCTGATGCACACAAAGGTAAAGAGAATCCAGCTTACCCTCCATGACCTGCAGAGCCAGCACAGCTCTTCCTGGCTGAGGGGAGCCCGAGTGCCAGGCTCAGAGGGGCTGGGAAGCACTGGACACAGACCCCAACGAAAGCATATGCTGTGAATCCTGCTAAAGAAGCCCTGGCAAATTCTGTAGCCTGAAGCATAGCAATCAGCAATGAAAAAGGCAGAGCCGTCCCCTTCTCCACCCCTCTCCCTGGGGGTCTGTAAAAGCACAGGGCTGGTAACTGGGCTAGCAACCCAGCTCCCTCAGCTTGCTGCTGCCAAGGAAGGGAGACCAGCCCTGCAGAGCAGAGATAGGGATGAAGGAGGTGAGGGGGGGTAACTTTATGGGAAAAAAAAAATAAAAATGGAGGTGACATGGGCTGTGGGATCCTGATTAAATTCAGTGTGGCAGACAGGCATCAGGCATTTCCATGTGGAATAGAGGAGGCCAGGAGAGAGCTCACAGGGAGCCATGGTGCACTTGGATGGACCAGGACTGGCCTTGGGCACAACAAATCGGGGTGAAATTCTGACCCCCAACTAACACCGGGGAGTAAAACACCCCTCTGAGAACCAGACCTCCCCCCCCATCCCTCCTGGGGAGGAGAGGGGGCATGACTGGGAGTTTGGGGTGCCCTCCCCAATCCCCCTTGCACTCCACAGCCCAACAAGTCCAGGGAATCACCACCAGGCCCATCCAGGCCGCCTCTTTATTCTCCAGTGAAGCAAAGCAAGAGGAGAGGGGACACCACCCCCCCACGCCCGTAACAACCCCCCCGCTCTGGGCTCCCTAGGCCTCCTCTGGCAGACCCCTTTTCCCGCAGCAAGCCAAGGTGAGGGCATCAACCCACCGGCGCCCTGTTTCGGAGGGCGTACCGGCGGGAGGGGGGTG
>NW_020799107.1:20675426-20682501 GCF_003259725.1 Athene cunicularia
CAGGGACTTGGGGGGGCTGCAGGGCCCGGCGGGGGGAGGCCTAGAGGGCAAGGGGGCACAGGAGGGGTCTTGGGGGCGTCTTGTGAACTTGGCTGCCCTCTCCCGGGTCATGCTCTGTGTTTTTACCTACAAGGTGAGGGGTGAAGCCTGCCGGACCAGCAGAGCCCCCCCAGATGATGTTAGGGGGACACAGAGGGGAAGAAAAGCCCTGGGCAATGCTGGAGGGAAGGGTGAGAAGGGATGAAGACAAGAAGCGTGTAAGCGTGTGCTGGCAGAGCAGCAGAAGGCTTGAGGCTGCGTAAAAGCTGGCTGTGACTCGACAGCTGCTCATGAAGGGGCTAGGGTTGGTGGGAGAGCCCCAGCTCTTCTGAGAGCCAGCCTGACCCTGGGCACGGTTCTACAGGCAGCCATGCTGCACCCATCCTGAGCTCCACCCCGCCTGGCTCCCGGCTGGCAGGAGCACCCCCAAGACCTGCTGTGTGAGCAAGGCTTTGGGTCCCCCACCTGCCCTGGCACTTTCCCACTCAGCCCCACTCATCTTGGAGGCAAGATTTACCACCACGCTGACAGCATCCAGCATCAGGCCAAAGACAGGGATCTTGGAGAAAGGGGAAGGGGCCTCCTCCAGGTCCCCAAGGCGGAGCCCTTGGGGGAGGAGAGAAGAGATGCTGCATTTCTACATCATTGCAAAACGGTATGTGATAAACCACCCATGTGCACACAGGCTGCTTCTCCTTCTCTGGATCCAAGCACGCCATGCAAAAAAAAGGGTACAAACCTAAACCTTCTGCTTGCTCCCTCCCTGCTCCTTGCAGAAAGATTCCCCCTTGTATTTCTCATAAGCTAGAGGACAGATCCTGCAGCTCTGATTGCTAAGGCGGGTGCCAGGCATCCATTAGGAACAAAAAGCCCCAATTGCTGAGTCTGCTCCTGCATGTAAAGCACTGGGAGAGGCAGCTGGGAAAGGTTTCAGGGAGAACATCTCAATGATGCATTTTGATACAGCATTTTATGTGTGAAATGAACACATGTCAGTGCCAGGATGTAGCTGCTACCGGATGGATCCAGGCTAACAGGCGGTAATGAATTATCAACCAGGAGGAGCTAAGCCAGCCCCCCTTCTTCCTCCTGCACTGCTGATGCTGGAGGTGTTTGCAATGAAAGCGCAGGCTCAGAGCCGGGTTTCAGACTGCCAGCCAGGCCTCCCAATGCCTGGGGCTGATGTGCCACATCTGGGGGCAGGGCAGAAGCCATGCCCTCTGTGTCCTGGCAGGGAAAGGGACCAAAGTCCCATTCCCGCACATCCTGTGCTGTGGCCAGCTACGTCCTGCTGTTTCCTTGGAGGAGGCAGCAGTGCAATCTGCAAAGAACATGCACATGTGGACACAGACCTCCAGACACAGAGGTTTGGTCTGGGAGTGGCCAGACTCCAAGTGGATCTGGGCCAGCATCACTTACCCAAGGCTAGCTTAGGCTGGGCTGAAGTAACCTGGAGGATGTGGTAAAGGGGTACAAATACAGAGGAAGAAAATCAGGACAGGGTTCCTGATGAAGATTAAGTCAGAACCTTTAGATATACAGAGTTGGCTTCAACCTAGCTGAGAAGATGGAGGAGCCCTAAGGAAGGGATGGGAAGGAGCCTGCAATCTTTGCTCTCTGCACGTTTGAGGATGGACCGATTTTCTAGTGTGCAAATGTCATCTCGTCAGAAACTCACAGCTGAATTTTGCAGGTGAGGAGGCAAAGACCTTCCTGCATACTGCTTGCTCCTGCTGGAGTTAAATTGCTCTTGGATTGCTTCATCTGAAACACATGAAGACACCCCTGCCCTGGGTGAGCTCTCCTAAATTAATTGTTTTTCCCAAACTCATTAAGAAGGGCTATTTGTATTCAGCAGTAATGGGCTGGGCTTTGCAGCCTTTTACACAGCCTACCGGACCAGACCCCACTGCCTCTCCCAGCTGGGCTTGTGGTTACCAGCACCAAGCAGCTCAGCGTGTGTGCACCTCCTACTACTCCCAGGAGGGCAGATTTGGCTGAAGCTTGTTTAAAAATTCAGCCCAGGGCTGTTCAGTGATGCAGGTTGAGGCCTCAACTATGAGCAGCAGAACAGTTCAAGGGCCAGTTATTCCCTTCTTGCCTGTGTCCCACTGTGGGAGCAGCTCTGGGATAAAGGAGATCAGTGCCCTTCCTTAAGCCAGCACTGCTGGCAGTGGCAAGGGCTTCCTGCAAGCGCTAGGGAATTACCCAAGGCCTACAGCAGGATGTTTCTTATGCAGGTAAAGAAGCAGCTTTGCAGCTTACTTGGGAGCAGCTGCTCTCCCACGTGAAAGAGGAGGATCTTTTCCCCCCCTCTTCGTTTTACTCTTCAGGCTCCAGCCCTGAGGCTGGCAGGCAGTAATATAGCACAAGCCGCATCCTTGGGGTCATTTCTTCTTGTCTCTTTGTTGTGGTTAGAACTCAGTGGGTAGCCAGTCACCACGTGGCCAGTCGTTTAATTCCTCCTGCCCCCCTGCCTCTTCCCTTGAGAAATAGGGGAGGGACAAAAAAAAAAAAAAAAAAAAAAAATTCGTAAGTTGAATTAAAAAAATATTTAGTAGCAACAAAGCAACAGTAATAATAGTAAGTCCAAATGGGTAAAGTACAGCAGTGGCTCACCGACCAGCAACCGGTAGACAGCCTGCCCCCAGCAGTGATCCCGACTGCACCAGCTATCCCGCCACCAACTGGGAAACAGAAATGGAAAATGAGAGAGGCACATGTCCCCTCATATACTGAGCATGACATCACATGATATGGACTACTCCAATGATTGATCTGGGCCTGGTCCTCTAGCTGTACTCCCTCTCAGCTCAAGGAAAGTTAACTCTATCCTGGATGAAACCAGGACAGTTTCCACCCCTTATTCCATACCATTTACATTATGCTCAGGTTCCAGATACATTCTAAGGAATCACCACCCCTTTCCCAGGTCTCACAGATATCATTCCCTTAGTCTATGGGCCATCCTTCCAAAATGCCTAGAGTTCATTTAGTGCATAACTTTGGGTTCCATTTGTTATGACAGTCTTTAAGGCTGGAGGACTGAGGTAGAGTTGTCTCCGTCAGTGGAGCAGGAGACCTTGAATGTGGCAGGAGGATGTTGCGGGGCACCAATTGCAATAACAAGGTTATATGACAGTTCAATTCATTGGCTATTTTCACCTAAAATCAAATCTCCTTGAGGCACACGTCAGACTTCTCCATCCTTCTGCACTACCCACCAAGTGCACCCAGGTCCTTGGGCAAAAGTAATCCCACGCATGGGTTTACCTTTACCCAACCTTGCAGATGAAAGTAGTAACACGGTAATGATTTAACAGGAAATCTAGATTTATTAATAACTTGATCATTACAAAATAATTCATAAAATGTTCTAAAAAGTGTCTTACCTACAGATTCTAAGATTACAAGATTCACACTAGCTTACTTTATCTTAAATCTATACATATGTACATGAGCATACAAAACCACAAAATGTACAAACACACATAGCATCAAAAGTATGTGGATCTAGTAGAGTGAAGTATGTACCCACAAACACCAGGAAGCAGAGAAAGAGTGGGTGAAAGAAGCTAGTTCAAAGTAAAATTTCCCTCCTCTCGAGTTTAGAGTAAATACTCACAATGCCTCGGCATTCCTCAACAGGCGATAATTGAGACTTGGGCGGGTTGACTTCACCCTGGCCTTCCGTCAGCTCTGACAGCAGACGACACCTTAAGGATTTTGATACCTGAGAGGTGTCCCAGCTCAGGGGAGATGCTGGTCACAGACCTGCTGCAATCCAGGAGAGCTCAAATGGTCTCCCTTGTGGTCGCAGTTTATAGGGTCTAAGATAATTTACTTTTGTCAGATACTTTTTGCTCATGCCCAGCTCAAACAATGAAGTATTCTGGTGATGAATGTGCAACTCTCTTATTGTTTCCATTTGACCACATCCCAGGCACAGGTGTGCCAGGCCCTTAGGAGATGGTGGGCTGTTATAATCGTTTCCAAGCAACTGGGAGGGCAGGATCCAGGCTCGTTAAAGGGACACCTTAACTTTCTGATTCACTGCCTAGCAGTTCTTATCTCCACAGATTGGTGTACAGCTCAGGGGAGGTGGGTGGAATCACACCTAGCACCAAGCAGCCCAACAAGGAGGGGTGAGAATTGCACCACCACACCAATGCAGGAATAACCCACACTGTCTACCCCAGCATATTTTTAGTGCGCACTACAGGGGCTTTATCCCATCCACAGTATGTAGGAGGTTTGACTGAGCAGGGCCAGCTTGCTTGGCAGATCCTCTGGTATTGACTAACCAGGTGGCTTTTGCTAAATGCATGTCCCAGTGTTTGGAAGTTCCACCACCTATTGCTCTCAGTGTAGTTTTTAGCAACCCATTGTATCACTCAATTTTCCCAGAGGCTGGTGCATGGTAGGGAGTGTGATATATCCACTCAATACCATGTCCTTTGGCCAAAGTGTCTATGAGGTTGTTTCAGAAATGTGTCCTATTATCTGGCTCAATCCTTTCTGGGGTGCCATGCTGCCATAAGACTTTCTTCACAAAGCCTAAAATGGTGTTCTGGGCGGCGGCATGGGGCACAGCATCACTTTACAACCATCCGGTGGCTGCTTCTACCATTGTGAGCATTTTGGTTTTGCCATGCTGAGTTTGTGGGAGCATGATATAATCAATCTGCCAGGCTCCCCATATTTATATTTTAACCATCCTCCTCCATACCAAATGGGCTTTAACCGTTTGGCTTGCTTGATCCTAGCACATGTCCCACATTTATGGATTACCTGTGCAATAGCATCCATGGTTAAGTCCACCCCTCGGTCACAAGCCCATTTATATGTTGCATCTCTTCCCTGATAGCCTGAGGAGTCATGTGCCCGGCGAGCCATAAATTGTTCATTCTTACATTGCCAGTCCAGATCTACTTGAGCCATCTTAATCTTGGAAGCCTGATCCACCTGTTGGCTGCTCTGATGTTCTTCAGTGGCCTGGCTCTTGGGTACATGAGTGTCTACATGGTGTACTTTCACAACCAGATTCTCTACCCAAGCAACAATATCTTGCCATAATTCAGCAGTCCAGATGGGTTTGACCTCTGTGCTGCCAGTTGCTCCATTTCCATGCTGTAACCACCCCCACAGCGCATTTGCCACCATCCATGAGTCAGTACAGAGGTAGAGCACTGGCCACTTTTCTCACTCAGCGATATCCAAGGCCAGCTGCATGGCTTTCACCTCTGCAAACTGACTCAATTCACCTTCTCCTTCAGCAGCTTCAGTGACCCGTTGTGTGGGGCTCCACACAGCTGCCTTCTACTTTCAGTGTTTCCCCACAATGTAACAGGACCTGTTGGTAAGCAGGGCATATCGCTTCTCGTTATGGGGTATTTTATTATATGGTGGGGCCTCTTCAGCACGTGTTACCTCTTCCTCTGGCACCATTCCAAAATCTTTGCCTTCTGGCCAATTTGTAATCATTTCCAGTATTCCTGGACACTGGGGCTCCCTGTTCGAGCCTGTTGTGTGATAAATGCAACCCATTTACTCCACGTGGCATCAGTTGCATGGTGTGTAGAGGGGACACTCCCTTTGAACATCCAGCCCAGCACTGGCAGTCGGGGAGCCAGGAGGAGCTGTGCTTCAGTCCCGATCACCTCTGAAGCAGCTCGGACACCTTCATATGCTGCCAATATCTCCTTTTCAGTTGGAGTACAGCGGTCCCTGGATCCTCTGTATCCCTGACTCCAAAACCCCAGGGGTTGACCCTGAGTCTCCCCTGGTGCTCTCTGCCAGAGACTCCAGGTAGGGCCATTCTTCCCGGCTGCAGCATAGAGCACATTTTTAAAATCTTGCCCTGTCCAAACTGGTCTGAGGGCTACTGCATGCACTATTTCCTGTTTAATTTGTTCAAAAGCTTGTCATTGCTCCAGTCCCATATAAAATCATTCTTTTTCTGGGTTGTTTGATAGAGAGGGCTTACAATCTGACTGTAATTTGGAATGTGCAGTCTCCATAAACCCACAACACCTAAGAAAGCTTGCATTTCCTTTCTGTTAGTTGGTGGGGACATAGCTGTTATTTCATTAATCACCTCCACTGGAATGTGGTGACGTCCATCTTGGCGTTTTACTCCTAAAAACTGAATCTCTTGTGCAGGTCCCTTGAGCTTAACATGCTTTATGGCAAAACTGGTTCTCAGAAGGATTTGGATTATTTTATTCCCTTTCTCAAAAACTTCTTCAGCTGTATTACCCCCCTATAATGACATCATCAATGTACTGTAAGTGTTCTGAGGCTTCACCTTGTTCCAGAGCAGCATGGATCAGTCCATGGCAAATGGTGGGCCTGTGTCTCCACTCCTGGGACAGTCAATTCCAGGTCTATTGGACACCCCTCCAGGTAAAAGCAAACTGTGGCCTGCATTCTGCTGCCAGAGGGATGGAGAAAAATCCCTAAGCAATATCAGTCATGGTGTACTACTTGGCTGCCTTCAACTCTATTTCATACTGAAGTTCTAGCATGTCTGGCACGGCAGCACTCAGCAGTGGTGTTCATTCAGGCCACAATAGTCCACTGTCAATCTCCGCTCTCCGTTAGACTTTCGCACTGGCCATATGGGGCTGTTAAAGGGGGAGCACTTCTTGCTGATGGCTCCTTGGCTCTCTAGTTGATGAATCAGTTTACGGATAGGGATTACAGAGTCTCAACTGGTGCAATATTGCCATTGGTGCACTGTTGTGGTGGCAATTGGCACCCACTTTTCTTTGACCTTCAGCAATCCCACAAGAGCAGGATCCTCAGAGACCAGGTAACACAGACAGCTGTTTAATTTCTTCCGTTTTCAATGCAGCTATACCAAAATAGCCCATTGATACCCTTTTGGGTCCTTAAAATTCCCACTCCTGAGGTAATCTATGAAGAATACATAGAAGTTCTGGTCCAGTCACAATGGGGTGTTTTCCCCACTCTTTTCTACTCAGGCTCACCTCAGCCTCCAATACGGTCAACTGTTGAGACACCCCCCCCCCCC
>NW_020799107.1:20682551-20686960 GCF_003259725.1 Athene cunicularia
CCCTCCCCCCCATCACTCCTGAAATGCAAATAGTTTCTGCCCCTTTAAAATTTGGTAGCATTCGGGTGCATTGAGCACCAGTGTCCACTAAAGCCTTATACTGCCAGGGGTCAGATGTGCCAGGCCATTGAATCAACATGGGCTAATAAACTCAATTATCCCTGTCCTCTGCCTAGCTGGAGGCAGGTCTGCTCTAATGTTGGTCATAATACCTGCTATCAACAAATGGGTTAGTGTGGTGTGCACAGGTTTCAGCCTCATCTTGATCACTCACTTCTTGTGAATACAGATCAGAAGTTCTTCTCCTAGGATCATGAGCAAAATTGATCTTTCTGCTCTGTTTGGGCACCTGATTAATGAAAAATGGAGCAGCATTTCTCCTAAAAGAGCCCCATTTTGTAGTTGTTTTTCCCTCCAACTCATGTACCCACTCTTCTAGGAGGTAGGTAGGTTTCCATCCCATTTCTTCATGTCTTCTCCATAGTTATGCAGGCAATGCCACAGCTTCTCCCATGGTGTATACCTGCTCTCTCGAGTAGAGAAACGACTGCTCCTAATAGCCAAGATCTTAGTCTGTGTGGGTAAGGAGTAGAACATGTACTCTTTAAATTGCTGGAATTCTAGACATAATTTCTCCACAGCCATGATGAGGGAGGAAGAAAGACTTTCTTCATATTGTTGTAGTTGGCATGACAATTCATCAACTGTTGGTCCCTCTTCCTCTCCAGTCCATTAGTGCTAACGCATTGGCATATGATGATGGTGTGCTCTGTACAAACTTCCGCCACAGGGGCTAGGTGCCTTGGACTTCATCTGGATCTGTGGGCAGTCATGCATTATCTGAGTCATAGAAAGCTGTCTCCCAAGTGGCTAGTTCCCTCAATATTGAATACCTTTGTCCATAGTGGTCCACTTACTTGAATGACATACAAAATCTTCCTTGAAGGGATACCTCTCCTTCACACTTGACAGGAGTTGCCTCCAGAGACTGAGATTTTGTGTCTCCTTTCCAATGGCTTTGTCAATGCCCCCTTCCCTAGACAGGGATCCCAGCTGCCTGGCCTCTCTACCTTCTAATTTCACGCTACTGTTCCTGCTATCCCAGCACCAGAGCAGACAGGTAACAATTTGCTCACCTGGACGGTGGTTGAAATCTTTTTGCATGTCTCACAACTCACTCAGGGATAAGGATTGGCTGACTATCACTAGCTCTGCCTCCTCCTCCTGTACTTGTGATGGGCCTGGTTCATCATCACCCTGTACACTGCGAGGGGATTTGCTTGTGTATTTCTTCTTATGTATGGGAGCAACTGACACCATCATGGGTTGGTTCTCTGGTTCTGCTGCAGCACCTGTCCTCAGGCTTGTAGTGGCTGCAGTTTCTGCTACTTGGTTACCAGATCCAGGGCCCTTCTTTTCCTCTTAAGGGTGCTGGACAGCCTTTAATAGCACTCGGTAAGCATGGGCTAAGCCCCAGCATGTTGCAGTGAGCTGCACCTCTCTGGAATTACCCGGGTGACAACATACTTTTTCCAACTATTTTACTAGTTCTTCAGGATTCTGCACCTGTTCAGGAGTGAAGTTCTGATACACTGGAGGTGTCCCCTGTTGTAGGTACTTGCTCATGCTACTCCACACACCCAGCCACTCATAATTCTCCAACCCTGTGGTAGATTTTCAGGTGATACTCTTAAACAATTGTTTAACCCTGAACAAAACCTGAGCCACATGCAGGAACACACTAGCTCCTAGCAGTAAGACGACCATGTCAATGTCAGCATTCCAAGGATATTTGAAATTCCTGAATTTCTCAAACACAGCTGTAAATAACCCCAGGACCGATGACTGCATCCTGTCATAGATCAGCATTACATAGTACAGCAAAACCAAAATCTTAACCCAACTCTTATGGACAGTGAGCAACAGCATGGGAAATATGGCAAATGAAGTGATAAAAATTTAAGGAGCCAAGCAATAAACATTATGACATGATCTGTCATTATCTCAACCCCCTGGCCCTATGTTGGGTGCCAAAAGACTCGTGGTTAGAACTCAGCTGGTAGCCAATCACCATGTGGCCAGTTATTTACTCCCCCCCCCATGAAATAGGGGAGGGACAAAAAAGAAATCGTAGATTGAATTAAAAAAAAAGTAGTAGTAACAAAACAACAGTAACAATAGTAAGTCAAAAGGGTAAAATACAGCAGTGGCTCACTGACTGGCAACTAGAGCATGGCCCACCCCCAGTGGTGATCCCAACTGCGCCAGAAATCCCGCTGACCAGGAAACCAAAACAGAAACAGAAGATGAGAGAACACGTGTCCATGATGTCACATGATATGAAATACTCTAGTGGTCTATCCAGGCCTGGTCTTCTACCTGTGCTCCCTCTCAGCTCAAGAAAAGTTAACTGTATCCTGGATGAAACCAGGACACTCTTCATTTAGGTCTTGGTTGTAAGTGATCAGTTGGTAGGGAAAGGAACAAAGAAGGAGGGGAGGGCAGCATTTCCCTTCCCCAGGGAATTGGGATTCCCACCCCAGGCAACTGGAATGACATGCCTTTGGATGTGAGGGAGGAAGAGTGGGGCTCCAGGCACTGTCAGTCTCAAAGCTGCTCTCAGGCTTTCTGCCCTTGGCCAAATCTTCAGCTGGTGGTTGTGTGGCTTTGCTGGGACACTGCTGACATACGCAGATACTCTGTAACTAAGAGCCACCCTAGCAAGGGCAACACATACCTCAGCTATATGCTGACAACAGCAGAAGGGTGGTTTCTTGTCCAGGCCCCTAATTTGGACTGTGTAAAGGGGTATCGCTGTCCTGAATCAGGGGTGTTCCAGATGGAGTGTCAGAGCCCTCTGGTACCCAGCACACTTGGCTGGACTCCAGGATGGAGACAGGCAGGGAGACAGCAGAACCAGGGGAGAGAAGCAGGGGTGAAGCCAGGCAGTACTGTGCAGAGGCTCAGAAAGAGCTCATGTTGACCTGCAGAAAGCACACCAGTTCCCTGCGGGTGCCTGGCAGCCCATCTCCCACTCTGCTCCACCTGAGCTGTGCAGCTCTGCCTGCCTGCTGCAGGTGGGAACGTGGGGGCAGGTCAGGCCTTGGTGAAGCCCATGCCAACCATCACATCCTCTCCAAGCTGTCTCTGCATGATGCTGTCAAGCTGGGTCTGTGGCTCAGAAATGCCCAAACTCCCAGCCTGTGGAAGGGCAGTTCTTCCAGCATCCCAGGAGATGAAAAGTAATTTTGGAGGGTACTGGGCCCCCTACTCTGATTCCCAGCTCCCATCCAGGCTGCCAAGCTATTGGGCATGGGCTTTGTGAGGGGTCCTGGCTGAAAGCAGCTGGCACATCTCCCTGCCCGCTTCAGAATGATGAATGAGCACGTTTGCTGGCTGACTGGAGCTGTTCTTTAATAGCTCACTTGCTGTGCTGTGGTCTGTCTGCACTGGCAAAGACAGGCAGGGAAAAGGACCATCTCCCTGGCAGCGGCTGGCCAGCCAGCTCCTGCACTGTGCTGCTTTACTGGTACAGACAGCGCTCACAGTCTTGGTACAGCTCTCAGTTAGCACGTCTGACAGGTCTGGTGCTCCCCCTCCCAAGTCGGTACAGCAGGCAGACAACCTCCAGCAGAGCTCCTGCCTGAGCTGGGAGCCCTGGGGCCAGGAAGCCTCAGAGGACCTGGCTGGCAGGTTGTCTGCAGCCCCCAGGGAAACCTGCCTGTGTTTGCATGCCCCAGCCCAGGCACCTCTCCCTTCTGCATCCCTGGTACCCCCTTCATCTTTCTCCTTCCCAGTTCTCAAGGGAGAGGGGCATCAGCTGTGGCTCCATAGACACTTGATCTAGGTTTACCCTGTGATCCCCCTTAGTGTGGCTCAGGGTGGGGTGCAGTGCCTACTTAAGATGGCTGGAGGAGCTTGTGCAGTCCCTGCACAGAGGTGAGCCCTGGGTTCACACAGCTGAGTGGAGCGGAGCACAGCACAGCCAAGTCGAGCAGCCCTGTTGCAGCCCCTGGAGAGAAGCTATTTTTGTCCTGCTGTTTGACAAACGGCAGTGCTGGGAATGGCTGAGAGCTGGAGAAACACAGCTCCTCTGAGTGGAAACTGTGCAAGGGAGAGCCAGGCCTTGAATTGACATGGAAACACATCTCTGCTTCCTGATCCCTGCCATTTGGGGCACAGCTGGGGATTGCTGCCAGGGCCATGCTGGCAGCCCATATCCCTCACAGGACTGCTGCTATTAATGCGCTTGAGGGAAAAAGACCTCAGCTCTGCATAGGACAGGAAAATATAACCAGGAAGGCCCAAGGGCTATTTAAATGCCCACCAGCACACCCCTATGGTTTTATGGCAAGAGGAAACCCACACAGCCGCAGGCTGGTAGAGGTTTATGAAGGAGCTAATTATCC
>NW_020799107.1:20687010-20710906 GCF_003259725.1 Athene cunicularia
CGACTCGGGGAGGGCCCCGGGGTGTCCCGGGCCGGTGCCCCCGGGCCGGGGCTGTGCTGCCCTCTCGCGGCAGCCGTCCCCGGAGCTCTCCGGGACGGGCCCTGCGCTGCCCCGGGTCCCCTCCCCATCTCCAGGTTGTCTGGAGCTGGGCGCAGGCTTGCTCCAGCGGCTCCGTGCCCAGCCCATCAGCGCAACTCCCCGGGTTTGGGGACACTCTCTGGCTGTCAGGGGCACAGCTGAGAAGCTGTCACTTGTCTGAGGGAAAGTGTCTGCTCTCCTGATGGTGGTGGTTCCTCCCCACTACCCATCACCTGCCTGTGAAGACTCTCCATCCACAACCTCTGCAGAAGTTGGGGGCATCTCTGGGGGATCTTGCCAGTGAAAGGACTGGGGGTGAAGGGGCTGAGGTCTCTGTTCTGGGATAGAAGGGATACCACTGGGTGCTGTGTGTGAGGAGCATCCCAGAGCAGGGGGAAGAGGACAGAGGGAAGCACAGGGCAAGAAAAGTATCTGTGCAAGTGCTCCTCCATGGCAGGCAGCAAGGTTTTGTCCAGGATCATGTAGGGTGCTGGGTGCTGAGCCCAGGACTGCTGGTTTCCAGGTCAGACTTGTTCCCGCACCTCCCTGGCTGACGGGAGCTGAGCAGTCCAGCCCCTCAGAACTGTTTCCATCTGGCAGGGAGGCAGTTCCCTTCATTTAACCTCCTCCTGCAGGCACAGGGGAGCCTCAGCACGCAAAGGCCAGGTCGTGGGGTCATGGATGGCTCCGTACCAGCTCTCCCAGTGCTTGCTGCTCAGGCTCTGTGTGTGCATCCACAGGCTGATGCTGCCCCAGCATCCCGAAGTGCCAGAGCAGCGCAAACCCCGGGTGAGGCTGCCATCCCCTGGCTCTGTTTCCTAGTGCTGACAGGGAAGGCAGGGTGACAGGCTCCAACTTTTGGGGCACTTTGTCCCTGTGCGGAGTACAAAGAGACCTGGTGACACTTGGGGGGGCTCTCGCTGCCCACCAGGTGGAGCTGCACCCCACGTTTTGCTGCCGCTGGGGTGGCCCTGGGCCAGCCTCGGTCTCCCGCTGCTTTTCTCTGCCCTGGCAAGGAGGGATCCTGGCCTCTTTCCCAGCCCTCCAGGTAGCTCACACATGAACGACAAGCATGCGCATCCTGTACACACGCTCTGGCGACAAGTGCTGACCTCCAGTAGCCCCACCTGCCCAGCAGCACAGCGAAGTTGCCCACTTGCAGGCAGACAGTGGATATTGACCGAGTATTTTGGAAGCCTTCTCCCAACAGCCACACAAGAGGAGTCTCAGAAGCTTGTCCTCAGTGGTGTTCTGGCCTCGTGTTTCTCTAGCGTTGGGGTTGACAGCATTCACTCACAGATGAGTATGAGTCAGTCCCAGCCCCTGCCAAGCTCTCCATTTAAAGCAAATCTTGCCTGCTCTAGCTGCATGTGTATCCCCAAGGACCCCCAACTCTCTGGAGCTGCTGCAGGCTGTGCCCCCAGCTCTGCTCTGGCTGTTGATGGGATCCCAGGCTGTGTGCTCTGTGGTCCTGAGTTTGCAGTGCATCTGCTGAAGCACTGAAGCCCTGCAAAATGCAAAGAGCCATGAGGGTAAATCCTTCACCTGCCTTCTCACTGGCTCTGTGGGCCTTGGCTCTGGGCTGCTGAGGACTGGTTGACTGAGATCCAGCTGCCCTGTACCCTAGCTTGGAGGGATCCAGGGGTAGGTGTTTCTGTGCTGATACCATGCTAACTCCAGGGAGTCACTATGAGACCACCAGCCTCCTCTCACAGCCCTAGGCCTGTCCCATGAAGCTGGGACCTGGAAGACACCCTGGTCATGCAATCCACTACTGCTAGCCCCTTTTGTCCCCTGATGATTGCCAGCCCCATGCAGGGGTCCCATCACAGACTGTCCCTCCTCTCACCATGGCATCCCCAGTGCATGGCAGGCAGGGGCAAGGGGACCAGGCAGGCAGGGGACTGGAGAGGGTCTCTCTGCCCTTGGTCATGGCTGGGTTGGGGCTCAAGAGGAGGGTCTGGTCCTTGCCTGGTGGGATGCTGTCAAGCGTGGTCTGCAGTGGAAGCAAGGGAGGCAGCTGTACAGGAAATAATCACGGCTTGTTCCAAGATTAAATCACTGGCAGGAGTGCGAGAGAGGATAAAAGGAGCCGTCTGTCATTAGAGGGAATATTAACCCGGCAGCAGGCCGGGAGGGGGGAGAATTTTATTCCCTGCACTTGCTGGCTGCCAGGTCCGCTGTGCACACAGGGCTTAGCACTGACAGCATCTCTCAGCGGGACATGTGCCCTCCCTTTCCAGCTCAGCCCTCGGCAAGGGCCCTTCTCCCTCCCCTACTCAAGGGAGGGATGCTGCTGCGAGCAGGGGGAGAGGAAGGTTTTTCAGAGAAATGGGAAACTGAGGCAGGATCCTGATGCATGTTTTGCACCGCATGGAGGCACTGAGCCACTCGCCTTCATGCATCGCTCCTCTGCCCAGGCCAGGTCTTCACCCAGTTCCTCCGGATGAGCTCAGCATGGCACAAAAGGTTCTTGTTTGGTCTGGCCCTTATCAGAGACCTGCCTCGAGGTCCTTCAGCACGGGATCCAGGCTGGAGCTGGAGCAGGTGGGGCCAAGGAGCTAGGGAGAGGGCAGAGGGAAAACAAGAGACCAGCTGCAAAGAAGTGAGCCGGCAGGGAGATAAGATAGAGGGAGAAATGCAAAATATGACGGATAGCAGGCGGGAGGAAACGTGGGAAACTACGGAACACCTTGGGTCTGTCCAGCTGGGAGAGACACTTAACGGGGCTAGACCTTTTAAGGGTGCCAGCCAGCCATGTGACAATCTCTCAGCACCATTCGTGGCTCCTTGCCCTTGGGCTGGGACCTGCTTTCAGGGCTGGGAGTAGCTGAGATGGGACCCCAAGACCCTCTGCCCTGGTGACATTCAGCTGCTCCATGGGGACCGAGCATGGCCCTGCAGAGCTGATGGGAGCAGAAGGGCTTGCTGCTGGCTCTGGGGATGTGAGGATGGGGGCACCGTCTCCACAGCCCAGCTAGGCAATGGCCACGCACCAGCCAGGCTTGGCAGCCGTGTCCAGGCAGTGGTCCCCCTCCCTGTCCTGACAGGCTGTCCCAGCCCCACCACAGGGGCTTCAGCAGGGAGGAAAGCTATGCTCTGTGGGCTGGCTCAGGGCTGTGGTTTACGGGCTCTCCTGTGCCAGGATAAACAGACCCATGGGGGCCGGGGTTGCAGCGAGCGGTTCATGAAAGCCTGCAGCCCTGCGCCTAGGGCTTCCTTCCCTTTGATGGAAGAGTCCCAGCAGTTTCCCAAGCAAGAAGATCCCGGCTCCTTCCCCCTCACTCCCTTTCTTTCCCCCCTCAGCCCATTCCCTCTCCAGCTGGGGCCTGAGCTGAGATAGGAAGATGAGATATCCTTGGCTGCCTCTTCCAGCCTGGTGGTACCCCACAGAGCCAAGCCATCCCCTCCATGCAGGATGAGGCCCCCAGTGTTTGGCCTTCCCACATGGGGATGCCTGGCTGCATGCGAAGTGCCTGAGCCTGGCCTGATTTTGCTCAAGCAACTTTCTTTATCAGCCTGCTCCCTCTCTGGGGAAGTAACTTGAGAAAGGCCAGTGCTGTTGGGAGCAGCCAAGGCGGTGATTTCTCCCACCAATGCAGCTGTTGGAGCTGAGTACACTGGGAGACCAGACCCATTGCAGAAACACTTGTTGCATCCTCAGTGTGCACAGCCAGTGCTGTCTGCACCAGTGGGTGCTGCTGGTCACTGATGAACCCCTGGACCCCCAAGGTTTGCTGTACCTGTGATTCCTCACTAAGGAAAGGCTCCCATGGGATCAGATCCATGGTACCAGGTGTGAGCTGAGCTCTGTGGGTGGTTTGCACACATGTCCCCCAGCACTCCCCAGTAGCTCTCATCCACTCCACTCTGGACAAAGATCCTGGAGTGGATAGAGAGCCTCAAAGCTTGACCGGAGCCTGGAGGTTTCTGCAAGCTTCCACCCAGGGAAGGTCTGGCCTGGCTGCACACAAACCCCAGTGAGCAGCCGTTGCCAGGACGCTGCGATTTCCAAGCCGACATCAAAAAGCAGCTGGGGATTGGCTTGCTAACGCTCCCACACAGCATATCCTCTGTGTTTTATGAGCGATGTTTTACAACATAAGTGCTGCTATATTAAGCCACGCATCTAACTGGAAAAACAGGAGACGGCAAGGCAAACGCAGCTACCTCGGTGCTGGCTGCTTAACGCTGTGTAAGCGAGTCCTTCTCCTGCTCAGGCTCTCACCTACCTCTCTCCCCCTGCCCGGCCCTGCCCTGTGTGGGCAGGAGGCAGGCACAGGCACCCTGTGAGGCACAGCCGGCCCTTAGGTTTGGGAACAGGGTGCTACGGTGAGGTGTTTTCCCATCTGCTGCAGCCCCCATTCCCCAGCCCTGCTGCTGGGGTAGGCAGGAACTGCAAAAAGGGGGCAGTTCCCATCTTTTAGGGCAAAAAATTAGGGCAGCAGGATAGCAGGGACTTTGTGAAGGGTTTTTGGCTTCAGCCGGGGTCTCTTGCTCCTGAGCAAAGGGTGAGAGTTTGGGTAAGACCAGCCCTCCTCACCGCCATGCAGGCAGAGGGAGAAGCTGGCCCCAGGAGAGGGTGGTCCCCGCCCCTGTCTGCACTGGGCCCGCACCAGCACCCCTGCAGCACCCCCACACCCAGCTGGCCGGGACACTGTCCTGCTCCCCTCATGGCCCTGCGGTGCAGGGGGAAGCAGAGGGTTTGGGCCAAAAAAGCCCATACACCCTGGATGGGCCCTTCTTGTATTCCTTGCCACCCACCAGGGTAAAGATTTGCAGAGGGAGGGTGGGTTTTTGAGAGCTCCCATCATCGGGCCCTGACCTGCATCCCTGCCCCTTGTCCATGGGGATGGATGCAAAGAGCATGGCCATGCTGTGCCCTACCTGGGGACGGTGGAGGGAGCAGTCCTTGGCAAGCCAGGACCCTTGCAAGAGAGCAGTGGAGTTGATTTATGCTCCTGACATTTCTCTCCTGGTCGGGCAGAGCTTTTAATAAAGAGTGAGTGATTTATGGTTCCTTTTAAGTGGGAAGGAATGTTACCTAAGGCAGTCTGCCCCCAACACCCCCGCCTCGCTGTCTCGCTGAACCCCCAGCATCTGGGTTAGCAGGAGGGGAGCAGAGACTGTCTCTGCCTCCATTTTCCCCCCAAACCCTCCCCAAAGCTGAGGTGGCCCCAGTATCCTGCCCCATGGCTGGCAGCAGCAGCCTGTCCAGGTATGCCCTGGCACCCTGGGGGAGCAGTGCTGTATCCCCTCCAAACTGCCCCAGGCCTTGGCAGTGGGGCAATTCACAGCACACATGCCACTCTGCACGTAGCTGCAGTTCAAGGAAAGCTTCTGCCCTGAGACCCCTCTGCTCCCCTCTGTGGTGGCTGGCCTGGGGACAGGATAACAGCTCCATGGCAGTTGTCATGGTTACTGGGTATTAATGGATGCGGGCATGAGCATTTCCCAGTGATGAGCAGCTCCAGAAGGGAAGGGCTGCCCTCAGCCCACCCAGCTCTAGCCCTCCTGGGCCTTGGCCATGGAGCCACCTCCAATCCTCCTCCCCAACCCCTCCAGCCCCTGAGCCAGCACTGGCCAAAGCCAGCTCCAAACCCAGAGGCTGCAGCAGCTTGCAGACTAAAGGGGCTTCTTGGGGGCTAAAATGACTCTGAGATCTCCCAGAGCAAGTAAGAAAGGGAACCTGTACCCTCCTCTCCAAGCTCTCCTGCCTAGAGGGAGCTGGAGAAGGCCATGGGGCTGGGGGACACGGTGGCCAGTAGAAATGGGGACACAGCAGAGCCTTAGGACCCTGCCAGCCAGCCCCTTTCCCCTCTGGAGAGGTCTAATGAGTGAGGACAGGGGATAAGAGCAGGGGCGGAGGGAGCATCGCTCAGACAAAAGCTGCCCCAAGAGGCTCCCAGCTGCTAATGAAGATAAAGTGCCTGGTTCCTTTTCTTCTCCCAGTGAAATCTGGTGGCTAAGGGGGAAAAAATGCTTTCAAGTGTATTCATCTATAACATGGCCTGGGAGGCAGGGATTCCAGCAGCCAGAGTGGCGGCCAGCTGAGACATTGATCTCACACTTCACACACGTGCATGCACACATGCATGTGCAAACACACACAGGCATCCGTGCAGGCTGCCCACAGCGTGCGTGAAGTACCCGCAGAGCACACACACATGCACACCAACATCAAAAGCCTGATCTTTCTGTGCATCAGAACTGCAATGGTAGATGAAGGTATGTGTTGAGCAAAACACCCCCAGCCCACGCAAAGCACCCGCGCCGGGCTGCCAGATCCCACACGTGCCCTGAAACGCACATGGCAAGCACAGTGCAAACACAGGCATGCAGCATGCCAAGGGCGCTTGCCTAGCACCAGCGCATTTGCACACGCATGCACATGCATGCACACACGTGTGTGTGCATCCTTCCTCCATCCTCAGGCCTGCCGGTTGTGCAAATGCAGCCGGTATTGCGCGGCCGTGGTGAGATGCCCGGCTGTCCCACAGCCCACCCCTTGAAAGTCTCCTTAACCTCCATTCCAGCCCTAACTGCACAAGATCTGCAGAAAAGAGTCCCACTGCTGTTCCCTGCCTGGGAGCTCCTCTACCCAGACACCCTTCCACATGCCCAGAGCAGACATGCCAGGGTCAATGCAGCTGTATTTCCAAAGTGCCCATCACCAGGCTCTCTGGGAAGGAAGGTCTACAGCCCTATGCTAAGTTAAACAAACCCAGGGCTGTTCTCTGACCCTGAGGACCTCCACCACAGACCAGCCCACCTCCAGGGCGTGAAACATCCTGCAAATGGGCAGCCTGTGTGCCAGATCCTGCTGGGACTGTCCTCGACACAGGCTAATTCCTAAACCACAAGAAAAGTTTACCTGGATCAGTGTGAGCTGGCCCCAGCCAAAATCACACCAGGGCAGTGCTAAAATTTCCCATGAGGACACTCTCACTGCTGTGCCTGGGGATGCCCTGGGACTGTTTGTTTTACAAGTGCAGACATAACCAGAGATCACCCCCTCCTTTCCTCCCGAGGCTTTGAATTAAGGGGCCTGTTTACAGAGGTAGCAAGGAAATAGATGGCACGTAGGGAGGGGCAGCAGCTCGTCCCCAATACATCTGGCAGATAAACGTACCCCCAGACCCACAAGAGACCCTCCAGGCAGCAAAGCATTTGCCTTGCAGCCCCTCAGGCAAATGGAGGTGCTGCAGAGAGGCTGGATCTGGCCCTGTTGACACCCTCCTGCCTTGTCTCAGCATCATGTGGGGGCCGTGCCTGGCTAGAGCCCACTGGCTTGTTGCAGTCAACTGCTATATCAGTTGAGTGTGAGGGCTGAGAAGAGGTGCCCCACACCTCTGGGGCAGGGTGGATGGGAGCATGGCTGCTGGGGGCAGCTCCAGCACCATTCGGCAGGGCCAGCCTGGGCAGGTACGGTGCTATCCCACCGCACCCGGCTGCGGACAGCCGCCTCCTTGGTACCTCCCGGCTCCTGATTATTAATTCATATGGATCCGCTTGGCTGGGAGAAATAAAAACTAGCTGGATAATTGCACATACGTCCCCAAGCAAATAATAAGAAGGGAGGAGAGACCCATCTCAGTGAGAAACCAGGAAAGCTTTGGGGAGGGAAGACTGGGAGCAGCCAGGAAGCTTTCAGCATGGGGACAAGACCTCAGAGCCAAAAGTCAGGGGGCTGGGGTCGGAAAATAGCACTCGGTGGGAGCTGCATCACCTCGGCAGCGTGGGATGGAGGGAGGCAAAACCAGCCCCTCACAAAGCTGCCTGTGCCCGTGGCCGCGGACAGTGCCCCGTTCAGCCCCGGCCCCGCACCGGCTCGTCCCCGGCGCCCAGAGCGCGTCCCCGGGTGAGGTGCCCGCAGTCCCTCGGCAGAGGGCGGTGGATGCACACGCACACGCCTGCACACCTGTGCTGCACACCCCTGGCCACCTTCCACCCACACCAGTAGCCAACAGTGGGACATTTTGCTGTTCCCAGTCTGATGGCCAGTCGCATTGTGTGATAATAGCTCCTGTGACTATAAGACCGTTAAAAGTTCTGCCCTGAATTGTTATTGTCACAACGGGTTTATTTCTCTGAATTGCAGTGGCCCATAGAACATCTTTAACTCCTGTACTACTGAATCCAGTGGTACCGCTCTGAGCTGACGCTGCCTGGGGTACCCAATATGGCAATATCACAAGCCAAGATGTTTTTGTTCCTGTGGAAAGTACATGAAACCCTGATGTCTGCAACATTACTTTTATTTCACCCTGATAATTTGCATCATTTATCCCAGGATTTACTCTCAGTCCTTGCATGGACATGCTGGATCAACCCAAAACTAAACCTACCATTCCCAAGGGTAATGGCCCATAGACTCCAGTTGAAGCCACATATGCTACGTCTGGCTCTTTTAGGATCAGTTCTGTGGTAATGACAAGGTCCAACCCTGTGCTGCCAGCTGTTGCTGCATGGAGCTTGTGAACCCTTTGGCCTTGCTGGGAATGCTTGGGAATTGTTCCGAGAGGCCCAGGCATTTGTTGGGGTGCCAGGCCTCACACCCCTCCTCCTGTTTCCCAAAAGGGGCATACCATTCTTATCAAATTTTGACTGACATCGGTTAGCCCAGTGAAATCCTTTCCCACACCTGGGACAAGGTTTAGAAGGCAATGAGTTTTGCTCCTTTCTTTGTTTACAATCTTTTTTAAAAAGCCCAGGCTTCCCACATGAGAAGCAAGTTCCCCTGGGTGCCACTTTTCTTCCTTGCACTATCAACAAGGCCTTGTGGCCCTTGGTACCTACATTTTGGGAAGCTTTCAGATATTTATCAAGCTCCTGGGTTTCTCCCTCGACTGGTGGAAGCACTGCTTGACAGTCAGTATTAGCCCTGTCATATGCCAATTGTAATATTAGGGCTTTGGCTGCCTCAATGTTATCTACCTGTCGAGAGATTGCCACATGTAAACTATCTATAAATTGCCAATATGACTTCTGAGACATCCTCTTGTCGGATGATCACAAAGGAACCCACTCTGTGCTCCCCATCAAGTACCTTTTTCCATGCTATTACAGCATCTCTGAAGGCCTGGGTACGCAAGCGCTGATCTTGCTGGGCTTGAACACAGGGGTCCATATACTGCTCTTTGCTGACCAGCATCTCATAGCTTATCGGTGTACTGTCAGTCGAATTTTTTGTGGCTTGCTGAGTACAGAGATCTACATACTTGGTTTTCCAGATGGAATACTGTGCTGGTGTTAATACTGTTTTTATAAGTGCTAGCCACTCCCATGGGACCAATTGATACCCATTAGAGATTGCCTCCAATATTTACCTGTTGTAAATGGGCTTTGAAGCCCATTCTCACTGATGCTTTTCTGTAGTTCTTTAAAAAACACGTATGGCAGGGACTCATGCTGTGGCTGCTGGCTGAGTCTTAAGATTACTGGAAGCGCCACAGGGTCCCCATTATTTAGTGCCTCCCTAAAACATGTTTCTAGCCTAGACCCTTTTCCCTGAATCTCTACTGGGAATGCCTCATGTGGCGGAGGTGGAAAATCTGGGGGTACAAATTCTAGTTCCTCATCTTTACCCTTTCCATCTCCACTTGTTTCTCCCGCGGGAGCACTAAGAGTTGCTTCTTCCTCCTGTCGGGACAGGGTACCGACAGGTTCTACTATTTCTCCCGACAGCGGTTGTAAAGCCATGTAGATCAGTCGCCATGTAAACAAAACAGAGGTAGGAACTGCAAACTCCAGCTCTTTTTTAGTTTTAAACTCCTGTCCAACCTTCCACCATAATGCTAAATCAAAATTTCCACCTGCTGAGAACCACATACAATACCTCAAGACACAACGCAATAGCTCGTATAGTTGACTGTTATCGAACATTGGGCAGCCTTCGATAGCTGCGTTAAAACTTGCATATACAGCTTTTGCTCCTTAGAAAGCCCTGACCCCATGATTTGAGAGAAAGAGAAATGAGAAAGAAAACCCCTTCTGTTTTTCCATATGCCGGCAGCATCCCTCAGCTGGGTGCTGCTGTCTGGTACTTACCAGATGTATGGATACTGTAGTCTGGATGTCATGCTCCTCCTTGGCACACGAGCACTTCACCATCTTCTTCAGGTGCTCACACTCACACAGGACACCACTTGCCTGTCTCAGACTGGCTGGAATCAGGGCAATGTGCTGAATAATGACAAACTCACTCAAGTTTGTTGAAGGGGGAGCATTGCCAAGAGCAAATGCTGCTACACTGTATGCAAGCTTCCAATTTATTACAAAATATTTACATACTTTGATTTCCACTTCTACATCCTGCTGACCTTCAGATTTTGTCTGTTTACTGATCACACACTAATCACTCGCTCAGCCGTTGGTGTTCCAACCTGCTGCTTCTCATGCTCGCAAAAGGGTGTTCCATAATGTTGCCTCATTTATCCACAATCATTCTTCTAACCTAAAGGTCAGTTTACATTTTTGCTAACCATCAATTCTTTATTCCCACAGCCACCCGCCCCTGCGTGCCCAGGACACGGAGGGACACAGCGGCAGGGACCAGCTCTGGGTGCTCCCAGTGCTGCCGGCATATTCAAGGAAGAACCTGGCACCCCTTGGGGTAGAAACGGCTGCCCAGGGGCTGGCAGGCAGGGGTGGCAGGGACGTGAGCACTGGTCCTGCAATGCATCCCCAGGTGGCCCAAGTGGGGACTGCTGAGGGGCAAGGGTCTCTGCCTGCACAACCCAGCCCTTCCTCATGCTCTGACCTTGTCCCTAGTCCTGACCTGGTACCCTGTCCTCTCCCTGGCTCCCAGCAGAGGACACGCTGTCTCCAGTCCAGCTGGGTGAGCCCCACACTGCTCTACTCACCCCTGCAGCTAGTCGCACGCTGGAGATCCCTGCCTGTCCTCTCAGCCTCCTCTGCCCACCAGGATGCTGAAAGCTGTCTCCCCTGGCTTATTTTCATGGGAATTTACAACGGCAGCAATTCTGAGCCCTGGGCAGCAGGGACAAGGCTGTAAAGGCAGCCCTGAGGCCTGGAGGTGCAGGAGAAGAGTCCATGCAATATCGAGGGCTATTAAACTGGGATCCCATATCTACTGCTGGGCATGGGGAGGTGAAGAAGCACCTACATGTACGTGGGCAGCCTCCCAGTTCAGAGTGGTCCCTGTCAGAGTATAAAAGGGTTCCCTGTAGCTGTATAAGTGGAGATTCCATTAGTTATATCAGGAGGGGCACTATATCTAAGCAGGACCCCTGTAGTGGTGTAAGGCACTTGACAGGCACAGGATCCCCCCTCCAGCTGCAGGAGGGTCCCCAGTGCCAGCCCTTCCCTGTGGGATATGAAGCACCATCTCCTCATGATGCATCCCAGACTCTCCCAGTATCTATGGCCTCACCATCGCAGTGCTGCCTGGCCCAGATGTGCTGGGAAGAGAGAGGGGGCAGCCCCAGCAGCTGTGGAGCATTCAGGCCAGATGTAGAAGGTACACTTTGCGATGGCAAGCCATGCGGAGGCTGCTGAGCTGGAGGCCTGTACTTATCCGGCCGCGACATGGCACAAGAAGAAAGGATATTCCTCCCTTAGGAACAGCTTGTGCACATGGCGTCATCCCCTCGTTATTAGGAGGGAAGCCACAGAAAGGGTGTTCCCAGCCCCCAGCCCCACCACTCCCCTCCACAGGCCAGGCTGGTCCCAGGAAGGGTGGTGGGAGCCAGGCAGGGAGTGGGGGGCTTGTGGGATTGTGTCTTTCCCATATGATTCCTGACTCTGGATCGCTCTCAGCTTCTCGGCTTGTTGCAAGGGCAGAAGCCATCCTGGCCTGGATTCAGCCAACTCAGCACTTTGGGCTGAGCCTGGCTGTCACCGAGCCCAGACTATGGCTGAGCATGCCGGAGCCTCGCCAGATGCTGGGGTATGTGTGCCTTCGCTGGCCATCTCCTCGTGGCTTTCCTGGGCGGTGGGGAAGCTTGAGGCTGTGCTGGCTAGAAGAGATTCCTGGCCCATCCCAACAGAGGCTGCTGTCTGTCTCGCCAGGGGAGGACTGGTTTGAGAAGCTTGGCTCAGCATCTCTTCCTTGGAAAACCCTCCTAGGAGAGGCTCCTGCCCTGGCCCAAGGCCCTGAGATCCTGCCTGTGTGGAGGAGTCCCCAGCTGGGGCATGGCACTTAGCCGCTCCATGCTGGGGATGGGACATGCCCTCTGTCCCTGCTCACTGTCCAGCAGAGCTCATGCTAAGTCAGCGGGAGATGGGCATGTCCCAGTCCCCAAGGCCTGGCTCATCAGCCCAGTTCTGCAATGGGCACAGCTGGCACTGAGCCTCCAAGAATGATTTCCCCGCTAAGGGTCCATGATGCAGGGGAACCAAGCCGCTCCACCAGCCCTGCTCAGGATCCTCCTCCCCAAGCCCTGTGCACATCTTATCCAGAGCCCTGCCATGAGGTCGAGTATGAGATTCCAGAGATGGGACAGATCGATTTGGCTTCAGAGCCAGGAATTAAAAGCTCAGAGAGATTTGCAGAGATCTGGGAAACTTGGAAATCAGACCAGAGGATTTGTTCCTGGCTCTGCTGAGGAAGTCTATCAGCTACTAGAGCAGGAGCAGGAGGCAGACTCGGTGATTCAGAGCAACAGCTTGGGTATGTGATAGGACTTGCCTAAAGCCAAAGGATGCTCCGGAGCAGTGGGACAGAGGGAAGGGCAGAGCATCGCTGCTCCCTTTGGAGCTGGTTTTGTCCTGTCTGGAGTAAAGCTGCCTTGATAATCTTTGCAAAAACCCTGTATGTTTGGTGTCTCATGACCTGTGTCCTGGGAAGGGCAAATCCTGAGCTGATACCCACCCATGGACTCCAAGATCTCAGAGAAAAACCAACCCAACCCCCCCACCAGTGTTTCCAGTGACCACAAACCAGCAGTGATGCTGGGTGTCGGGAAACATCAGAGCACGTGTCTCCCGTCCGCACGGGCAAAAGCAGCGTGTGGGCGTCAGGACACGCCTGGCCAGAAGAATCCCAGCAAATTACTTCTCCTTGATGTTTGCTGGTTCGTCACGGCAGAAACACGGCATGCAAAGGGCTTGGTTTTGAAGGAGCGCCGAGGGATGCCGGAGACGGGTTGCTGCCAACTCACCTGTCACTCCTTGCACGCTGCCCTGGGGCTTGCCGGCTGGGGGGAGGCAGGTGCTGGGGAGCCAGCTCGGCCACAGAGTCATGGCCGAGGAAGCGAGCAGGTAGGGAGCTGCCTCTCCCAGGCTCCTCGTTCCCGCTCTGCCAGGCAGTATTTGGCTGCGGAAAATGCAAGGCACTTCAAGCCTTGGATGTATGGGGCTTTTTCCCTCCATGACTTTTATGGAAGGCTTTGCAGTGGGTTTGGTGAGGAGGTTGTCCCGAAAGGGAAGTGCTCAGTGGAGGTCTGCACAAGACTGCAGTGCTGGGAGAGACCTGCTCACCCCCCACAGCCAGCCCAAAAACCAGAGGCTGAGTGTGTTGGGAAAGACCAGCACGCAGGAGACCTGCAGACCAACCTGTCCCACCCAGGAACCAGCTCTGGGGTCCAGGCAGAGATGAGCAGCAAGCAGTGAAGAGATCAAGGGGCTGGGATGCAGAAGTGGGGATGGTCATACACCCTGGGGTCCACAGCAGCAGCTTGGAGAGGTGTCTGGATGCTATGAGATGCTGTGCAGCCTCTTGCAACCCATGAGACCGTTGCACAGTGTGAGGCAGACCCTTGTGCTTCTCTTCCACACCGTGTGAGCCAGCAAAGCCTCAGGACAGGTAGTCTCACAGGGTCTGATGTACTTCTCAGCAACCAAGCAAGGAGCCTGACTCAAGCTGGCTTTGAGCACAGGACCCTGCTCAGCAAAAGAGCCCGGGGACATCTCTCCTGCACTGGGACCTCTCCTGTGTAGGCACAGCTGAGCAGCAGATGGGGACAGCATGAGAGAGGAGCTTGTGCTGCTGTGAGCCTGAGCCCCAGCCTGGCTTGGTGGGGGTAAGCATGTGAGCTGGCCAGGTCCTTGCCTTTTTTTTTCAGGGTTTTAGTGTAGAGACACACACTGTGTCTGTAGGTGGCAGGGGATGTGCTGGGGATGGGCCAGGGTGGTGCTGGGGATGTGTAGCTCAGGGAGGGAGGTCAGCAAGGCAGAAAGCAAAGCAGAGTGGGCAGGGACATGCTGGTGAGTCCTGAAGACACTTGCCAGTTTGACTGAAGCACCAGCAAGCAGGAAGGTGGTTTCACTGCTGACCAGGTTTGCAGGCGACGCACGGGCTGGAGGATGCTGACGGTGAGCAACATAGAGCCTGACTACATGGCTGAGCACAGTGTGTGTGAGGCAGCACTGGGACAAGGACAGGTTCTACCTGCAGGACAGGAGGTTCTGCTTTGTGACGTACAATGCTGGAAAGGGCTACAAATGCCTGGGAGACAGGTCTGCACTGTGGGCACCCCATGGACCCAACTGGGGCACACATGGCAGAGCTGAGGCTGCCCATGGGGAACAGTTATGCTTTAGTACATAATCCAGATGCCTGCTAGACCCCAGTGCCAAGATTTGGCACACAAGAGACCTGATCTGTTAATCCGAGGCAGTGATGGGTCTTCCCTCCTTGGCTGGTGGCACTGCAGGCAGTACGATATTCCCCTGGCAGGAAGGGGTCCCAGCACCGTTAGTCATCAGGACATCACCTCTAGTGGACATGGGCATGCACTTGGAGGCTTGAGGGCTAAAGGAGCTTGTCCCAGCAGCCAGGGTCTGTCTCCAGCCAGACTAGGGGCATCTCTTGCCTGCCTCGTGTCCTTCCAGGGGACTGGGGGGACCATGGACTGGCCCAGCAGATGCTGTTAGCTCTCAGCAGCTCTGTGCCCTGGGTGTGAAGCACAATATGGACCAAAAATTCTGCCCCAGGTGATGTTTTCACTGGTAGTCTGGACTATGACTGAGATGGGGGAGGTTACAGCCTCCAGCCCACTGCTGCTGCTCTCAGCCTGGTTTCCAGACAAAGGCTGTGCAGGACATGGCCAGGATGTGACCTCTGTCCCTCAGTTCAGACAGGGAGGCTGCTCCATACCCACCACATCCCGTGCCACTCTTCCAAGGGTTTCTGAGGCTGCTGTTTCGCAGGGGGTTTGGCACCAATGTTTCGGATAGACCTGAGGCAGCCCTTCTGTGACCCCCTCCCCTTGCTGCTGCATCCTGCTGAGGCACGGCTGCTGGGGAAGGTTTTGCAAGGCTCCACAAAGCAGCCTCCTGGCTCTCTGTCATCAGAGCAGCACGGGGTGGTACCTCCCAGCCACGAAACCCTGGGGAGATACTGAACAAAGCCCAACTTGTGTAAATCAAGCCAACCCTGGTGAGGTGTCTGCCACCTCCCTGGCCTCCTGCCCTTCCTGCTCAGCCTATCTCGGCCCACATTTAACAATTACCTCCTTTCGGCACAGCTCCCCAAGTGCTCTGAGTGATGTGGGCCAAATCCCCACTGGCAGCTCCCGGCTGCCTCCCAGGAGTTACGTCAGTGGGGAGTTGGACAATGTGCATCCTCCGTACAGCACCTGGCAGTGTGGCAGCCAGCACCTCCCCTGGGCCTGCTGGGGCTGATGCTGAACATCAGCGAGCACCCCCAGGAGGCAACAGTATCCCTTCTCCCCAGCAGCAATGGAAAGATGGTGTCCTGCTCTTGAGTTGCAGAGAAGGGGGTTATGGCATGTGCAGTTACCTGAGCTGGAAGTGGTCCAGGGTGGTGGATTTAACACTCTGACTCTGAATGTAGGAGGGCATAAAGCCATCAGGGCACAGGCACCACTATGCATACAATGCCTCCAGTAACAATCACAACACAGGTCAGCACCCTTCACAGGGTGTGCTGAGATACCAGACATAGTATGCCTGTCCTTGGCTAACAGCCTGACTCTGTGCAGAGAGTCAGCCTGAGGTGCCTGGAAGCCACCACCCGTGTGCCCAGCACTGTCCCCTTGCTGCCAGCACACACAGCTCAGCACGTGGCAAGTGGATGTTACGGCCAGCAAGAATTGCTCCCACAAAACCAAACATCTCTTGAAGCCTTGCCACTGTGTGTCCTGGGAAAGCCGTGCCCAGAGCCATGCCCATCTGGCATGTCATGGTTCTGGACTCACCAACACTCTGCTTGGCATTGCTGCAGGGTGACTACACCAGCACAGACTGTCCCATCCCTTCCTCTCTCTGCAGAGACACTGTGCTGGCACCACATGAGAGAGTGGCACCCCTTCCCATACCACCTCCTTCCCCAGAGGGACCCAGCAGCGCCAGGCTTGGAGTGGGAAGTTTCTGGTGACAGTGGGCTGGGCGAGCAGCAGGTGTGGGGTGCAGGGGGGAGCCAAGGAGGAGCACAGTGATGGTGAGCCGGTGCTTGGGCAGAGGGGCCCAAAGCTCGGGAGCGTCTGCATTCAGGGATGAGTATCAGGTAGTACTGGAGGGGCTGGGAGCTGAGTCAGGGAGTGAGGGTCTCCTGCACCCACCTCTCCCAACCGGGACAATGCTCCTTCACTCCATCACCTCTCCCAACCTTCCTCCATCCATGCAGGCTCCTCAGCCTCTGCCCTCCACTCCCCCCACACCTCCTCTCCTCTTCAATGGCACCCAAGGGACCTTCAGGTAGGGCTGAGAGACAGGAGCAGGGGACAGGACTGGGGAACACTGCAGGGATGTGATGCTTGTGCACAGAGTGGGACATCCTGCATGTAACAGTCTGGGCTTGCTCTGCAAGAGGTGACATCACCAGGGACCTTTTGGTCACCTCTTCTTGTGGGCAGCCACACCTCTCTGCTTGGTCTCGAAGGGTGCTCATCACTGAGGTATCTGAGCTCTTTCTCTTGGTCTGTTGGCTCCCAAGCAGCCACAGCCCTGGAAGCAGTGGTGCAAGGGAGTGAGATAGGTCGTGATGCGGAGTGATGATATGGCTCAGCCATCCCTTGGTGCCACTGGCTGCCAGACCTTCTGGGCACAAAATGGCTCTTTTAGCTCCTGGATGGCTGGTGCAAGCCCTGGCCTGGCTCTCTGAAATTTTCTATGTTTTCACCCATCCTGGCAAGGGAGAGGGAGCCGATGGCTGGCCCAGGGGCTGGGAAGGGCAAAGAGACTCAGCTACCCACCAGGAGGTGGAAAATGGCCCGGAGCAGGCAGTGCAGCAAGGTGGAGTGTTGCTGGCTGCCATCTATTATTCCTGCCCTGCATCAAAAGGCCAAGATGAAAGTCTCCGGCCACAGCCCTCACCGCAACAACGTGGACCCCCCTCCTGAAATTACTGTTCTCCTGAAGGAGGTTGCTTTTGCCTGAGCAGTGGAGGAGAAAGCCATGTTTACACACCAGGTTTCAAGTACTGCTCGCCAGCTGCCTCACTGTAATTACAGTCGTTAGGAAGGGATGAGTTGCTGGGGCTTGGTGCTGGGGTGTTTGTTTATTTGTTTGCAGCCCCAGCGTGGGGCAGCTGGTGAGGGAGGGCTGCTCTGCCGGCAGCTGGAGAGCCAGGCTCCCATCAAGCCTGGCTGCCTGGCTGAGGGGTGCTGTGGGCCCCAGTGAGCGTGGGGCCAAGCCAGGCCCGGGCTTTGCAGTGGCACAGGGGAGAAAGGTGCCTGGTGGGAAAGGGCATCTCCCAAGAAGGTCAGGGATGGAGCTGAATCCCAAATCCTAAAGTGCCGTGACTGTGTCAATGGGAAGCCTGCAGCAGGGGTGGGTAGTGAGGAGGCTCTGGGAACCACAGCCACCACGGAATGATTGCAGCTGTGACTCCACTCACAGCCTGAGCACCCCCTGAAGCGTGCATGGGCTGAGCAGGGACAAAGCTCCTCTCTCATCCCCTCTCTAGCTTCTGGTCCCCAAGTGAAGCAACAAAAGTCCTCACATCCATGTTTGCATTCAGCCTTGATTTAGCACTGTGCTTCGCCGCAGGACTCACCCACTGTGGGGGATTCACATCCTGAAATGCCTTTGGAGACATTTCTTCAAGGCATTTCCTCTGACTCCCTCCAGCAGCAGCATCAGACTACTGAGACAGCACAAGGACCAGGCTCCCTGTCAGTCTGGGTGACATGTGACATGAAAGTGACACCAAGAACAGAACTTCTGGGTCCTATTCCCAGCCTGGCTGCTTCTTCCTACTTTATCCAGGGGAGCTCTTGGGCTCTGGCACCAGAGCTGACAGCACCCATTTTGCAAGCAGGTTGCAGGGCTGAGCTGCCAGCTGTGAAGTGCTTCCAGAGAAAGACTGCTTATTGTCTAGCATATCCTGTGTTTCCCATCGCTGACAGGCTCTTCTTTTAGCCCAACCAACACCACCTGAAGGGAAGCCCCTGCAGTATCTGGGATATCTGCCCTGCAGCCAGTGCTGCTGCCCAGTGACCTTGCAGGAGTGGTTTTAGCAGGCAGCCACATCAAAGCCAGTCCAGGACGCTCCATCCCACCACAGGCTTCAGCACCCATGAACAGTGAGCATGACGCACCATGACAGCACAGATTTGTTTCTTCTTGTAAGGCTGGGCAGGTGCGGGGGTGGGTGGGGGATGTGAGGGGCAAACACAGTGTTGCCCCCTTCCACTTCATAGCCACCATAACCTTGGGCTTGTGCTGGGTGCTACATCTGGAGGAACATGGCAGAAGTCTTCTGAGTTTGCACCTCCCTTGTCACTACCCCCACCTCCTGAGGGCAGGTGTCTTCAAAGGTTACTACCTCACTTGGCTCAAATCCCTCCAGCCCTGCAGATTCCCAAGTGCTGGCAGAAAGTGCTCCAGTGTTCCCACTGCTGGAAATGTGTTTCCTTGCTAACCTAAATGGATGCAGAAGTCCCAGAAGTACCTTGAAGTCCCAGACCTCAGCTCCCAGAAAAAGCACAGCAGTCTGAAGCAGACCTTTAGCCAGCCCAGGGCTACCAACATCAGTCCAGACCTGGCTTTGCTCCAAGATGTCGCTCAGCAAAAGCCCTTTTCTCCAGTAGATATTTTACCCCAGCTGGTCATGGCAGAGGTTTTGCATTGGCAGTGTCCTGGTGTGGTGCGTGCTTATTTTTAGGCAGCTGTTGCAAACAGCTGGAGACTTAGTCTTTCTTTCTTATTCTCTACTTGGATTCAGCCCTTTAGAATGCCCCTGGGAATATATGTACATCGGTACTTGGTTTGAGAGCACAAGTGAGCAGAGTCCAGTGGCCTCTTGGGATGACCTGTATTCCTGGTCTGGCGCAGGCAGTGTGATCAGCGGAGTGGCAGAGGGGTGCAGCCTGTCCCCAGCAATAGGATCCTGCAGCATCAGGGGCAGTGAGCTGTGCATGAACAACAGGGATGAGGCTCACATGGAAGTGTCCCCATGCCTGTGACAGGCATGCTGTCCATGTCCAAGCAAGCAGCAAGTAAGAGCAAATCGCCAGGCACCACTAGTTATGATTCTCTTCATTCTTGCACTGTCTTGCATGTCTCCTGATTTCTGACCTTCTCTCAGCAGCTCCCTTGGTAATTCATTCAAGCAGCAATGCTAAGGCTGGAGGGACTCAGCGAGGCCACACAGCCCACGCTCAGCCTCAGGCCAGTCCCACTCCCACCCCCTTTGCCAGGGAGAAGAGGGGTATTCCCCCCTACAAGACCCATGCACTATGTGCACAGTGTGATGGGGAAGCGGGTCTCTGGTGGAGCGGGAGTTTGCCCTTCACCAGCTCAAGTGGGAAGATGAACTGGAAAGAGCCTCCTCTCCCAGTAGAGCACCACCGCCCAGGCTTGATGAGGCGTGTGCTCCTGAGCCACCCGTACACGCCTTGGGTGCCTCTAACCGCCTGGGACAGGTATTCATGGTCCGGCGGAGCATGCCCTATCATGCCTTCATGCCACGGTGCTCAGCAAGCACCTCCCCTCCCTGCAGCTGCAGCCGTGCTGGAGCATTCCTCTGGGGAGGGCTGGCTTGTACTAGGAGGGATGGGGGGCTGCAGACACATTCCCCCTTGCTCCCCAAGTGCACTGGGCTCTTCCCCAGTCCAGCACCCTCATCACCTCTTCAACTTTGTCCCTGCAGCAAGATCCCACTGCGGTCATGGAGCCAAGGCCTGGCTGGTACAGGGAGATGTTCTCAGGAGCAATTTCAGGGCTGCTGTGCAGGCATGGGGAGCACCCTGGGATTTCTGCACTCCTTCTTACATGTGTGCATGGCTGAGGGAGGTGTGACCTTCTCTGACCAGTGCAGAGCAGAAGCTAGACATGGCAGGGGCAGGGACAGTGCATTAGGGTTGGGACTTCCTTGTCCCATGGAGACTCCCCTTTCAGCTCCTTGCTGAGGGTGGATGGGGTATTCTGGAGGAAGCCAGAGCACTTCCAGATGTAGCCAAAAAGATGGAGTTAGATGGGATCTCCCCAGAGGGGCACTACCTGTGGAGCTGACACAACCTTTCTTTGTGAGAGCCTTTGGAAGGGGAAGGTCCTATAAAGTGACACTCTCGCCAGGAGCTCAGAGAAGCTCCCTGGCCATGCTGCCAAGCAGTGGTCCTCTTTTGTCTTGAAAGTAGTGTTGGGGAGAGGAAAAGTCCTGACACAGGAAGGAAAAGGCAGCTTCTGGTGCTGTCCAAGCTCATTCAGAGTCAATTCTAGTTGAGCCCACCAGGTTCACATAGGTACACGAGAGAAGGTTGGCACAGGCAGAATTGAGACAAGGAGAGATACGTATGGGGGACCCCCCATGGGTACCAGCTCTGTGCCCCACCTGCCCCAAAGCTGGGAAGAGACCCCAGCATCCCTGCAGAGCCCAGCAGTCAACAGTACTTTTATTACAATCAACAATAGTGAACAGGAGACTGTCCAGCAGCAAGGCCATCTGCTATGGGAAAGAGCCCCCCTCCGGTGGCCTGAGCTAGGCTTGAAGAACAGAGATATCTCAAGTCACAAGTGTCTTGGAAGTGCCACTTCAGTATCCACTGTGGCCTGGGTTCTTGGTTTGCTTTTGAGCAGTAAAATAAGTGACCTAGTGGCCCATCAGGATGGGTGCCAATTTTGCCTGCCAAGTCCTGCTGCATCCCTGGTATCCAGAGCCAAGCCTGGTAGTCAGAAGGCGAGGGTATGGCACTTGACAGGGAAAGCAGGGGACAGGGACAGAGCCCATATGGTCCCTGCATGCCCCCACCTTCGTGCCCTCGGGGGGTGCCCCTAAGGGGCTGGCCCTGCACTACCTCAGGTGCTGTTTGATTCAGACTTTCCCTGGCTCAACCCGGCTCGTGCGCATGTGTGTAACCACCTTGGAGCTCTGCCCATTGACCCGCCAGCCTCATACCCCTTTCACCATGCTCTGGGCCACCCCTCCCTGGAGCAGAAGGGACTGTGCCTGCCGGCTGGCCAGGGCCCCAGTGGGTTGCAGCATCCCGGGGCATGCTGTGTACCGGGGTGCCCCCAGACCCCGCGTGCGCTGGGGCCTGGCAGGCGTTGGTTAAGTCATGTGTTTTGTGTTGGGTTTCTCCCCCTCCTGGAAAGTCCCAGTGCGGAGCGGTGGGGCTGAGCCGACCGCACACAGCTGCGGGCCACCACATGAGAGAAGCCAGTTCCCCGGGGATTACAGAGCCCCAGGAGCCTGGGGAGGAGGCAGGAGCACCCGCGCCGTGGCCCTTTCATCTCTCCCCTGCCTCACTCCCCCTTTCATGTCTGCCTCTCTGGCCACGCTCTCTTTTCCTGTGCTGCCTTTGCTCTCTTTGCACTTGGCCTCTTTTCCCTGCATTCCCCCCAGCCCTTCCCACTGCACCTGGCTGTGCTGGCTGCCTCTGCACCTCTCCTGTCACCCCGCCCCCCCGCAGGACCCCGCGCTTTCATCCCCTGACCCCCAGCCACCTGCTCCCACCTCCCCTGCACTGGCGTCCTGCCCCCACACTGGCTCTGCCCCTCTGTCATCTCCAGCCCAAAACCTCCCCCCATCTCCAAAAAGCTTTCCCCCCTTTCTCCCATCGGTCCTGTTGTCCCTACCAGGCTGCTTCCAGGGTCACACCCCTCTCTGGATGTGCCCTGCTCTGTCACAGCCAGTCATCCTCTTGCCTCTTCCATCTGCCTCATGGAGACAACAAGCTGGGGATACTGGTGGACCCCAGTGTCCCTCCCTGTTTCTGGCACCCACCTTCCTCTTCTTCAGCTCCAGCTAGGGGACAGACAAAAGGCACCTGTTTGTGCAGCAGCCAGGGTTGAGCACTCCCTGTGAGAGATCTCTGGTCAAGGGATAAAGGAAAGTTGTGGGTGCCACAGATCTGTTCCAGGGACCAGTGTCCCTCACACTCCCTGAGAAGCCTGGGATGTCCCTGGTGTTTCCTGAGGCAGGGGACCACATGCAGGACTGAGAGAGTAAAGAATATTTGGGTCCAAACCTACCTGGAGCCATTGCAGCAGGGAGCACATCACAAGCAAGGGGGTATAACAGTTACAACATTCGTTCTGAGTCCACAGGCTCCCCAGGGAGACTTGGTGCCCATCTGCTTTGTGGGGATCTCAGCCATTGGGGTTTGGGCTTTGGAGGACCTCCACATCACCCCCTTCTGAGACACTATCAGCTTGTTTTCTTGTGCATCTCCCACTCCTGCTCTCACTCCAGTGCCTGCCCACCCTGCCTCCACTCCGATCTTCTGCCTAAGAGGATCAGTGCACCCCAAACTCTTCTCCCAGCTTGCTCAGCCCCTATCTTCCCAATTTTTTGTCCAGCCTCCTCTGGGAGCATTTCCTACCCCAGACCTTGAGGCTGCCCTGGCTCCATCACAGCTTTCAGCCCAAGCCCTCCCTCTGCTCTCTATCTCCCCATCCCACCCATTTCCAGACACTGCTGGCCCTTCCACAGGCGCATGGCAGCCCCATGTCCAGGGGCACCCAGCTGTGGAGCACCAATGACTAGTGCAGCTGTGGCTGAGCAAGGAGGCTGCAGTCCTCCCAGGCAGCAGGGGCACTCCTGCACAGTTAGGCTGCTGCTGGCATGTCTGGTCACTCAACGAGCTCAGCACAGTGGTGGCTACAGCCTCTTCACCGGGTAGGTGGCTCACCCCTCATCATGAAGGACAATGCCACCAGCATGCTGTGGCAGGGGGTGGTTGGCTGGAGCTGGTCCCGCAGGGGGAGCACAGGACTCCCAGACTCCTCTCCCAAACCAGCTGCTGCCTTGCTGTAGGTACTTTGCCTTGCCAAACAGGTCAGTTAGGGCCAAACTCTTTTTTTTTCTTTTTCGGGGGGTTGCACAGGTGCTGGTGCCAAGCATGACATGTTGGGGCTGAACTTCAGGAAAGCCTCAGAGCACCTCTCTGCAGCTTAGGTTGCAGCATGGTGCCAGCCAGGCTCTTGGAAGGGTCTCAAGTCATGGCCACCTGCTTCTCAATCAGAGGAAGCATGGAGGCCAGTTACCCAGTCCAAGGCAAGGAAGGGACCACCCTCTGCTCCCCTTGGACCAGCAGTTGCAATGAGGCTTTGCTCTCCTGTGTCTTCCAGTAGCCCATTGCATCTGGCTGCTTTTGTGGGTCAGCAGCCCGGCAGGCTCTGCCAGCCCTGCCCATGGCCATCCTCATGGCGCCCCAGCAGGTGAGACGGGACAGGGGGTACCAGGGAACCGTCCCATCATGGCTCTGCTTCACGTCAGCTCTGCTGGGAGCAGGAATGGAATTTGGATGGGGCTGGGCGTTGCCATGTAGTGATTCCCCCGGGCAGGATCTGGCTCTGATGACTGTTCTGCGCGGGGAAGAAATACCAGAGGAGTTACTCACGGCTCATTGGGGCATGATGTAGCAACTCCTCACTGGTTCCCCCCACCCTCCAGCAAAAGTTCCTCCTGTGATCTCCTGGGGAAAGTCCCAGCCCCCCCACTCCCCCC
>NW_020799107.1:20710956-20723599 GCF_003259725.1 Athene cunicularia
CAGAGACCTTCCCCACCCTTGCTGGAGCTTTCCAGAAGCAGATGAGCTGAGGCTTTGGGTGAGGGGAGAAAGGACCCAGGGACCTGCTGTGCTGGAAGGAATCCACTGTCCCTTTGGCTTTTCCACGCTGTATCTGGTGATGGGCACAAGGCCAGGGTCTGAGAGAGCACCAGTCTGGGGTATCCACATCTGGACAGCTGCACATGTGGCTTCAGACCTGGCAGAAGAGCAAACCGATTGGGCCAGCTCAGGTCTCTCTATTGCCTTTTTGGTGGTCACACTCAGGTCAGGTTTTCCCATCGCTCTCCACAACCACAGGGGCAAGAAGTCAGATTTACTTTCAGTTTGCTGGAAGGAGCTGAGAAGCTCTCTTGCTCCTGGGACAGGGAAGTTCAAAATTTGAGAAAACCACTGGACTTCGCACAACCCTAGCAAAGCCACCAGGCTGGTGGTTCCCTCTGTAGCAGGGACCCTCAGGGACGAAGGAATCTCTAGAGCTTGGGCCAAAATACTTGACGAAATTGGAGTAAGTTCCACCTGGTTTTGCCAGCATAGACTTGCTTCCATCTTTAAAAGCATTCCCTGCCCTTTTCATGACATGCATGTGAAAGAGATGGCAATTTCTTTTTTAGTTTTGGAACTTCCTTAGTGATTTGCCCTTGCAGGAAGATGATGGGAAAGCATTGGGAACATCTGGTCCCCTCTGATGGAAACTACCTCCATCATCTGCCTGGGTTCTTCTACCCTGATGGTCATTCCTCTCTCCTGGGTGAAGCACCTGGAAACTTCCCATTTCAGCCCAGCCCCATGTGTGTTGCCCTGCAGGGTGAAGGTGTCCCTCATGGGGAAGGGGGCCCACGCACCAGAAGGTACAAGGCTGGAGCAGCTCAGTAGGCTCACATAGTCCCTCTATGTGAGGAAACATGACTCTTTGGTGGGACTGGGACAGATCCCATCTGCGGATCAGGGAGGCTGCGCTCAGGCTCGTGGAGGAGGAGAGGTCTGGGGTGCTCAGACCCTGGTGAGCCAAGCCCTCTCTGGCAACTGGCTCTGGAGGCTCAGCAGTGGCCGTGGGGAGAGGAGGTGTCCTGCACACTCTCTGTGACCAGCAGTGTGGTTGTTAGAATGGCTGCCTGGCAGCTGGTTCCCAGTTAGGGAAGCATGGGGACACTGTTTTTGTAACCACAGGCACACTGGCATCTTGCCTGTGGCTCCCGGACACTCAGGGAGGGAAGCCACAGAGCAGATCTTGAAGGCTGGTATTGCGTTGGGAGCCAGCTGGCCCCAGGAGGGAGTGAGCTCCTGCAGCCAAGAAGCCTGTGCCCTGGAGCTGCCTGCACCCTGGAGCTGCCTGCGCCCAGAGCATGCTGCCTGCACCCCAAAGCACCCCTACAGCACAGTGCTTGTACCCCTGACCATGCCACCCACAAAGCCACCAAGATCAAGGGATCTGTTTGTTTTCCCCTGAATGTCCCAGAGTCCCAAGCTCAGACAGGGTCTCTGCAGAACCAAACAGCGCCAGGCATTGTGGCTTGCCAGGCCCAGTGGCCAGGCTGTGCTGGGAGTGTCACCCTGGCTGTGCTGGCATTATTGGTGTACCATTTCACAGTGCTATGTTCCCAAAATGGGGGCGCAAAGGAAGAGCAAGCTGCAGCTTTTGCAGCCCTGGGATGCTCAGAGCCTGGTTCCTTGCTGGGGGATATGAGATGTGCTTGGGGGCAAACTCCTCTGCCCTGCATCCCCTGACTGCATCATCAAACACACCTTGTCCTCACTCTGGTACCTTCCCCATCTCTGCCTGACCATGGGACCTGTGTGTTGGGATCCAGTTGCTGCAGCGCAGGGGCCCGGGGATTAGTAAGCAGGGGAGCAAAAGGGCCGGTGTGGTGCTAGGAGAGCTCAGCGGTGAGTCAGTCATCACCCCAGGCAGCCCTGAGATCACAGCCACCTGCAAAGCCACCCCTGGGAGGTGGGAAGCCAATGCCACCTACAAAGTGCTGAAGAATGATGGATGTGCAGAGCTCCACTATCCTGAGCAGCACAGCCATGGGGACACAGGGTTTTGGCCAGCCTGGGAGGGAGAGAGGAGACAGGGTGGCCAGAGAACTCTGGGGCGGGGAGGAGGTCTGGCTAGTGCCTGGGGCAAAGGGTGAAGAGCATGGTGGCCATCTGCCCTGCTGTCCCTGCTGCGATAGCAGAAGGAGCCACACAGGTGCCGCAAGATCACAGAAGCTTCCACACTTCTCTCCATTACCTTCAGCACCCTCCTCTTCTCCCCAGCCCCTAAAACACAGCTAGCTGCAGGGGCAAGGATCCCATCCACCCAGTCCCTCCTGGAGGGGCAAAGTCAGCCCTCCTGCCCGGGGGGTGGAGAAGGGCAGAGCATCCGTCACAGCTGACCCTGCTCCCCGCTGCCTGCGGGAGCGTTATGAAACGAAGACACGGGCCGCTCCCCACTGGGCCTGGGGCACTTGCTTCCTTCCAGCCTGGTATTTTCCTCCTCGATTTGGATTGGGTTTTTTTTTTAATTCACCTTTTTTTTTTTCATAGCCCTAAGGGGTGCGCAGCCGTGGGAGGAGCGGAGAAGTTATCAGCCAGGAGATACCAGCAGCATGATTCACTGCCTGGCCCCCGCAGGCTGCTGTAGCCAGATGGGTGCCCTCCCCACCACCAGAGTGAGGTGCCGTTTGAGGACCCTCATTGCATGTCCTGTCCTCGCTGCCTTCCCTTCTCCCTGCTCTCTGGCCCCACCATCCTTTCCCGGGAGTGTGGGGGGTAGCAGCACAGCCCCCTGCCCTGGCACGGCCAAGGGCATGGAGCCAATAGCTGGGATTCCCACAAGATGGATGGGGTCCAGAGAGTGTCCAGCTGGGCAGAAGCCTCCCAGCAGCCACCTTGCAAAGTTCTGGGTTGCCAGTGGGGGGTCCCCACCTCCTGCCTGTCAGCAAACAGCTCCTAGGGCTGTTATTATGTATGGCAGCAGAGCACTGGGGAGACAATCTTGCACAAGTGGGTAGGTAGTACCGAGGGACCCCCTTCATCCTTCTGGCACCCTGCAGGAGCAGAGAGGCCTGGGCAGCAGGAAGAGCAGGCTGCTGCACCCCAAAATATCCTGTACTGTCTCCAATCCACTTTTATTCACAATCAGAAAATAACTTACCATACAATAACACAGGCACGCACAGCACAGCCCTGGGCACTCTCCCCTCTGCCACAATGCTACAGCCAAAGCCGGCCCAAGCTCTGCCCCAGCAGAGGCGAATCCCAGCCCGGGCAGCTGTGCCCCGTCTCCATCCCACAGGATGCTCCATCCCCATTCCGCTCAAAGCACGGCCTTGTATGTGGCTGGAGGAACCTGTGCACGGTGCCAGTGTGTGTGTCCCCTCCCCTCCCACCCTGGGGTCCCCATGCCCTGCTGTCCCCCACCCCACCCCGCCCTGTCCCGCTGGGTGCCAGCGGGTGCTCCCCCACCCCTGTGCCCACCCTCCGCCCCCCTGAGCGGTGCTGGTGTCGGCGGTCTGTACAGCATGGCCGTGTGCTCCCTGGGGCCAGGAGCTTTGGTGCTCTCGTGTGGGGCTGGGCAGGCAGCAGGCAGCTTGCAGCCCTGCCCTCCCCGGGTGACAACAAAGTGCTGATTTTGGAGGGTGCCGAGCATCTCCTCTCCCGCTCCCCTCAGAGCGGAGGGAAGCAGGTACCGCAGCTCCATCTCCCCCCCCAGCGTTGATCCCCATCTCCCTCCCCCCCTGCGGGCAGGCGTGCTTGTCCCTGGCACCCTGGGGCGGGCACCCATCCCTGCCCGGCTACTTGCAGACGCTGACCCACTCGGTGATGCGACACTCCTCGCAGGCCACAAAGCAGCACCAGTGGAACTTGCAGTTGCAGCGCTCGCTGCGCGTCTGCCGCAGGATGTTGTGCCCGCGGCCACAGCACAGGCTCTCGCAGTTGTCCATGCCTGGGCTGGTCTTGTTGCACAGGCGCCCTTGGGTGCCTAAAGAGTCCAGGGCTGGTTCTCGCTCACAGAAGTCGGGTGACTTCTCAAAGTAAACCAGCTCACTGATGCCAGCCCGGCGGCGATGCCGAGCGTGGCCAGGCTCCAGCTGCCCAGCATTGCGGTTGTGGGGCCGGATGAGGGTGGCCCCGTAGAAGCGGTCCTTCAGCAGGGATCCCACCAGGCGAAACTCGGGCGTCACCTGCCAACACGTCTTCAGCTGGCAGCTCCCCGAGGTGCCGTGGCATTTGCACTTCCTCCTCATGTTGTCCATCACCACCTGGGTGGGGAGGGAAGGACAGAGGGGTTAGCATGGAAAAGATGTTTCTTGGAGACCAGGGAAGCCATCATTGAGCTCTTTGTGGGTTGGCATTACAGGAACACCAAGGACTGGCACCAGAGCCCTGGAGCTGCACAGTCTTGCTGTGCCCAGCATCACCCATGTCCCACCCCTGTCCCTTTCCATCCTGGCAATACCAACTGGCTTTTATGCTCCAGCAAGGGATCAGCACCTAAAGGAGGGGGTGAGACACCTGACCACAGGGAGGAAAAGGAGCCTGGCTCTCATCTTCCACTGCTGCTTGGCTCCAGCAGCATCAGCATGACCCAGCATGGCTGCATCTTTGCAGCACTACTGGGACCCCCAAGTGCAGGGGTCCCCCATGCACCTCACTGGCCAGGAGCACAGCAAGCAGGGCAGGTGGGAGGGGGGATGCTTTCCCCTCCCCAGGGCTTTTCTTCCATAAAGCCCCAGCTCCGGGAGTCCCAGGAGCAGCTCTGCTTTCAGCTCTTGCTTGCTTTCTTGCAGGAACCTTGAGCACAGTGACAGGGGACTGAGACACTGTCTACCACCACCACCCAAATTTCAAGCAGGGATTGGAGATGCCCACAGCATTGACTTGTGGTTTTGGGACGCCACAGTGAGGACAGTGCCACACGTCCACTCCCCATGAGGACCAGGATGTGTGGGCTGGGCTGTGGCTGTGGTTTGGGCTGGCTGGGGAGTGCGGCTCGTGCAGAGGCCAGAGGTCAGTGCAGGGCAAAGAGGATCCTGGGCTCCCTGGGCAGTGATGCTGAGCATGCAGGCTGTGTGCTGGGACCCCCTATGTCCTCCATCCCTTGCAAGGGAGCTGCTGTGGCCATGCCAAAGGAAACAGCTCATGCCCAGCAATCTCCAGGGGCACAGAGTGGCTGTACATCTCTGCACAGCCTAGAAAGAGGCAGTTTATACCTCTTTCTGTCCTCTGTCCTGTCCTGACTGGGATTCCCTGCTGGGTCGTGTGCCCCCATGCCCACGTGTTCACACAAGCTCCAAGTCCCCTTCCCATGGGGACACCCAAGCCCCACCCAGAGCCAAACTGGGGCTTGCAAAGACTATAGCAGTCTGATCCCCCCACCCAGGGTCATGCTCCAGGGCTCGGGGGAGCTCAGGGGACATGTGGCCCTGCACAAGGTCCCATCCCATGATGCCAGCCCTGCCCAGCCACCCAGTTTCATGCCTGACACGTGCTGCCTGTTTCTGCCCCCCTCCCTGGGGGGGTATGCGGGTGCGAGGAGTGCCTTGCTTTGGTAGGGGTACATAGTTTTTACTCCTTGTTTTCTTGTTTTTGAGTAAATCTCCCCGTTGCTAAGCAGTTATGGTAATGAAGACAGGTCAGGGAAACAGCCTGGAGCTCACGGCACACAGAGAGGTGTGGGCTGGGCTGGAGTTTGGCTTCCATCCTGCTAAGAGTCCTGTCTCCTGCCGGGAACAGCCTCCACCTCACAGGTAATGAGCTGCCTGGCCTCTCCGCTGTGCCCTGGGTGTGCCGGTCGGGAACACCAGCTGCTCGACACCATCCTTGCCACCACCCACGGGAACATGCTGGTCCTGGGACCCCATCCTTTCCCATATCCCCTCCCTGATCCCTTGGCTGGACCAGGGAAAATCTGCATATAGGGCTGTGGCTGGGATGGTCACCACCAGGATGGAGGGGACAGCGGTGTGACAGCTGGACAGGGGCTCATTTGTGGCTACACCTGGTCACATCAGGGGCTGGAGAAGGGAGCGTGTGTGAGCGCCATCTCCATCACTCAAGCCATTGCTGCTGATCATCCCGAGCCCCAGCACCACAGCACCCATCCATCCCTGCACAGGGATGGCTTGTTCTCCCTCCTGTATGGACAGCACAGGGGAGACAGGACCCTGCCAGAGCCAGCAGACCCGAGAAGGACCCATGAGAGCTTTGGCCCCATATTTTTGCCATCAGATCTCTTCCACGCACCCCTACCCGGCCATGTCCTTCCCCCATCTCACAGACACCCAGGTTCAGCACATGTCCGGACTCGCTGATGCTTTCTTTCGCACATTCCCAGCTCCTCCCAGACACACTCATAAGAGCTTTATCGTAGGTCTTTGTTGTGAGGGTAATGGGTAGTTCTTGGCTGCCTTTCATCCTCTCTTGCTCTCTGATCTGGCGGTTTAGGAGGACATGCAAAGCCTCTTGTGCACTCCTGCTGCTCCTCACTGGGGAACTTGCTCCCTCCCAGAGATGCAGGACACCCACCCCAGTCTTGTTGGAATAGGATGTTGCCCCAGGGCTTCCTATTCCAACACAAGACCGAGGTGACCACTGACACAGTTGGAGGATGCTGTGCATCCTCTGCAGCTGCAATCCCTTCTCTGGCCTTTGTAGCTGGATGCAAAAGAGGAAAAATATCAGTGTGTTTCTGCCTGGTTTCGAACCAGGGACCTTCCGCGTGTCAGGCGAACGTGATAACCACTACACTACAGAAACCCACATTTTATGGTCACTGGATGTGATCATCGGTGGGATTGTCACCTCCTCCTGGCACTGCAGAGTCTCAGCTGGGAGCCAGACTAACCCATGCACAGAGCCACCCTTGGGACACACAGCCACTGCAGAGATGATGCTTAGCATCAGTGAGATGCTGGAGAGCCCTGGGTGCCGCAGCTGCTCGGTTCACAGAGAGGGATGACATGTGGCAGGGCACAGCATGTGGGCTGTGTGTCCACATCATGGCTCTGCTCAAGGGGTTCAAGCCCTGGGACTTGGAGGGGAGGGAAATCCCAGTAGACTGCTCCTTATTACAGCAGAAAGATGGTCCTGGGAGTGAGGAGGGCTTGGGCAGGTGTGGGACCACGGCACTGCTAAAAGAGCAGGTGGGGAGCTGGAGAACCCATCCCCAGGCAATGTGGATCCAGCCCTGGCAATAAGCATGGCACCAACAGGCATATGGACCAGGCACAGCATCATCTCCTTGCTCCAACACATGGCACACAGCCCGACCAGCACATGGGCTCACACCCTCATCTCAGCAGGGTCCCTGGGCTGGGGGCAGTCTGTCCAGCCTCCCCACCTGCACTGGTACCATACCCTCTTTATCCCCTTGGTCCTGCTCTGCCTTGGCTTCCAGATTCCATGCTTCTTCCATCAGTCCAGCTCTTGTCTCTGAAGCCACCAAAAGCTGACATTGCCAGTTCCATGCCTGCCTGCCCTTGGGGACAAGCAGACCCCAGGAATTTTTGCTGTTGCCAGATCCCACAGGCACCACACAGTGACATCCTCCTGTGCAAATATTCCTCTCACCTTCCCCTCCTTCTATGGGGGACTGTGGGGCTTTCCTTGGGAAACGAGCAGTACAGACCCCAAATTTATGAGTGCTGCCAAGAGTCCCAGTGGTTTGGGGCATGCAGAGCTGGAGGGGAGCTAGGATGATCCCTGTAACCAGAATTGGGATGGGGGCGCTTTCCTGGCTTGGGGCAGAGGAGCCTGTGGAGGATTTAGCTGCTTGAAACTGAGTGAGCCTTCACCACACAGAAGCAAACAAAGCCAAACAAGCAAAAAGTTATGGCTTTCCCCAGGCACTTACAGCTTGGCCAAACTGGGACAGCTTTTCTGGATGGTAAAGCTCAGCTCCAGCACCAGGGAAGGGCACACATCAAGGTCCTGCTCTGCAGCATCCCCATCTCACAGCTGGCTTTAAACATGCTCAAAGCAAGAGGCACATCCAAATATCTGAGCCATCCCGGGGTAACGCTCCCTGTGGAATTCTGATATTTAATTACTCATTCCCACAGCCATACACATACCCTGTGCTGCCTTGGCAGCATGTGGCTGAGCTCTTGGGGACAAATGTTCCACTGGATCTGTGGGATGGGGTCCCCCTGGCACCTGCTGGGAGCAAAACTGGACAGGGAAATGCAGCCCTCCTCCCAGCCCCTCCTGCCTGCATGCTTCTTGTCTCCAATGTCAGGCTGCTTTTAAACATCAGCTTCCAGACAGTGAGCTACTAATTAGCACCTTTAACGAGACTTGACATCATGAGAATGGAGGGGAGGCTGCCCTGCTCGCCTGGGCAAGCTCCAGCACCCCCCTGGAGCCAGAGGACAGGCTGTGGGCTGTCACCTCTGCTGCCAAAGGGATGCTGCACTTCCCAGCTGGCACAGATGCCCACTGCCTGGCTCAGTCCCACTCACATCTGCCTCCTCGGGGCACTGGCTCCCTCTCCGGAGGCAGAGCTGTGGCTGGGTGCTGTGGAACCTGTGCTGTGTCCTCATGATGCTAGTGGCTTTCTCCTCCCTGTCTGTAGCTCCTTCGCACTGGCACTACCTGACACTAGTTTACCCAGTCCCTGAGGGGCAGGAGCTAAACTCATCACTGTGCCACTCCTGTAGCACTGCTGCAGCACAGGCAGGTGACAGTGGCCTGGGGAAGCGTCCCTTAGTAAGGGGACAGCAATGATGCTCAGAGGTGCCCTCCCCAGCAGATGCTCCACAGCAGAACTTCGACATTGCCTTTTCTCCAGGCAAAACTGTGGAGAGGGAGTGCCTTGGGGACAATCCCAGCCTTGCACATGTCCCACTACAGCCAGTACAAGTCCCCTGGAGCCCTCCTGCATGTCTCCCAGGGACACTGTCCCTGCCACCATCACCCTGCACCCCTGCCCAGAGCCCTGCTCACCTGCCGGCCCACGCGGTTGTTGTGCAGCCTCATGCGGGAGTGGATGTCCCTGTAGGTTTCCCGGGAATCGAGGAAATCCTTGGAAAATTTCTCCCCATAGTCCACATCAGGGCTGCACCCTCCCCATTCCCAGGAGTCCTGGAGGCCAGGGGTCTCGGCCGGCATGTGTTCCATGTGCACCCCATGCACCATGCCTTTGCCACGGTTCATGGCCTCCAGCTGGAGACGATGCAACTTGCGCCGAAAAGCCTCCTCATCGCCCCGGCGCTTCTGGTCGCAGCCGCAGGCCTGCAGCTTGCCGAGGGCGCAGGCGTTGGAGACAGCGTGCACCACGCCAGCAGCTGCAATGGCATAGGCAAAGGCGCTCTCCCGAAAGCCTGCAAAGAAGGAGAGAGAGGGGCTTAGGCTGGGTGGTACGAATCCCTGCGGGGGGCTGGATGAGCCCAGCATCATGCCGGGGAGTAAGGAGCCAGAGGTTCAGCTTGTGCCTTGCCTTGTCCTGATCCACCAGCTCCCCCCTGGACCATGAGCGAGTCCTCACTCGGTGCTCTCCAGCCCCATCCCCACCAGGACACATTGCTGCCCTGAAGCCCAGCCCTGCCCTGGCTGGGACCCCCTCTCCTACTACTACCCTGCACTCACATCACCCCAGGAGATGCCACCGCAGCATTGCTCAGGCATTAGCATTATGGCTCTGATGGGAAAGGCAGTATCTCCTCCCTCCTCCACTCAGAGCTTCCCACTGTATTAAGTATAACGCTGGCTGAGGAATACTTCTGCTGAGGAATGGGCCATTTCTGCTTGCCCACATGGTGCAGCACTGCCTGTCCAGCTCCATGTGTCTGCCCATGCCTCTTCCCTCCCACAAGCCATGTCAGCTCCCACAAGAAGCTCTAAATGAGATACCGTGCTGGAAAAATCGAGCATCCCTAGTTAGTTAGAGCATGCCACAACCACACCACACTCTGCCAGGGCCAGCAGCTGGTTGTCGTTAAACACTGGGGAGCGAGGATGTCCGCAAGTGTCATTAGCTTGGGATGGGGTGGATAGGGACAGGGACGGGTCCCACAGCAGAGCCTCCACAGGGCTGCAAGCAGTGTCTGCCCAAGGGGCACTTGGCTTTGCTGCAGCTGAGTGAAGAGCCTCCCGTACCTGGGAACTTCTATTTTATTTTAAATGCAAAGTAATATTTTTATTTGTAATTCCCAGGCCAAGCAGGGAGCCCTCAGTGCCCTTGGCATCGGTGTGCAGCGACCGGCCCCAGCACAAAGAGGAGAAGGAAGGAGAGTCAGATTTTGTGCTGAGGCTTCACACGTGAATAAACAGCTGGAGTTCACCAGCCTCTCTCCCTCTGTTGAACAAGAGCAGTTTGATCAGCCCTGGCTTTGCTATGGCTGAGCAGATGAGAGGTTTGGGGGCATTTCCTCCAGCAGGTCCTTGCCATCAAACGGAGTTTGGGAGAGCACCACAAAGCACAGATCCCAGGCAGGGGCTCTGCCAGCTCCCTGCCTGCACCACAGAGTCACGAGAGGTGAGAGCACAACCGCTCCCTGCCACCCTTGCCCATCCTGGGCAATGCTCCTCATCACGTATGTTTCCTTGGTGGTTCGCTGCTGCCCGCCGAGCAAATGCTATGATCTTATTAAAGGGAAATGAAACGTAGCTCAGAAACCTGCATTTAAAGTCATGCTGCTCTTTTGTGTGTTAATTTGACACTGGTGCATTTAAAAAATTAACGAGGCGCTGCTTAAAAGCCAGTGGGAGCCTCTCCCAGCTTCCCCTCGGTGTGGGACAAGCTTGCTCTCAGCCTGCCTCTTTCCATGCACAAGTTGAACAACATTTTTCAGCAGGCAGGTAATGGGGCTGCTGGTGCGTATGCTGCACAGCCTCCCTGGGGAGAGCGCTGGCAGACAGTGCCTGCAACACACCCACATGGCTGTTAGAGCAGGGCAGCCCAAATACGGGGAACTTCAGTCCCCAGGTGAGCGATGCAGGATGGAGAACGAGCACAGGAAGGTCTCCTGGATCCTCAAATCCTCCCCGTATCAGTTCTCCATCCCCATGATCTGGGCCAGCTCCAGCCCTTCATGAGCCAAACCTGTGCACAGCTGAAGAGCAGGGACCTGTCGCTGCCACCCCACTCAGCATCCCCAGCTCCTCACACACCCAGTGCCTGGGGACAGCAGCAGTAAACCCTCCACCCAGCATGAGTCTTAGTCCTGCCTTTCCGTTAGCCTCTTTCTCACACATTTTCCCAGCCTAACAAATAATTTCCCATGTGGCTTCTCCTTAAAATCCCTTCTGGAGTCCAGACAGAAGCTCTACCCCACCCAGTCCATCTAGCAAACCTGTCTCCTTGCAGGTAAAGAAGCTGGGTTCATTTGGTGCCCTCCACAGCTGGGAAACCCCTGAGGTCAAGCCCCAGCCCTCCTCCTTCCTCTGCTGCTCTCCAGCCATGTACCAGCTGATGGGAGGGAAGAGGCATGGGTCCTCATCCATGGAGCTGCCATTCCGCAGGCTGTGGGCAGTGGGTGGACTGGTCCCCAGGACTTGACATCCCAGGGCTCTAGGCGTCCTGGTCTTTTCCCTGCTCAGTATCACACTGCCTGGCTCTGCCACTTCTCAATGCCTTCCCATCTCCCTCCCTCACCCCACACTGATGGGGAGCTGTGAGCAATGAGGAGAAGGAGGCAAGGGCAGCACCAGGACCACAGCAGCCATGCCAGTGCGATTCTGCTTGGAGGTTCAGCTTACGTCCCTCGCTCTACCCTGGCCACGCCAGTGCCTGAAGGACTACAGCAAAGCAGAGAGCAACATGGCTGGAGGTGACAACCACCAGCTTCTTGCGTTTGGCAAGGGTGGGAGCCTCCAGGAACCACAGCCAAGCGCAGCGTGCAGCACCTGGCCCTGAGTCCTTTGGAGGGAGGCTCTCCGGCTACCCCAGACACCTAAGAGCTCAGCAGTGACATTTGAGTCACCAAATCCCTTCAGAGACCACAGAAGAGGTTGTAGCCATGGGAGTATGAGGAGAAGTATTGCATCCTGCAGGGAAGAAGGAACGGAGGGCATCACCCTAAACACCTCTACCAGCATCCAGCCTGCCATGTACTTAAAGGACCGTGATGGGCAAGGATTGACCTGAAATCTCGACTCCAGGTCAGATCTCAAAGTGGCTTTCTTAGAAGGGGAAAATTTTCCCTGTCTAGATGCACCTAGGAGATGGGGATCGATTTAGCCAGACACCAAGCTCCAGCTGGCACTGGTTCTGCCATGGATGCTGCAGTTTCTCCATCTCTCACGTGGATGTGGGATGAAGGCAACAGACCTGACTCAAACACAGCTGTGGGCTCCATGGTCTGTTGGGGTAGGGAGAGCTGGAGTCATGGCCTTCCTCCCTCTGCCCACCATCGCACCCAGGCAGCTACAGCCTCCCAGAACCTGTCATTGTGGCACCCGGGTGCCACTGAGGAAGCAGCTGGGACAGTCTGGTCTGGGTGCACCCTGGGGTACCTCAGGGATGCTCATGGCCAGCACTCTTCAGGAGTTAGGAGCAGCTGCCAAGATCTGTGGGGACATCGCCCTGGCCCTGCAGGCTGGCGAGGTGGAGGAGAGCTTCTCCCGCCACCTCCTGCGAGGCCCACAGAGACGGCCAGTCCCAACACGCCGCCTCTCCCCCCAGCCCCGCCCCCTC
>NW_020799107.1:20723649-20730752 GCF_003259725.1 Athene cunicularia
AGCCCCGCCCCCTCCCCTCCCCTCTCCCTAATTAAACTGCAGGTGAACCTGCCAGGGTCTGGCCCGGCGCCAGGCACTAAACGCCTCCCTGCAGATCCCAACTTGCCTCCTTGCACCTCCTTGAGTGTGCCAGGGACAGCCCGCAGCCCTCGCTCCCCGTCCGCCCACGGAGCTCCGAGCCGGCAGCCCTCGCCGCTCTGCGGGCTGCAGGGAGCCGGGCACAGCCCCTCACCTTCGGGGATGCTGCCCTGGCCCCAGGGTCTCGCTTGCACCTATCAGCTGGGGGAAGGTCCAGGAGATGAGGGCACCCACAGGGATGCAGCTGAGCATCCAAAGCACCCACGTGTGCTTCGGGGCCAGGTGGGCAAAGCCCGTGGCTTGCCTGGGGGTACCGAAAACCCTGCCAGCAACCCAGCTGCAGCTGTGCTGGGCCAGGCGCTGCGGTCTGCGGGCACTGGAGCTTGGCTGGGGCTCTGCAGAGCCGGGCACCAGGGTCCTGAGCTTGGCAGCATCTCCCTTGATAGCCGAAACAGCACCTGCCTCCCTCAGCACACGGCAAAGCTTCACCAAGCTCCGATTCACAGCTGGCTGGGCCCCAGCACCTGGTGTTTCCAGCCTTGCGGGGAGTTCCTCCCTCCTTGCTGTAAGAAATCAGGGTTTGGCCATGGCCATGCAGACCACTTGGCGCAAGGGAGCCCTTCTAAGAAGAGCACAGGGCATGCAGGCATCACCCATCCCTCCACAGGCTGCAGAAGGAACCAGGGCATACTGGACTCTACAGCCATATCCCCTCCAGCCATGCACCCTCGGGGGCCTTCAAGGACACCCAGCCCCTCCGTGGGGGTCCCATTTCTTTCAGAGCTCCATACAGATGAAGTTGGAATCAGCAAAGAGGGATCCCTTAGCACACCTCAGATATCCCCTGCCTGGCAGCCAGACACTGCCAGCCCTGCTGGCACTGCATCCACCCATGGGTGCACACATACCAGACAAGGACAAAGGCTCAGTGACCCACCACCATTCGCAGCTTTGTTTTCAGCAGGCACCCAGACATGGTTCAGTCCAGCCAAGCCACAGAGTGCCCGGCAGCCCGTGGATGCTGCGGCAGGACCACGTGCCAGGGGCAACAGGCCACCCCGTCCAGCGAGGCAGACATGATTGTGCTGCTCACCCTCAGAGCAGGGGCAGGGGACCTGTCTCTGTTGCTGGTGCAGATGCAACCATCTGCCTCCACCTCACTGCTCCATCCTCCTACTTGTGTCCCTGGGGCCAGCAGAGGATGTCTGGCTGAGCCTGGATGCATATGGAGTGCAGGCCAAGGAGAATGGGGGATGCAGATGGCACTGGAGGCTCAGTGAGGGGTACAAGGGACACCCCACACCACAAGGGCTCAGCATCAAAAGACCAAACCTGAAAAACCCACAGCCCATGGGGGTGTCTCAAAAAAACACAGGGGCTCTGTGAGAGCAGGGATGGTAAATCCCTGAGCACCCCCTCTGCTTACCCTCCATTAACCTGTTGTGCCTCACAGCCACTGTGCCCTGCACCCCAGGGATGGCTCCATCTCCCTGCTGCCTCCAGCAGGTCTGTGCTCTGCCCAGGATGCTGTCAGCAACCCTGTCCCCAGCTATGCTGCCCAGAAGCCACCCCAGATTCCCAGCCCTGTCCGATTTGAAGCGTCCCTGCTCCTTCCTGGCTCGCAAGGGCTTGCACTCAAACTTCTGGGATTAGATCAGCACGATGGGGAGACAGGCACTCATTTGCCACTGTCCCCTACGCTGTCCCCATGGGATGAGCCCCCCAGCTTCACCAAGTGCCTGGATGCCAGGCAGAGTGTGGGACAGGCACTGGTGCTACACCCTGGATGGCTCACTCCTGCGCTGGGGAAGATGCAAGAGATGCAGGAGGTGGGGAGCAGAGCCAAGTGGGGAGAGCAGGAGGGAGAAGCCAGCTACAAATAATTTAAAGTGAGATTCACGCACGGCTGAACTGATGGCAGAAGAAGTGGGAAAAGGAATGAAAGATTAAAGGGTTCTGTCACTTCGGGTTACAAAAAACGATCCTACAAGCACGCTGCATTCCCAGGCACGGCAAGGATGGGGCAGGGCACAGAGCAGAGACCTGGTCCCTGGGGGTCAGATGCATCAATGCCCGCAGCACGGAGCCTGCACCCCTTGCTTCCGCCACTCGCCTCTCCTCTGGCTCTGGGCTCAGGAGATGCACCCAGCATCTCTGTTCTGATGGCTGTGTCCGTAACAGCTGCAAGGTGGAGCTCTGAGCTCCAGCTTGTTACCGAGAGACATGAGTGGGCTGGAAGTGGGACAGGGCACCAGCCTCAAGGCTTACTCCATGCCAGAATGACTGAGCAACCGCACGGGGTGGCCTGGGGGCTCGGGGCTTATCCTGTACCCTCTGCTGCCAAAACAGGAGTGCCATGAGGTGCCCATCTGCTCTGCTGCACCAGCCCTACCTCCATCCTTCCCCGGTGCTGGATCTCCATCTCAGGGGATGGGATCCCACTGGTGCTGGGAGCCTGGGCTGAGCCATACCCATGAGCTCAGGACTGGGGCAAGAGTCTAGGGGTTGCAGGAGTCCCCACACCCATCAGTCCCAGCCCTGACAGCAGAAAGGGCTGCGGTGGCACCTGAGACACAAGTGAGCTGCAAGTCCAGACCTGGTGGGCTGAGGAAGGGATGCAAAAGGTCAATGCTCTCTGCTGCTGGAGCTTCTCACCCAGCCTGGTGGGACACAGAGCCCGGAAGCTCGCCTGGGTGTGTGAGCAACTTGAGCCAGCAAGTCCGTGTCTCTTGCCGCCCGAGGAGACTAGAAGTGAACCACATTCCTCAGAGGACCTGGAAATACCTCGATGCTTATCAGAGCTGTCGGTCCCCACCCTCCCTGCCAGGCCCTAACCTGGGTGCTGCTCGTGGAGGGAAGACGCTGCCCTTCTCCAGGAACTGGTGCGCTGAGAGGGGCCACAGCTGCTCCACAGCAGGACCACAGCCCTGATGCCACATGTTCCCCAAGGTAGCATCTCCTCCAGTGAGGCTCTGCCCATCTGCCCTGGACACGAGGGACCTCCCAGTACCACAGTGCTTCTGTGCTTCCCTGTCCAGTCATCCTCCCACCTGCTACAGCTGCCTGTGGGCTCCTGCCACTACATCCCCTCAAAGGCACATAAGCCTCAAGCTACCAAACTCTCCTCTGTCAGACTCTCCTCTCAGTCCTAGGGAGGGAAGATGTTGTAGGATGTGAAAGGATGTTTGGGGAAGCAGAGGGGAGAGGCACCTCCCAGCTGGGCACCAGGCTAGGAGGCTCCCAAAAGGGGTAGGTGAGCAGCATCTTCAGTTAGTTTTCACCTTCCTCAGGAGGAGAAATGTGTTTGCTGGGCACCTCACCTGCCCTCAGCACCCTGCCTGCCTGCCACGGGCACCACACTGACCTCTCCTGCCCATGGTCTGGGGCAATGGGCACTTAGAAATATGCTGATGCCCAGGCCTCAAGAAGGGTACTTAGATGAGAAAATACATTAAGTCCTACAGAAGGTCCGATGAGGTCACAACCCTGATCTGCACCGTGGAGGGCAGCCCCTCTGCACCCCCAGAGTCTGCTCCTGAGGGAGAGAGTATCAGTCTGGGAGGCTCTGATACAGGCAGAGCCAGCCATGAGAGGGAGACAAGGAGACCCTGGCACCAGGGCTCGGTAGGCCGTGGAGGGCTAGAAGAGCTCTCCCACCAGCACAGGTCGGGGCTCTGTGGACAGGTGAGCTCCCAGGTCAGCCTGTCTCCCTGCCCCTCTGTGCCATCATGGTCTAGGGTCCCAAAAAAGCAGAGAGCCCTCAGTTCTCTGCACTGGGAGCCAATAAAAAGTCAGGACAGCAGGGTGATGGGCTCACAGAGCTATGTCCCATTAGCTAGGGGTGTTTCTGCTCACCATGATGCAGTGAGACACCATCCCCAGAGCAGGAATAAGCCACGATGCTCACTGCATCCACCAAACCGAATCCCAGAGCACAGTACCCACCTTCAAACCCACCAACTGTGCTGCACACCCATGGCACTGCTCAGAACACCAGCCTACACCACAGGGGGGCAAGATGCCAGAAAGCAGTGGGGCCTGGAAGGATCTTTGGGAGCAGCTGGGGCTGGGCAAGGAGGAACAGCTCAGGACAAGGGCCAGCATATGTATGAAAGTGCATGGAGAAGAGCCCAGCTTTGCCACAGCGCAGTGCTGCTCAGTCTGGCAGATCCTGAGGTTTCTCAGGCTCTGTCTGCCTTCATCCATGGGGATGCTGGAGAGCTGGCTTGGTCCCCTGGGTCAGGGAAGAGCTGTCCAGGGGTCCATGGGGAGCCCATGAGGACTTCTGAGAGCAGGAGATGGGCAGAAGAAGAGGAAGGAGACCATCCAGGCCTTACCTCTGCTGAAGATGATGCTCTCGTAGGGGATCTTGTTCTTGGTCTCGAGGCTGGAGCAGTTCCAGCGTTGGTCCCGGAACTGGTGCTGGCACTCGTGGATGGCGATCTGGATGCCCTGGATGGCCGAGGCAGTGACGTCGGGGTGGCGCACACAGACCTCCAGCTGCCGCCGCGTCAGCCCCGGCAGGGTCAGGCACACCGTGTTGGCATTCAGCACCGGCTCCGACGGCAGCTTCAGGCCCAGGATCTCATTGGAGCAGGAGCTGGGAGGGAAAGGGAAACCTGTGAGCTCTGATCAAGCAATGTGCCAATCTCCTTCCCCCCCCTCCCTTCGGGGAGGGGGAAAAGCTTGGAGGTGACACACATGGGAAGGGATATGCTCCTCAACCCACACTGTGCCTGCTGCTGAAAGAGAAAGCTGGGAAACCTCTGGGCTCAACAGCAGCTCAGCCAGGCAGAGATGTCCCAGCAGCACTGGGGCTGCAGTCCTCTCCAGCCTTGTTGGCACAGCCCAGACACCCAGGCAGCAGACTAATTTGGCCCTCCTGCCTCTGGACCCCAGCATCTCCCAGGGATGCACCCCCTCTGTGTGCTCCCCCAGGATCTCCCACCCTGGCCACGCAGTGCAGGCTCTTGGGCACACTGCCCTGGCTCACCTTCCCCAGAAAGTGTGGGTTTCCCTCAGGAACAATCTGGAGACCCCAGAGCAGGAGACCCATCCCAGGTCTGGCTCCATCCCTGTTGCTGGCTGATCCCCTCTCTGAATGTTCCGTACCCCCTGACACTCCTGGTCCCCACAAGGCAGGTAACCAGAGGGACCAGCCTTTTCCTGTCAGCTCAGATGGGAAATCTCAAGCCAGATACCCTGTCAAATGCCCTCAAGCTCCCAGTAACAATCCCAAATCCACCATCACACCCCAGACCCATTGGATCTGATGCCTGTCAACACAGCAGCACAGAGACCAACAGATGGATGGGTGAAAGAGGGGGGCACACGGTCAATGGCAGGGCTGCAAGGACCTACACAAGGAGAGATGCTGCCTGGGGAAACAGGGAGGTGGATGGAGTGTGGGAAGATGGAGCTAAGACCGTGGTACACAGGACAGATGGACACGGAGAGGGAGATGGAAGGGGAGGAAGTGTTTGACCAGCTCCAGGGAATGGCTTGAAGGACCCCGGGATCCAGAGTGTCCAAGCAGAGGACCTGCAAAGCAAGCAGCAGGCAGCAGGATGCCCAGCAGCATCCTGCATTTTGCAGCAGGGTCCATCAGGAGCTCAGCACCGCCATGCTCTTTGCTCAGCACAGCTGAGAGCTCTCTCCAGGCAGGGCTCTCTCTTCCCCAGGACAGACAAGAGCGGGGTCCCTGGGAGGAGCAAGGAGCTTGGAGCCCTTTGAACCTTTATTACAGAAATGAGACTTGGAGAAGGATGCTGTAGGAAGGGCTGCAGCTTCCTCACAGAGCAGCCAGGTCTTGGGGAGAAGGGTTACTCCCCCTCTGCTCCCCCAAATCCTGCAAGCCTGGTGCAGGTACATGGACAGAAGCTGCTCTCAGGGGTCAGGGACTGACTTCCCCAGCTCAGCACTCACGGAGCTCTGGAGGAAGGGCTCAGCCCCAGGGTCCCTGCAGAATTACAGCTTGTTCAGGGGGGAAGAGGAGCTGTCAGGGTCAGGCTGCTGCTTTCTCCAGCTTCCCGAGAGTGTTTATACCCACCCCACCACCTCCACGGGTGATATGTGGGTCTGCTCCAGTGCAGATCCACAATGACTCCAACAGGGAGAGTCGAGGTGGGAGGAGAGTGGAGAGAAGGAGAGTGGAAGGGGGTGCATCCCTCCAAAGCCCCTGCACAGGAGGGGAAATCATCTGCCCAGCTCCTGTGCTCATTCACGCTGTCGAAGCAAGCCCTGGCTGACACAAGATGCAAAGCAGGTCCACAGCTATCCCCATCCCCAAGCCCAGCAGCTCCTGCCCCAAGCGCTCCAAGGACCTTGTCCCCTGTCTGTCCTGAGCCAGTCACAGTGCCTGCCACCTTCTTCCAGGGCATCCACGGTGGGGGGGGGGTGGTGGGGTGGTGGTGGTGTTATGGTCCTTCTCCCCATCGCACAGCAGGGAAACTGAGGCAGGGCCCTGGTCTAGGTCCCCGAAGAGCAGAGGGCAGGTCCTTCCGCCTCTTGCTCCACCCAGGGCTCAGGGGGCACAGGGACCGGCAAGGAGCTGTCACTGTCACCCTCCCTAGGAGGACACAGCGCTCCCCCCAGCTCTCTTCCCCCTTGAAATCTGGATTTAAACTTGATTTCACGGTGACAAGCCCCCAGGTCACAGGCTGCAGCGGCTGCTGCTTTAATTAATACAAGTCCCAACGTTAACAAATTATATTTAAAGGGGCTGGAGGGAGGGGGAAGGGCGGGGGACCCCCCCACTCACACCAGCACCAGGGTTAACCCCTGGCTGCCTGCAGCGGACAAGTTTGGGAGCAGGCAGAGGGGAGCTGCCAGCCACGCGGGGGAGATGGAGACGGACAGGGGTGGTGAGTGTTGGGGGGCCGTTTTCTGGAAGACAGGCGTCTCCCCCTTACCCCCCCTCGCCTCTAGGATCGGCGGAGCCGGGGAGGCGATACAGGTGAATCCCCCGCCCCGGTGCGCGACCCTTGGGTGCGGAGCCCAAAGGCCCCCATCCCTGTCTCTTATAC
>NW_020799107.1:20730802-20736260 GCF_003259725.1 Athene cunicularia
CAGGGAGTAGGGGGAGCAGGCGCGGCGTGGGGGAGTGGGCACAGGGAGTAGAGAGGAGTGTGGTGTGGGGGAGTGCGCACGGGGAGTGGGTACGGTGTGGGGAGTGGGCACAGAGAGTGGGGGGAGCAGGCGCGGCGTGGGGGAGTGGGCACGGGGAGTAGAGGGGGGGTGCGGTGTGGGGGAGTGTGCACGGGGAGTAGGGTAAGTGGGGGAGCACTGATGTTGTGGGGTGAGCGTGCACGGTGTGGGGTTGAGTGGTACGAGAGGTGAGTGGCCTGGGGGCAAGTGTGCACCATGTGGGGGACTGTGCGTGGGGCGTGAGGTGAGTGCGCACGGCGTGGGGAAATATTTGTTGGAGGAGTGCGCAGGGCATGGGAGAAGGTTGCTGTGGGCATGGAGCGGGTGTGCACAGGGGAGAGGAGTGTGCAAAGAGTACAGGGTGAGTGTGCATGGAGTATAGAGAAAGTGTGGGTGGTGAGGGTGAGCATGCGTGGAGCGTGGGGTGAGACTGCACAGCTTGGTGTAAGTGTGCGTGGGGGGTAAGGCGAGTGTGTGCAGTGTGGGTGAGTGCGGGCAGTGTGGATTCAGTGTGGTTGGGGCATGGGGTGAATATGCAAGGTGTGGGGTGAGTGTGCATGGTGTGGGTAAGTGTGTGTGGGGTATGGAGAGCATGTGCATGGTGTGGGGAGTGTGTGTGGCAGAAAGTAAATACATAGGGCCTGGAGGAGTGAGTGTGCACAGGGCGAGGGGTGTGCATAGCATGGGGTGAGTGAGGGTGGGGATGAGTGTGCACAGGGTGCCGGGGGAGCACAGAGATACCAGATTATGTTTGTGGGGGCTGGGGCTGCAAGAAGGTGCCCCTGCAGGGATGAGGCACGTGGGTGCCTGCCTGTGTGCACAGGGGCTTGAGCGTGAGTGGCACGTGCTGGGGGTGTGACTCTGTGTGGGCACAGAGCGTGGCCGTGGAGGTGCCAGCTCTCTTTTGGGCTCTCCCAGCCCGGTGCCAGGGAAGCAGTGCCACAAGGCCACCGGTGCCTTTGGAGGAGCTGTGGATGTGGCTCTGTCTTCCCTCAATGGGGCCACCAAGCGCTCCCCACCTCAGTTTTCCCGTGAGCCTTTTTAGACTGGGCACCCAGATTGTGTCCACCTCCTTGGTACCATCACCCCAACGCTCAGGCACCCTTTACCTTTGCGAAATCCTGCTGGGCACCGAGTCTGCCATCTGAGAGCTGTGTGGTGGCCTTGCAGCCTGTTCTTGTGTCCTGCTGCTCCCCTGGGGTCAGGAGGATGGCCCTGAGAAAGCCCAGGGCAACAGGGCTCTCAGTGAACACTGTCTGCCCAATGCAGCCCCTTCCCAGTCATGGGATACTCATGGGAATACTTGTCCCCCGAGTTTGGGCACCCACCCTGGGGCTAGGGGGGCTCCTCTTGGGAGCTGGTGGCTGGGGGGAAGTGGGCAGTGCCCCTGCAGGTCCCCAGTGTCCCCAGCCACCATGGCACATGCCATGCTGGTGTTTGTGCTGTAAACAGCCAAACAGCAGCTGGCAAAGCGCTCTCCCCCCGGGCAGGCACCACGCGTCTCTGAGCCGGCACAGCAGTGCTGGCGGGGGCTGCCAGTGCTGCTTGCGTGTCAGTTCCTGTTTGCACCGGGAAGGAAAATGCGTTTCCTTTGGGAAATTAGTTACAATCTGGGGTTGGGCCCGAAGGCTGTACTGTACCCCTCAGGGGCTCTGGGTTCAGGGGGTGGCATCCCCACTAATGTCTCTTTTGCAGTCATGGGGATGCTGGCTGTTCTCCTGCCCCTGGCTCTACTCCCAAGTGGGCTTAGCCTGTGTGCATGGGACCAGCATCTACCCTCCAATTTTCCTACTCACTTAGCTTGGCAGGAGGGGCATCACAGACCCTTCTGTCCCTTGGGCAACGTCCTGAGTTCGCAGAGAGATCCCTTGCACAGCACCGCCGTGGCAGCCATCCCACTTCATGCACAGCTGCCTCCCTCCTGGATCTCCCCCAGCACTCCCCAGACGATGTGGGGTGTCCCCATCCCCATGTGTGGGATGTAGTGCCGTTGGGACCCCCACTCAGCCACCCTGCCACCAAAGTGGGCAGAGGATGCCTGGCCCCTTGCTGCAGACTTTGGCTGATGGGAGGTATGGTGTCAGGGCTGGGCAGAGCACACCAGGGGACTTGTGGGAGTGACACACACTGGACCCCAACATAGGGGCCTTTGCTCCTGCCTTCCTCATCTCCTCCTACCCAAGACCTAGCTCCCATGCTCCATTTCCCCTTTGCACCCTGGTACATGCTGGCTGGACACCCCCTTGGCAGGGCGGAGGGAGTCAGAGGAGCTGCCCCCCCCTGCCAGGCAGCACCCTCGCTCAGGTGTCACCCGCAGGTCCTCACCACTCCCTGCTTTCACAGGCCACCCCAGGGGTTACACCCGGGCATGGGCTGAACCCACCAGAGGGTGCTCTGGGGGCTACTTTTGGGGGTCCTTCCTACCACAAGGCAACTCCTGCTGCTCCAGGGACACTGGCGCCCGGGCCCTGGGAGTGCAGATGTTTGTGTGTTCGTTAGGATCCTGCGCACAAATAAATGCCAAGGCAAATCAGAGGGGAAACTCTTTCATCCTCCTCCAGCTTTTAATGACATAATCGCTTCCAAGAGCGGGTGTCTCACACGCTCCTGCTGACTTGGGGAGGAGGCTGGCCGCTGCGTCCCACCATCTCAGCACTGGCAGTGGGGTCAGTCAGGGGGGGACCTGTTTCCTTATGTCTCAGACATGTCCCAGGGCTGAAGAAGAGCCAGGTGAGCCCTTTGCTCCAGCCTTTCTTCTGTGTCATGCGGGCAAAGCCCTTAAGTGTGAGATTAGGCATTCGTTGTGGCCTGGAGAACTGGGAGCCTACAGGACAGGATCTGGCCCCTCTGAGAAGGGATGGGTGCAGTCAGGCATGCCAGGCTGGCAGAGGAGGCTTTGGTCCTCATGGGAGCGTCAAGGCTCAGGGCAAAATCTGGGCCTTCTGTGAGCACTGCATCTGTTCTTGTCGGTGCTACAGCCCCTTGGTTGGGGCCATAGGGCCATGGGACCTGCCACCTCCCAGCTTCCCTCTTGTCTCCAGCACCCCTCAGCAGTCCCACACTCTGGAGAGACCAGGCAGGGATGTGGGAAGATCTCAGAGCCAGCATGAGGGGTGTTGCTCCCCTGAGCCAGGGCAGGAAAGGTGGTGGGGGGTTCCTGGCACAGGGCACCATGGGGACATGCCTTGGACCTCCACTGCCCAGCCAAAGCACCCAGGCAGGTCCCTTCCTTCAGCAAGTTACATGGAGGCCCATCCTGTGCTTCATTCAGGGAACCGAGGAAACATCCATCCCTCTTCTACTTCATTCTCCCTTCCCTTCATCCTTCTGTCCCTCATACCATCTCTCTGTCCCTCCATCCCCTTTGCAATCACTCCATCTCTACACCCCACATCTTCCTGCCCAGCTCCAGTCTGCCTGCACTTTCCCTGCTCCTTTTTCCATCCCTTGTGCAGGAGCAGGTCCTGCCAGAACCCCACACCAGAGGCTCCACACCCCCAGGAGGATGTGACTGGCTTTTCTGTTGTCAGCTCCCTCAGGACCCCTTTCCAGCACCTCTGTATGCAGCCCATGGTTCACTGGCTCTGTTCCCCCCGTTCCCTCCTGGCAGGTGCCCTCCTTTAGCCCCTTCTGCCTTGAAATAAGCAATCTCCAAGCCCTGTGCCCTGGACAATCATGCAGAGGTTTTCATAGGCACTGGATGGAGGGGTCACTGGTATCTCTTTGGAGCAGTGGGTCATCTCTCTGGGGGTTTGGGATGTCCAAGGATGACGCCCTGGAGACCCACAGCAGGGAAAGGCAGAGATTGAGGTCTCTCTGCTGCTGCTCCCACTTGATCTCACAGACTGGTTGCAGGCCCATGGATGGGACCTGAGGGCAGCATGGGGAGAGACCAGCCTGCTCCAGCCAAGCACCATCCTGGCCATGCCACAGCATTGGAGAGGCTGATGGCCCCTGTAACCACCAGATCCAGCCACTCTGTGTGTGCAGTTGTGGGAGGATGGGGCAACTCTACCAATACAGAATGGGGCTGAAGGGGTGCAGAGGAAAGCTCTGGGGAACCTTAAAGTGTGGGGAAGCAGGAAGATGGACAGAGATGGAGAAGCACCAGGACAGGCACTTGATCTGATCCCGCCAGGACCTGGAGGCCAGAGGGGAAGGGTGCTGGGACCTGCATGGCTCGCAGTCTGCAGCAGGGCATGCAAGACTGTTTGGAGGAGGAGGAAGGAGAGGTTCACTGGGAGCCCATGTAGCCAGCCATGCATCCAGCCTTCGCCGTCCTGCAGCACAGTTCTCTTCGCTCCCCTGCCTGGCAGCACCCACGGGACCGGAGCGGTGGCTGCATGAGTCAGGGCTGGGCGTGGGGTCGGGGTGACCCTGCCTTTTGCGGCAGCATTAGTCACTGTCCCAAGCTGCCCCAGCCCGGCAGCAGTGGAGTCCCCAGCATCGCTGCCCTCCCGCTGGCTCACACCCCGCGACCTGCCTGACTCTGCTCGCCGTGACTCAGGAGCCAACCACACGGCCACTCAGCCGGCCCGGCCAGTCCTCCTGGTTGCCCATGGCTGGGGCGCTGGCAGGGCCCGGGGCAGTGGGTGCATGCCAGCCCCAGTGCCATCGCTTGGCCACTCTGCCCCTTGTGTCAGGGCGGAGAGGTAGGATCTGTCTGCTTCCAGCCATCCCCGGGAGCATCCTTGAGGTGAGGCAGACCTTCCCTCCTCATCCTTCTCCCAGCAGCTGGCAACGGGTGCCACAGTGACAACAGGGTGCAGGGAAGGAGTTGAAGACCCGCTGTGGGTACCATCCTGTGGAAGCCTTAAATGCCAGGTCTGGAGCAGGCCCCTACCCATGTTGTCATCCCACACCACAGGGACGGCTGCGCAAGGGGACACTCCATGGCAGAGCAGCCTCCGAGCTGATTGGGGTGCTGGTATGACCAGGATGGGGGATCCCAGCACTGCCTCTGGTGAGGAGAGCACATCCCCAGAGGCCAAGCTGCTGGCTAAGGCGGTGGGGAGGTGGCAGGATGGGACTGCCCAAGCACTCTGTGCAGTGCTGCCCCAGGCATCTCTCCCCTGCGGGGAGGGATGCACCACCGCAGGGATGGGTGGAGAGTACTGCTCCCCAAGCAAAGGCGGCAGGGCATGGAGCTGCCTCAGCAGCCACTTCTCTCACAGCTTCACCCTCCGGAGGTAGGCATAATCAAATCCCCCTCCCCAGGCATGGAGAATGGCTGCTGTCTTCATTACGGGGTAAGTAATGAGCCTTCAGGAGTGGAAGGCCTTTAGGTAAGGTGAGATGTTGGCAGTCAGGAACAGGACCCAGGAATGGGGGGGCTCTGCCCCACCCTTCTGCTGGGGGTCTGAGGGGTGCTCTGGGGGAA
>NW_020799107.1:20736310-20745885 GCF_003259725.1 Athene cunicularia
GGCCGGGATGCTGCACCCCCACACACACCCCCGGGCTGGGAACTGCGGGCTCTTGAGGGGGTTCAGCTGGCTCCTAGAGGGTCTGGAAAGAGCTTGGGGATTTCTAGGAATCTAGAAATTCTAGTGCCCCTAGTCTCCTGGGGCACTTCTGAGGATCTGGGGAGTTAGTAAGGGGGATGAGGGTCGCCTAGGGACTGCTGGGGCACTTCTAGGAGTCTGGGGTGGCATCCTAATGGATTGGGAGCTCTTATGGAGCTCCTGGAGGTCTGGGGAGCTAGGGGGGACTGCTAGGGGTCTGAGGAGCTAGAAGATTGCTAGGGGGATCTGCTGGCTATTCAGCCCTCTCCATACTGTTGGGCCAGGTCCAGCCCCTGCCTGGCTACTGGCATCACCTGGCTGTTCCAGGCCTCTCCTGGCTATCCAGGGAATGGATTTGGCTCTGCCAGCTCAGGGACAGCAGGGAGCAGTGGTAGGGAGACGCAGTCCCCATGAGAGCTAACTCTTCTCCCCAGTTGGGCAGGGCACTTGGAGATATCTTGGAAGTACAGAGGAGTCACCCCACAATCAGTCGCCAAGTGAGGACCCCTTTCCCCTGTGCTAACTCCATTCTCCATCTTCTTCCCCTCCACATTTTTGGCTTTTGTGGTCTCCAGCCTTCAGGAGCTGTGATTTGGGGCAATGTCAGAGAGGACACAGGTCTGATTCCTTAAAAGAACTACCTGTCTTCCTCAGGATTTATCCATGATCCAGACCTCTAGAGCCATGTCCATGCAGCCAGGACCATGAAAGCATCCCCCATTGTGGGGAAACTGAGTCAGGCTCCAGAGAAGGAACTTGCTGAATTTCAGCGCTAGGACTCTGACATCTCACAGAGAGATTCAGAATTCCCCAGTATAACTAGCTGGGGTAGCTCTGGGGGAGAGCAGGAGTGACCCAAAGTTTCACAGGACCTGCCTGAAGTGAGTTCCCCTGACGGGCAGCCCAGGCCTTGAGGTGTGCTCCAGTGTTTCTAATTCACAGGGACCTGCTCAACCTACAAAATGGGTCCCTGCATCTCCCAGTGCACGCAGACCCTGCATCTCTGCAGCTCTCTTCCTGCAGGGCTCTCCTGAACCCACATGTCCTCCCTGCACAAACACAGTAAGACATGTGCAAACAGACATGCTTGCACACAGGCACACACGGGGACAGTGTCACCAGCACGCACACGCTTACTGACAATTTGCTGTGTACATGCATGAAGACACGTGGGCCAACTTGTTTGCACACCCACGAGGGGCTCACATGCACAGTAATGGGTGTGCACACAAGCTCACACACACACACACATGGTCATGAACACACATAGACGTGTTACCTGTGCATGCACACACATGCACACAGATCTGCTTGCATACACAGGTACCTTCACCTTACACACCCACCCAGCCCCACTCACACCCACCCATGGGTGGGCGTGCAGCCAGGAGTTCCCGGGAGTCCCATGTGCCTCCCCTCTCCCAGCTCCGCTGTGGGCAAACCAGGAGGGAATTTCCAGCTGCAAAGGTGCAGCTGACAGATTTAGCAGCTCCCACCCCAGTGCTCACTGGGCCAAGTTAATGGTTCACCAGTACCTTGCTTCCCTTGCCCTTCCCTGCTGTCTGCCTGGGTGTCAGTGAGGACGGACCCACAGGTGGGGTCCACCAGCACTCCGCAGCTGCTCCCCTTGCCTTGCACCGTGTCCAGCATTTCGAGCTCCACTCCCACCCTGCCTGGCAACACCCAGCCTGCAGGGCATTGCCTGCCTCGGCTGAGAGCCCCGGTACCCTTTTGCAGAGGGGTGGATAGGCAAAGCCCCTGTTCCCTGTGTTGGTACAGCACAGGAACATGGACCTCTCTGCCCAGGCTGCTCTTGCTCTGCTGAGATCCCTCAGGGGCTCCTCTGCCCAGTGTGGCATTGCAGCCAAGCAGGCGCTGCGCACACACATTCCACTCTGCAGTTACCTAAACCCACATGCTGGGTAAGGCTGGAGAAACCAGTTCCTGCGGGCTCCCTGCAGCAGGGGAGGGACCCCTCCGGAGACCCTCGGAGCCTCTGGAGCAGAGGAGTGGCAGCCTGCCCTGCTGGCCAGCCAGGCGGGCTGCTCCTTGCCCTGTGTTTGCCCACAAGGGGCATGGGCTGATCAGGTTACCAAGACATGCCTGGCACCATGCCGGCCAGGTGAGGCTGCACATGGCTTGCGGCATGCCAAGTGAATGTCTCGCATGCCACCAAGCCAACAGTGTCAGTGCCACACAGGGCTTCTCTGTGCCAGGCCCCACAATGGGGATTGCAGCGACAGTGGCTGAAGATAGAGTGGAAAGAATAGAGGATATCTTCAGGAAACTCACAACCCATCACCATGGTGTCAGGGCAGCTAGCTGTACCTCCTGCATGAGACATGAGCAAAGGGACTGTGGACTGCAGACCACTACAAAACATCTCAGGTTAGGTGGTGGGACACAAACTGGCATCCCCAAGCGATGGTGACCATGGATGATGGGAGGAGAGCACCCACCCAGCCTGGGGGCTGGAGACCAGGGCTCACCCTCATCCTTATCCGGCTCTACAACCATGGAGAAAAACAGAAAGCAGATTAAAAATGAGCCAGGCTCTGCCACAGGTCCCAGCACAGCCAGCACGGAGGCTAGAGGGAGTTCAGCTGATAGGGACTCACGGCCGGAGCAGGATGTCTCTGCGGCCAGTCCCGTCCTGGTATGGCGGTCAGTGCTTCCCAGCCCTCCCCAGGAAGCGCTGTGGAACACTGGCTTTAAATAGCTTTATTAGTGGAAGCTCTGCACCTGCAGCCCCCACTGCATGGGCTGTGGGGATGCCAGGCAGCCCCATGCTGTCCCCTGGGGAAGCTGGGACTCCCCGGGGCGCAGAGCTGAGCTCACCCACGCTGCCCCTGCCATCGGCTCAGCCTGTCTCTGTCCCAGGGGGGGCTGCAGTGTGAGCCTGGGGCGGCCCTCCAAATTGTCCTTTCCTGATTTCAGACCATCAGACGCAGAGGCTGAGCTCCTGACGGACAGAGCACTTGCGGCACTGCACCACACAGCACCAGTGGAAGCGGCAAAGGCAGTTCTCTTCCAGCACCACCGTCTCGTCCCGGTGCCCTCGCCCACAGCACAGCAGGTCGCACCCACTCGTGTCCATGGCTGTGCTGTTGCAGACACGGCCCCGGGTGCCCAGCGAGCCGGTCTTACGGTTAGCCGAGCAGAAATCAGGCGAGTCGGCTGAGTAGATGAGGTCCTGCTTGTCTGGAGGCTTGATGTTGTCCCCCACGGGGATGAGGGTTTTCCCATCGTTGCCTCCCATCACCTTGAAAGCCCCATTGAAGCGCTCGAGCAGGCGATCCCCCACCTCACGGAAATGGGGCATCTTCCGCCAGCAGGTCCGCAGGGTGCAGGAACCCGACAGCCCGTGGCATTTGCATTCCGTCCTCATGTAGCTGCGCACCGCCTGGGGAAGAGACAGTGATGCTCAGCCTTCGGTCCCCCACCTCCCTGCCCAGCGCCCCCAGCCAAAACCCTGGCCTGGAAGAGGATGCTGAGGGGGCACAGGGGGTTTCCAAAACACCTGCAAAGGGATTCTGAGAGGTATTGGGTCCATATTTCACCCAAAGTTGGTGCAGGTACATGCTTGGGGGAGATAAAGGTGAAGGGTTGAGCTGGGAATGGCACAGGGGTGTGATGCTTGCAGAGGGCAGGGAGCACAGGGGCCTTACCAAGCGCCCAGCTTCATTGTTGTGCAGGTCAATAAGAGCGCGGATGTCATTTTTGCCCTTCTTGCTCTTGGCATCCATGAACTGCTGAGATTTCTCATAGCCGAACTGCACGTCGTCCCCGCAGCCCCCCCACTCCCAGGCTGTGCCCTCTGTGCCCGGACCCACTGTGGGCGAGGGGGGAGCCCGGCTCCGCGTCAGCTCACAGCCACACTGCAGCAGCTCGCCCATGCTGCAGGCCTGCGTGATGGCGTGGCTCACCCCAGCCGCCGTGATGGCATACACGAAAGCTGTCTCCCGGATATCTGCAGGTGAACAGACAGGGCCGGGATGCGGGGTCAGCTCTGGCAAAGACTGCAAGCAAAGCATCCCCCCGCCGACATCCCATGGGCACTTGGATCTCCCCTCCTCACCCTTCCTCTGTGTTCAGTGCTGCTCCCTGGGTGATGCACCCACACTGGAGTGATCTGCCTGGGGCATGAGCTAGTCTCTTGCAAGCAGATACGCAGAATCTGGGGGATGGCCAGGCCCTGCCAGCATTCCTCCACCCCAGCTGTAGGGTCCTAGGGGCAACAAATCTGCCTTCCTTTGCAAGGATGGGTGCTACCGCATAGGCAAGAGGGGAGCTTGGAGAGTAAGGAGAGGTCCTGGGTGACCAGGTGGTACTCATAGCTTCCTCACACTACCCTACAGTGTCCCTTCAAGCAGTAAAAATCCCAACCCCTGCTGCAAGCTGGCACTGAGAGAGAAGTGCTATGAGGGAAACCACAGGTGCTACTCACCCCTCTACAGGGTGGCAGCGATGAAGCTGTGTTGCCTGCTCTCCCCCCATACCCACTTTGCCACAGGGCGCTCCCTGCTCCCCTCCCTCTGCCGGCACAGCCTCCACCCTGCAGGATTATTTATTATTAGTATTTGCTCCTGTCTCTCTCTGCTCCGGGACACGAATTCCAAGCATCTTTCCCCTGCCCGGACCTGCCGCTTGCAGCCGCAGCCAGCGGGGGATTCTGGCAGCGGGGGTGCGGCGCCCTGCTTGGGGGGCTCCTGCACTCCCCCCCACCTTGTGCCAGGCGAACCTCTGCCCACCCGAATGCCAGTGCAGGGCTGGCCCAGGGTGGTGACACGCAGGTGGTGCCTGGGGCATGGGGACAGAGGGGAATGTGTGTTTTGGGGAGTGCCACATCCCTCCATCTCCAGCACTCTGACTTGGAGGGGCTGTGGGAAGAGGGGCTCCTGGGCACTGGCTCCATGAGCAGCTCCTCCACAAGCCCACACAGCACCTGATACCCACTGGTGTTGATAGGAACTGGGTACACCGGTGCCATTCCAGCAGCGTTACTCTGGGGATGGGTGTGCCCTGCCCTGGCCCTCCCATCCCCCAGAAGCCATACGACCACCCACCTGCCTGGGGCTGGCAGAGCCCTCTGTGGGCAGCCCGCAGTTGGCAGAGGTCCCTGTGCCACCCTGCCAACCAGGGCCCCGGGGGGATGCCAATCCTCTGACAGCTCCTCCAGACACGTGGCTGCCCCCAAGTCAGCCTGCCCTGGCACGCCGCACCTGGCACAGGCGGCAGGGATGGAAAGGGAGACAGCTGCAACTGTGCTGGGGAGGCCATGGCTGGGAACCGGAGCCTGCTGCAGCATCCTTGGAAAAAAAGAGGCTGTCGGATGGGATGTACCCATCTGATGGCAGCTGGGGACCCCCAAAAGGTTGTGATGGTTTATGCAGTCCCTACAGGCTTACAGGGAGGCTGGTTCCTTCTGGATCCTCTAGGTGGCTGGGCAAGCTGTCTGCTTCTGACACCCATGATGGAGCCCTGGGGACCTCCATGCCTCTAGCTGGGATGTTGCATGTCCTCAGAGTGTCAGGGGCTCCTAAACTCACTGCTGTCCCCAGGACATTGCTCACCTCCACCACCACAGCAGCTAGGCTGGGACAAATAGAGCATGGTGGCTCATTCAACATCCCCATGTCTGATGCTCCTGTGACTCCTACAACCCAAGCTGCCTCTGGGTACCCAAGAGCTCACCCACCAGCATCACCCACTCGCCACCTGGTTGGGTCTTGGCATCCTGGCACCATCCCGCTTCCAGCCTGCAGCCCTGCCTGGCACAGATCCCACCTGACTCGCTGCCAGGTTGGTGTGAAAATAGGTGACTCCAGAGGCAAGACTGTCCCCTGTGTGCCCTTGGTCTCTACTCCTTGACTGAATACACCTCCCTGAGTTGGGGGAACCCACACTTGCAAATCAGCTTTTTTAAAAAGCCTGACCCCTGCCATGGGTCAGTGTCTCCCTCAGGGTCCCAGCTCTGCCCCTCCACTGGTACCCGCAGCTGCCAGGTGCTCAGGGTGTCCTGCCCCTGGCAATGCCCGCAGGGAGGCCACCCCGCCCCTCCTGCAAGGCCCAAGGGCGTACCCGCTCTGCCTTGGCCCAGTGGATGCACCACCAACAGGGCCAAGACTAAACTCACCACCCACTAAGTGGCCCTACCAACCCGAGGTGCTTTCAGCATCTCCCCTTTCCCTATCCACCCCCAGCCTCCTTCCGTGGCAGGGATTTCCCATCCCTTACAGACTCAGAGGTGCCCCCTCACTCTGCCCTTGCTCTGGTTGGTGGGCCTGGGTTTGGAGTACTGTATCCACTTGGCTGGGACCTGCCCATCCCTCCCTGCCACCCTGCCCTTGTCCTTCAGGGTGACGTGAGGGTGCCCACCCAGAGACACAGGGAGGGGGGGGCAAGCACTCCTCTCCTCTGCTCCCTGCAAGGCCAGGAGAAGGGATCTGCAGGGCACCCATGGGGCGAGGGGCAGCTCTCAGTGGCTGTGCGCTGCCTCCCACCCGGGCCCCTTCCCCCAGCACACCCCGGGGTCCCGGGGGAGCAGTAAATCACTGCCAGACGAGGGTGCATTCTTGGGCTTTGTGAAGCCCCGCGCTGTCTGGGAGCATCGGTAATTGCTTCATTACAACACGGGGAGACATGTCCCGGCAGTAAAACCTCAGCGAGACTGCACCAGGGAGCACTGATCAACCCCCCACACACATACACAGAGGTTTGCACACCCAGACTCTGCTCCGGGAGTCCCAGGGAGACACATGACCAGGCAGCTGGGAGTTGGGAAGCCGAGGAAGCGTTGACCTTACCCTGCTGCAGGATCTTGCCGAAGTACTTGCTGTGGCTGGTGCAGTTCCAGCGGCGGAAGCGGAATTGGTACTGGCACTCCCGGACACCCAGCTTGGTGCCCTTGGCCACCTCCTGCACGATCTCTGGCTCCAGCTGGCACAGCTCCGCCTGCTTCCCTGCCAGCCGCTTTGTCTTGCGACAGATGCTGTTGGGGTCCATGACCAGGGGGCTCCCCACTGCCCTGCAGGAGGGACAGCGAGCAGAGCAAAACCAGCACCCAAACCTGGGGGGGACCAGGGTGGGGATGGGGCGTGTCCAGGCCTGCTCCCTGGAACAGAGTGGGGCCACGGGGAAGTGCTGGCTCAGCACTAAGCCTAGGTGACAGGGGGACAGGGAGACATATGCAGGGAGGGCAGGACAAAAGGTATGGGTGACACCTTCATGCCTGCACTCAGGGGATACTTTACCCTGCCCAGACAGTTGGGGAATGGGGCAGATCCCCAACTGTGGGGCTGGCTGGAGGATGATGCTGGCACATGCCACTCCACACCCTGAAGCCCTTGGGAACATCCCTGGGGGTGATGGCGGTATCCCCAATGTGAGGTGATAGAGGCTCTGTGCTGCTCAGCACCTGCTCTTTGGGTCTGGTGCTGGCCTGGCACAGCCCTGGCTTCATGGTGTGACTGATGCCCACTGCAGCTGCAGCTCTCAGAGCCCTGTGGGCACAGTGGGGAGCCCAGCCAGCACTCTTGGTGCACCTCCCCCTCTCTGGGGGGGCTCGCTGCTTTACCCTGTGGGAGACGAGCAGAGTGACCTTGCTGGTGATAAAGTCCCTTGGCTGCTGGCCAGGCTCCCATGCTCACCTCCCGCTACCCAGGCACTGGCCCCAGGGGAATGGAGCTGCAGGCGGACGCCGGTGTGTGAGGGAGGGCTGCAGGTGGCATGGCCAGCTCTACTGATGCCAGCACGGGAGGGCAAGTCTCAGCTCGGCCCATGTCGAAGGCAGCTCCTCCTCACCAGCACAGCTGGAGCGAGGTACCTGGTTCTCCAGGCTGGGAGGCAAAGTCTGAGCATGACACCATGCTCCTCAGCATGCCGCTGGCTACAGAAACTCCTGTACTTTCCCCACACATTTTGCCTGGAGTGCCCTCCATGGCACGGCAGCTGCGCAGCCCGCCAGTGCGTGCCCCATGCTGGGGCAGGCGATGCTCCAGCTTGGCTGCGGGCAATGCTGGAGACGCAGTGGGCAGAGGGCAGGCACACCACATTGACAACCTCCCACCCACGCTGCCCATCCTGTGGCACGGAGACCAGGTGGCCATGGGCCACCCCAATTTAGTACACTCCAAACACACAGTCCTGCCTCACCTCCAGCACCACTCCCATGGGCTCAGAGCTTGTCCTGCTCAGTAACATGATTGTCCTGGCTGTGGATGCCCACAGGACCCCAGGGCTGGACTCAGCATTTCCTAGCACTTTGGGATGCCCGAGATCTTCAAGGCCATGTCCCCTGAGGTTCCCTGGGGACCAACACCCAGGCGGTCCATGGTGCTGGCAGTCCTGCTCAATGAGGAGCACCTGCTGCTCTGCAGCTTCCAAACCCAGACCTTTATAGTCTGGCCAAGCCCCAGGGGCTTGAAAATCACAAGCTGAATCTCGGTGTTTAACTATGTTCTGGGTTTCCTTTTCACTCTCGTGCAGCTGGGGTCTGTGTTTGGGACACCAGGCTGCAGGACTTCACTTGCCATCCTGCCCTCGGTGCAAACTCCCTCCAAGGCCCTTGTCTGAAGCTTGAGGTCCTGCCAGGATCCCCCCGCACCATGTCAGGCTCCCAGGCTGCCCACATCTCCTGCCCACCAAACCCCAGCTGGGTTTGGGGAGGACATGCCCTCTTGCACAGCCTGGAAAAGGAGCCCTTAAGCTTCGGCTAGAGGTTTAAAGGGTTAAACAGCTCAACCAAGAGGCACAGCCTGGAAAGGTGACCTCCAGCAGGGAAGCTGAACCAAGCCCACATCACTGTTGGGGAGCATCCTTCTCCCTTTGCTCCCCACAACTCAGTTTCCCTTTGCTGCATTACGCACAGTCACCTCTGCAAGGGGATGGGGCAGCTGGGAAAACACTGCAGGGCTGTGGCTGGGCTGGCTCAGATCTCCCATCGATGGGGAAACTGTGGCCCTGTGAAAAGCCACCAGTAAGCCTGTCCAGTCCCATCCCACAACGACTACATGGGAATTCCAGCCTCTATGCTGAGCTCCAAGCACGCCCTCCCTGGGGACCGTGTGCTCCCAACATCCCCAACGGGATGGCGGAGGCTTGGCCGCCTGCTCTGGTGGGGTGGGGAAGAAGGGGAGCTGGGACAGGACTTTCATTAAGAGACGACTCTTTGTACTCATATAAAAACGATGCGCCAGGCCCCCGGGGCCATCAGATCAAATGCTGAACTGTGGCTCACCCCAGCCCGCCGGATCAGGCCGGGAAGAAGAGCTCAGCCCCGCGGGGCCAGGGGATGGCGGGTGGCTCGCCGGCATCGTGGGGGTCCCCACCCATGGCCCAGGCAGCAGCGAGGCCAGCGGGAGCGCACAGGAGCTCACCGGCCATGCTGACAAGGCGTGGGGTGGGCTGTCTAAGTCCGGCGCGATATTAATTTCCGCTGGCCTCTGCTTTCTGGCGCGGGGAGGCTGCTGGGAGCCCAAGAGCTGTTTTGCTTTGGA
>NW_020799107.1:20745935-20751989 GCF_003259725.1 Athene cunicularia
GGGGGGAGACAAGGGCAAGAAAAATGCTGCCAAACTGCTACCGCTTTGGCAAGGGCTCCGGCGCGGGGCCCAGATCTGCCTGAGCTTGTCCTGCTCCAAGGCCTCCCGCATCTACAATTAAGGTGCCCCACCTCTGCCGCCGGGCACTCCTCCCCCTGCCCTGGTGAAGGAACCAGGTCGCCAGCCTGGCTCCCGGCAACCTGCCTGGGGCACCCTGGCCTTCCTCCTGGCATTTCCCGGACAGGCTCGCTGTCTCGGCAGCATCCCTCCTGCCTGTCCCCTTGTGTCCTTTGCCTGCTGCTGAAACTGCTGCTGGGTGGCTGCTGCCTCACCCTGAAAGGAGACAGGATGAAGAGCTCCACTTTCTGGTGTGATTTCCAGCACCCCTGTGCAAAGGAAACAACCCCCACCACTGAAAGGGGAAACTGAGGCACAGAAGATGAGCTGCAACCTGCAGCCAACCCGCTGCTGTCACCCCTTTGGCTGCCAGAACTACAGCCAGAGACCTGTCCCAGTGACACACGGGAAACAGAAGTCACTGGCACTTCTGATGCAACCCCTGCACTCTGGCCTCACTGCAACAGAGCCTGGGGCTCGTAAGAGCCATAATCACCAGCTTTTCCAGCTCAGCTCACGGTCACAGTATGTCCTGGTCCAGTTCCCAGCCAAAATCATAGACTAAGGAGTCTGGCACAAGTCCCCGTCTGCCCCCTGGACATGGAGCTGGTGTGGAGCAGGTCTTCTCCTGGCCCTGCCAGCAGACTATGATCCAGGGGAGCCAGCAGGCTTCCGATTTGCAGGAAGCTGATGGAGATGGACTGGCCACATGCCAAGAAAGGGAATGGACAGCCTTCACAAACAGCATCACCATCTTGAGTGGAAAAATGTCTCCTTTGGTCCTGGTGTCCCTGAAACCCTGAGGGAGAGTGGCAGTTGTGCCGTGTCAGCTCTACATGAGACCAGCCAGGTCTGCACCCATTGAGTACGACTGTCTAGGTGTTCCGGTCTGGCAAGGGGACCCTGCTATGGGGTAGCAAGGGAAGCCATGCCTTGCTTCCAGGTCTCCATCCCAGCCCCTGAATGCCTTCAGGAGGGGAAATAGGGTGCCAGGGTAACCAGCCCATCGCCCCAAGCCCACAGGCACTTCCCCACCTGATTGTAAAGGTGAAAGCTGCAGGATGTCAACCCTGGAGAGCCAATCTCCATCCCTGGCAAAACAGGTCACCCTGCATCCTCCCCAGTGCTGTCACATTCAGTGACATCCCTGCAACAAAATCGGACACGGTGGGAGCCCATCTCTTTCCAACCTGTGCAAACAGGATGAAGGGGACACACACATGAATTTTCACCCATCCAGCTTTCCCACGCATGCACGCAGTGGGTACTTGGCCCCTCACCTGGGGCGATGCGTGGGTGCTGCCACTAACCAGGGCAGTCAGGTGTGGAAAGCGGAGCAGGAGGCACACGGAGTGGGGGTGACTAAGCAGCAAATCACTGCCCTGGGGGGGCACAGCTGGGGCTCAGCTGCCAAGCAGCACCAGGGGCACTGAGGGAATGAGAAATGCCAAGGGTTTGGGAGAGCAGGGGGACAGGGTTCCCTGGCCTCCTCCTCACACCTCCTCAGCAAGGATGGGATGCAAATAGCTGGGATGCCGCCCAAAGGAAAGAGGCTTTGGCATGGCATGGTGTCAACCCACGGACCTGCCAGCTGCAGGGTCATGCCAAGGCCAGGTGCTTGCGGGCAGAAGCTGCCCAAGCTTGCGCAGCGGGTAGCATGGGGCATGAAGGAAGCACATGCCCCTAGAGGTGGAGGTCCCAAAGCCATGTCCAAGCCCTGGAGGGCCTGGGATAAGAAGAAAAGGGTCCACCCATCCCTGGCTGCCACATCGTTCCTCTGAGCACTCATGGAGGCTGGGGCTGGGACGGCATGAGGGCTAGGCTAGCATATGCCCAAATGTGGGTGCCACACATGTCATCAAGACCTTGTATGTCTTGAGCAAATATTAGGGTGTGCCCAGCTCTGCCTAGCACACTCCTGCACAAGGGGGAATTGAGGAGGCCAAGCCTATGCAAAGCCCAGCTGAGCCCTCCAGTTTGGGGCATGCACGTGCCAGGGCTGGGCAGCCTGGGTGTCACCATGGGAGAGTATAGGTGACCAGTAGTAGGGGCGAGGGGGGAAAGCTCAGTTTTCTTTGGGGAAGGAGACATGTAGCCCAGTTCTGGAGCCGGTGCTATCTCAAAGAACACAAGGGAAACATTTTCCCCTTTGCAAAATCCAGAAGGGGCACAAAGAGATAGCACCAGGCAGGGGCTCCTGTGCTGGGAGGTGCTTTACTGCCCGCACAGCGCTGCTCAAGGGTGAGGGCATGCCTGGGACAGCCGGGCAGCCCGGTCCACCAGGCACCATGGGGAGCTGTGGGTTGTGGGGTGGCGGAAGTGGGTCAGCAGGCCCGGGGGGGTGACTCACTATGGTCACCTCAAGGCATGCAGGCAGGGCCCTGCAGCCCGGCAGCCTGCCCTTACAGGCTCAGCATGGTGTAGGTGCCAGTCAGAGCAGCAGAGGAGAAGGGGAGGCCACTGGTGTATGAAACCCACCCACGGAGTGTGTGGCTTCAGGGGATGCAGGGCTGGGACCCCCTCAAGCAAGGCTGCAGACACTGGTGCTGGTGGATGTGTCCTCCCTGAGCTCCTCTGACAGAGCCCCATGAAAACCTGGAGATGCACTGCCCACCTGCATCCATGGGAAGCAGACACAGGGCAAATGTCCATTCCCCTGCTCCCCCTCAGACTCACAGATGGAGTGGAATACCTCTCACCTGGGATGATCTTCCCTCTTGCTCTCTTCCAGACTGCTCTCTCTCCTGACTGCTCTCAGTTGTGCCCACATGGGCACTGGGGAAGCCCAGCTTTGCTCACCCCCATTCCCATGGTGCCTCTGTACCTATAAGCACAGCCCAACCACAAACTGGCTTGGCTGAAATCCTGCCCTGAATCTGCCCGGGGCTCCTGACACACCAGATTTGTCTGCCCCATATCCCTGCACCCTCCAGGCCAGCCCAGGAGCCCCAGGCAGTCCTTACCTGTCCCGTTCAGGGAGAAATCACTGTTGCACAAGGAGCTGGGTGAGAAATATGAAAAGAGGAGGAAGAAAGAGGTTTTACAGGGCTGGTGAGAGGAAGGGGAGCCTATTCCCTGCAGCCTGGCACTAGCCAAGGAACCAGCAGCACCTGAATGACACACCTTTCCATCAGCACTGACCACAGCCTGCTCCCCTCTGCCATGGAAAGGTTCATGTACCTGCCCATCCCTCTGCCTATATTTAGACAGAGAGGCACAGGGGGTATAGGACAAGGGTGACTATATATCTTCAGTGAGCCTTCTGGGGACATCCAGCCACAATGAGGATGCTTTTTCTAAGGCTACAATATCATCAGCATGATGTCACTGCTTGTACATCACATCCAAACCATTCTCTGTAGATGCAGCCATCTGCCAGGATCCCAACAGGCACAGTTACCACCCATCAGTGGCCAAGCCCAGCTGCATGCCCCCCTCAGGACCCATCCCTGCTGCACCCTGCTGTGCCACTCTCACAAATCAGTTTGTCACCAGCATGGGCAAAAAATGCCTCAAACAGGCAGCCCCTGTGTCCCCTACCACTGCACAGCCAGGGGTGCATTACCCAGGGGTGGGATGGGGGGGTGGTAAAGACCTTCCTTTCCTGCCCAAGGGGAACATCCTCCCCCTTGGCTAAGCACCCCCGGGTGCCCAGAGATGTGCACGTGAAGGCATGCCACCAAAGTCCCCATGCATCAGTGACAGAGACAGCAAGGAACAGCCCTACCAATGCCACCCACCCTGAAGCTTCCAGGAGCTGTTACACAACACGTGGGTGCACCCCTGAACCCCTCCTCACCAAAAGCAAAACCCACAGACACCAGTGCTACCCAGACCTGGGAGAGGGGACGGGTACCAGGAGCAGGTGTGTGGGAAGATGCCTGTCTTGAGCTGGCTCAAAGGGCCGGGCAGAGCCCGGACCTCTCTCCCCCGCATGGGAAGAGCTCCCTGGAAATCAGGAATGACCTCAGCCGGGGGCCGGAGATCCCAAACTCTGGGGGAAGCAGCTCATGAATCAGCCGGCTGCTCCGGTGCCCCGTCCCGGGAAGCCCGGCATGTCCGTGTGGTGGTGCTGGTGGCCTCATCCACACATCACCTCCTCCCGTCTCGCTGGCTCCGGAGCGAAGTGGAGTGCGTGCTGGTGATCCCTCTGCAGCCGCTCCACTGCCCGGTGCATTCAGCTGCGCTGCGTGCAGCTGGGTTATTATTCTTAAATTAAAGGTTCCTTTTCTTCTTCTTTTTTAAGAGAAGAAAAAACAAGTTTGACCCCTTGCCCTCCTCTCCAAATCCTGCTAATCTCCCCGAGCCAGCGCTGCCAGCGCACGCACGACGTGGTCACAGCACCAGCAGGACCCAGGCTGGGCAGCAAGACGTGGCTCTGAGCAGCCAGGGTGGGGGGCAGTGGGTACCCTGGTACCCTGACTTTGCCACTGCCATCTGTCTGCCCCCGAATTGAAAGCAAAGTGATCTCCTGCTTCATCCCTGCCTGCTCCAGCCATGGGCAGGATGGCACCAATGTCCCTGGAGGTGGGACACGGGGCACGAGCTTGAGGATGAAGTCTCACCAGGTGGGAGTTGATGAGGATGGGGTAGAGAAAGTGGGGACAGCTGAAGTGTCCCTTCAAGTATGTGTGTAGAGCACCGGTCTGAGAATAAGGCAGGGAAAAACAGCATCTCTTGGGCAGCAGGAGGGACTGTGCCCTGGGATGGCACAGCTACCACGAGGCAGGTGGCAGGGAGAAGGGGGACCCTCTGCACACACCCTGCCAGGGCTCTCCCTGCCTCGCTTTTCCCTCCTCTAGCAAAAAAGCCAAGGCAAGCCCCTCTCAGACTCACGTTAACCCCTTCCCCAGCAATAAACATAGCGCTCAGGCTCCAGGGCCGAACTCTCAGCTGGTGTACAACTGACTGTAACAACCCATTTACACCACCTCCCCCCATTTTGCCTGGCACCCCAGGAGCCGGGGCTAGTGAAGGGGATGGAGCTACAGAATAAATCACTGGCGGGCAGGCAGGGGACTGGGAGGGGAAAGGCTTATGGAGAGCTTTATTTTAGGGGTCAAAAGAGTGTGACAATGTGGAGACGAATAGCCTCAGATAATGAATGATAGCCTGGACGGCACGCCGGGGAGCTGGAATCTAAGCACTTAAAACCGGATAAAGACAGGCTGGGTGAAATTCTTAATAGATTTAAATAGTTCATGTTTCGACAGATACCTGGGCTTTCCAAGGCTGGGTCCCAGCTCTGTGCCTGTAATGAATCCCCCACCCCCTCCGGTATCCTGCAAGGCACCGTCTCTGCCTTTGATGAAGGCACCATTACAAACAGGGGTTTTGTCCCCGCCACGTCCAGGCCACCACTCGAGAGGGGACACCGTAGGGACCCTCAGGCTTTTAATTAAAGTTAACTTATTGGAGGGGTCTGAAGGCCCCTACCCCCCCTTCCCCAGCCCTCAGGCATACAACCCTCCGAGACTGCGGGCTTGGGGTGTAGGGAGGCAGGCTGCAGCTCCCTCCGCAGGACCTGGGTGCCCCATACCCTTGAGGGTCCCCCAGCCCGCTGTCCCCAGCGCCCGAACCCCGACAGCGTGGGGGTACCCCCCATCTGGATCCTTCTGGCCAGCGAGCAGCAGTCCCCGTCCAAGGGGTGCCTTGGGTGTAGGGGACTCTGTTGTCCCCAAGCTGGGGAGGGGGCACCACTCCCGGAGAGACAGGGACCCTGCGCGCCCTCCTGGCTCCCACACCGGCGTGTCCTACTCACCACCAGAGCCCGATGATGTTGGCGGGGCAGAGGAGGATGAAGAAGAGCCCCAGCTGGGTCCGGGAGGAAGGCAGCATCCTGCCAGGGCTGAGGGGAACGCCGAGCCCCCTCCGCGCCCCCCGCGGGGAGCCGGGCAGCCGGGCTCGTCGCTGCCCCGAGGGTCCGGCCGGGGCCCC
>NW_020799107.1:20752039-20754549 GCF_003259725.1 Athene cunicularia
GGGCGGGGGGACTCCTGGGTGCCAAGCTCGGCTCCCGGCGCGCAGCCACGGCCACGGGCACCCTCCGGCAGCGGGACAGTGGCCGCAGCCCGCCCGGCCCCGCGTCTCGCCGCCGCGCTTGGACGTGCAGCCCTTTTAGCGAGGTCTGGCTGGCACAACCCTGTCCCCCGCAGCCTTGGGGACCTGGCACGGCCCTGCCTGGCACAGCCCCGCCTGGCACAACCCCACCTGGCACAGCCTGGCTCAGCCCTGCAGCCCTCGCGGGAGCCTGCCTGGCTCTGCTCAGGGTCCTGGTGTGGCCCTGACAAACCCGACCTGGCCTCAAGGTCCCCCCTGGCACCTGCCTGTCACTCTCTTGGACAGCCATGACACTCCTGGCACAGTCTTGCCCAAACTTGGCACCCCTGTATTGACTCCCCAGCACAGCCCTGCCTGGCCCCTCTCCTGGGTCCATCCCACACAAGTCTGGCGCCATGGCCCTGCCTGCCCTTGGACCAGTCTATCCTGCCTGGGGACACTGGAGGACGGACACCCCACCCCACCCCACTAACCAAGCATCTCCCAACACTTGGCTCCAGGTCCTCTGGGGAAACATCCCTGGGGCAAGAGGAGATGCAGGTGGGTGACAGGAGCCAACCTCAGGAGCAAAGAGACGGGAAAGAAGAGTGTGTGGAGGGCCAGCTTGTTTATGGTGATCTCATCTCAGGTGCAGCCAGGACCCAGGAGGGAAACAGCTCCCAGCACCGCCGGATCACAGCAGGCAGCAGGAGCTGCCTGTGGCAGGAGAAAACTGAGGGGCCTGGGAGGTAGCGAGGGGCCACACTAGGGCCAGGTGGCTAGGGACAGGAGGAGCTGGTGCCAATAAGCTGCCACCACAGTTTTCTCCCACTGAGCAGCCTCAGGAATGGTTTCCCAGAGCTCAGCCCAGGGCCCTGGGTCTCCACTTCCTCTTTCAACCTCTGTGACTCACAGCAGAGCCTGGGGATGCAGCTCCCACCTCCACAGCACCAGGACCACGGATCCTGGGCTGAGACAGTCACCCTGGGGAGCCCTGACCACTCTGCACCCACCTCTGCAGAGCACCCAGCCAGCCCACTGGGTTACCCCGAGGGAAAGGGAGTGACTGCCACCAGTGATGGGCAAAGTAGAGCACCCTCACTGCTGGTGAGCTCACCCCTCCCTCCATCAGAGATTCAGGATCTGTCCCCCTTCCTGGGAGGTCACAACCCCCCATGCCCTGGCCATCCCTAGCCTCCTGGCTTGCCCATCACTTCTTCCCTTGCCCACATCACCAGTGGCTCCTCTCCTTCACCGGGGCACGTTTACTCCCCACCAGCAACATTTGGTGGTGAATGACTCAGGTTTTATCTGTGGCTTGGAACAATTCTCCTCTCTCTCCTGGGTGCAGGAGGTAAGAGACTCCCACCTCCAGAGGTTTCCCACCTGCTCCTTCCCTGCCCTCCCACACAGCAACTGGGCTCCCAGTCTGAACCCTTGGCATGGTGACCAGGATTGAGCTGTCCTGGCCACAGCATGGAGACATGGGGACCTTCTGCGAGCTGTGTGCTGCATCTGAGCTGCTGCACCACATCCAGAGTCTTTTGCTTTCACCCACCAGTCTCCATCCTACCTGAGCTATGGGAACCTCATCACCTCGAATCTAGGGGTGAAATCAGCAACAAGCAGCTCTTGGGGAGGGGACATCCCTGCCAAGGCTGGGGACAGGCTGACACCATGCCTAGGGCCCCAGCCCCTGCGGGCAGAGCTCAGCGGCTGCTCGCTGCAACGCACAGCTCATCTGCCGGCGTGTTGAAAGTGCCTGTTGTCCCCCCGCCCCGAGCACCGGCCTCCTCGCAAAGGCAGCGCGGGGCAGGTGAGAAGCCTTTATCTGATTTCCTAAGGGCAGAAAAGTCCCTTTGATTTTGCCCCGAAGAGGGGAGCGGGAGGAGGGGGAGCCCCATCCCAGCGAGCAGGTGCGGCTGGCGCACAGCGACTCGCCTTATCATGTCCCAGCTCTGCGCAAGGCTGGAGGGGGCCAGGGGGGCTGTGATATCCCCAGCCCATATATGGGAACTGCCCCATCACTGGGGTCCTGTGGTGAAACCCCCTGAGAGAGGCTGGTGGAGCGGGGGTCCTTGCCTTGTGCCTGTACCAGGGGGGCTGGGACCAGGGGGATGCCCAGGGTTTGCCTCTGCCTCCCAGGTTTTCTCCAAGTTGCACAAAAATCTGCCTTTAGCAAGAGGGAAACTGAGGCACAGAGATGCTGAGACCTGCCTAAGCAGCTGGGAGGTGATTGCCTGCTCCGCCAGCTCCAGGAGTGTGCTCACCCCCTCTTCTGCAATAAGACCCAAAGGGCCACATCCTTCGGGGGACAAGGACATGGTGGTGACACTGAGTCAGGGCTCTGGGTGATGGGTATGTCACTACCACCCCGAAGCAGCCTCCTCCGCCACGGCTGATCCTTTGTCTCTGCCTTCCCTTGCTTCTCACAGCTCACCCCCCCCCCCCCC
>NW_020799107.1:20754599-20758504 GCF_003259725.1 Athene cunicularia
CCCCCCCCCCCCCGACTTTTGTGTTATTACAAATTATAAAACAATTTTTTCCTGCCGTCCTGCATTCTTCTGCCTCCTGCAAGAATTTTAATGTATTTATTTTTGCTATCAGGGGAAAGCGCCGTGTTCCTCGGCCACCCCCGGGCAGCCCTGGCCCCGCTCGGCCACTAAAGGAAATTAATGATGGGGGATGCAGCAGGAGAGCAGGCACCCCTGCAGCAGAGATGGGGGGGGACGGGTGTCCCCCCACCCAGCCATGGTTTCCCCAGTGGCAAGGTCTGATTGCAGAGGATGGGGAAGCAGGCTGTGGTGTGGAAGGGTGATGGGGCAGTGGGGGCTGGTCCCCAGGAGACGCTGCTGATAATGGGCTGGAGGGGGCACAGCTGTTAGGTGGCTAGGCAGAGCCAAGGGGTGCTTTGGGGTCCAGCTGCAGGGTGCTGTGGATGGCGAATCATGTCCTCATGTAGCAGCACAGCTTTGGGCTTCCCCTGGGGAAGAGGAGACCTCCCCCAGACACCAACCCACCCTGCCCCATGCAACAGTATCCCCAGAGGTTCCCATCCTGCTCCTGGGGCAAAGCAACCCCTGAGTGTCCCATCCTGCTTGGGGACACAGCACCCCCCACAACCCTGCTCTGCCCCTAAGCTGGTGCCCCGGTGCTGCGCTGAGCTCGGGCTCTTGCTCCCCGCTGCATGGCCCCAAGGGCAGAGATGGGGGTGCCCTGCTCCCCTAGTCCCCCTTGCCCTGCAGCCGCAAGGCTGGGGGCACTCTGGCCGCTGGGAGGGAGTGGATGGGGGGAGGAAGGAACGGGCCTTTCCCGCTGCGGGGAAAGCGTGGCTATTTCCAACCCAAACACCCCGGCGCTCAGCAGCCGCATACTTTCCCAGCGTCCCTCCCCTCCTTTATTCCCGAGGACATTGGCGATCAAACCCAGGTTGGCCCCATCTCCTGCTCCTGCAGTGAGGTCATCGAACTGTGTTTGTGACATCCCGGCATCTCCATGGCAGCGCGCTGTGATGTCATAAGCCCAGGGTTGCGACCTCACGGCAGGAGGAGAATGATCTTATTAAAACAACATGGTCTCCATCCGCAGCCGCTCACGGCCAGGGGACTCCAGTGCGGGGTAACAGCCAGTGGAGGGGCTGGTGGCAGCCAGGGGGTTGCTGGGGACGGAGCCCTCCCTGAGGTCATGTCACTGGTGGGAACTTGTGCCCAAAGCAGAGGGCAGCCCCCAGACCTGATCTCCCTGACTGATGAAAACACACAAGCCCCGTGGTGCTGGGGTGACACTGGGTTTGGGGACAGCCACACCAGGGCTCACTGCTCAGGGGTCCCCCAGGCTTGGCTGCAGCACTGCCTACCTCCAGCGCCGAGCGTCTGGGGCCTTATCGGGGTGCAGAGCCCTTTCATGTCGGGCTGCTGGGTGGCGAGCAGAGCTGACGAGGACCTGTCCCCAGATCAGAGCCACCCGGTGCTGACAGCGACCGCAGGGCCCGTTCTTAAATTAGACGGGTCCCCCGCCTCCCCCCAGCCGGCACTCCCAGCCCCTGCCCCGTGGCTGGACACAGCCCGGGACATCCCTGCTCGCTGTGCTCTGCATGGCCAGTGTGTCCCCCACACACATGTGCACACAGGCACGGGCACACACTGTACCCCTGAGGAAGGCTGTTCAGTGGCTGGGCATCACTCAGGCACCGTCAGGTGGGTGATGGATGGAAGGAGGGGCTAATGGGAGGATGGACTGACAGATGGGTAGGTGGCTAGCTGGATGGACGGGCAGGTAGGTGTGGGGATGGGTGGGAAGAGTGATGCATGTGTTTGTTGATGGATGGATGAGTGAGTGCACAGGCAGCTCAGTAGATGGATGGAGAGATGACTGTGAGATAGAAAGCTGCATGCAAGTGTGGATGGATGGATGGATGGATGGATGGATGGATGGATGGATGGATGGATGGACGGACAGATGGGAGAAAAGATGGCCCTAGCACTCTTTAGTGAACCACTGTGTCTCTGGACATTGTTATTCTTTCCCAGCAACTTCAGTTTTATTCAGCAGCAAAAAAGGCTCTGCTCTGTCCTGGGAGAGAAGGAAACATCCATGTCCCAAGGGGAGAAAATTTGCCTTTCTCTTTGCGCAACAACTCGAGGCTCTGACCTTGTGCTGCAACAGCAGCGCACCCTCACTGCTAGTATAGGATCTGCTCTCCACTGCCCAAAGGGGAAACTGAGGCCGGGGGGACCAGCTTGCAGTGCAGCAAAACTGAAACCACCCCTCTGTGAGCAGACATGGTGCTGGGGCCAGACTGCTCCTGCCAGCCCCCCACACGTCTGCCTGTCCAGCCATGGGAAGGACACACATTGCTTGGGCTGGAAGAGATGCTGCTGGGAGGGGGTGTCCTTGGGCCCCCGCAGGCTGTAAACATGATGTCATGTGGCAGCGTACACAGCCCGCTCTGTGCGCGGGTCCACGAATGGGCTTCACAAATTCTGCGTGGGAGGCATCGACCGTGGCCCACAGCCAAGGGAACTGGAGTTGGGAGATAAAATCAGGTTTGCTTTGGGCTGGAGCAAACAGCCTTTTGCAGGAGGAATAAGGGACAGAGAGAGTGGATGGAGGGGGGACACCTCCACACCTTGGAGGGCTTGGCGAGGAGCAGAGGTGATGGGGGATGCCCCAGCAAAGCCCAGTGTAGGTTTCACTGGTCCTAGGTCAGCTCCCTTCGTGCCTACTTGACTTAGAATAACTCCACAGGCACTTGAAGTCACTAATCAGCCAGGACCACTTGAGAGCAGCCCAGGGCTGCCTCCTGTCTCCCGTGATAACAGGCTGCCAGCCCCAGGCTCACTCCGGCATCCCAATCCCACGTCCTCGGGGAAAGGTCTCAGCCCACTGGGGTCCCGTGGGGCACAAAGCGGGGGGAGCCTGGAGCAAAGCTCACTGCTGGGTGCTGAGCTCTGCATGGTGTATATGTGTGGAAACCATCCTTCTGGTTGATTTACCTCTTGTTTCAAAAGTTTTGTTCTGTCCTCAAGCCCCTGTCCAGGTCTGCGGGGTCAGACAGAGGGACAAGAGGGTCCCACTTAAGCCCTCTGCATGTGAGAAGAGCAGCTGTCTCCAGGCCTGGGATCTGTCCCCATCCCTCTGGCTCTCCCCATGTCCCCCCTGTGCAGCCCCACTGGCCCCAGCATGGCTCATGACTCAGGCAGTGACAGTGTGGTGACACACAGCTGGCGTGATGGACCATCTCCAGTTAAATGCTGTGGGCTGTTTACGGTCCCCGGGACCCTGGGCTCAGCCTTCTCACAGACTGGGCTGTCTTGGGGGTGAGTCAGGGGATGCCCTCCCCTGGGACACCCTGCTTCCCCCCTCCGACTGTGGGACGGCAAATGGGGCTTAGCAGATGCAGCCCTGGGAAAAGTTTTGAGTTCCTGGGTGACACTGCACAAGTCACATAAAGAAGCTGCCACTCTGTCCCGGCAGCCAGGACCCTCCATGTTAGGGGGGAGCACTCCATGTGTGGTGGATGGGTGCAGAGCAGCTGGGGGTGTCCCATGGTGCCTGTCTCTGTACCCACAGGTCCCAACCAGTGAGGTTAGGTCAGACCTGACGATGCAGCCATGGGATGAGTCGCAGCATCCCTGGGGCAGAGGGACACACAGGATGTGACGTGCCACCCCCAGCTCCCCATTCCCATGGATAAAAGCATTTTCTCTCCTGACTCTGCCCTGCTTGTCACCAAGCTGGAGCCAGGGCTGGCCCCGCACTGGGGGACTTCCCTGGAGCTGGAGATGCCCCCGGCTCCCTGCGGCATCCTCCGGCTGCGGATGTGTCATGGCCCAGCCGCTTCCCTTCGGAAGTCCCCTCCGGACGGCTCGGGGGCGGGGGGGGTTGGTGTCTGACTCAC
>NW_020799107.1:20758554-20762897 GCF_003259725.1 Athene cunicularia
ACAGTCCTGCCAGCCCGGGGCTGCTCTGACATCCCTGAGCCGTCCAGGCAGCCGAGGGCAAAGGGTCAGGGGTCGTCACGGGGTCCCGGCATCCCCAGGCAGCCCATTCTGCCCCAGCTGTGACACGCTGCAGGGCCCACGGTTTGGGGGGCAGGCGGCCCAGCAGGTGTTTGGGCAGGTGGTATCCAGGCAGGCAGGGGAGGGATAGGCAGAGGTGTTTGTTTTCTTCTATCAACACTTCCTCATACGTCGGATGAAGAAAGCGATGGGCCTGGCTGGCCGTGAGCCAGGCGGCATCTTCCAGTTCTCTGGAGCTCTGACCAGCCAGAGGAGCATGTGGGATCAGGCTTCCCCGGCACCACAGAACACCAGGTGCTGCTGTTTGGAGAAGGGCTGTCGCAGGGCGGCAGGGTCTCCAGGAGCGGGCACGGGGGCTCCCTGCAGCTCCCTCCTGCCCTTGGGGCTTTGAGTGCAGCCCGATTTGCGGACAGATGCCCACATGCTCCGGAGGTACCTTTCCCCAAATCCCAGCAGCTCCGGCTTCTCTCAGCCCTGGTCTCTGAGGCCTGGGCCATGTCAGGTCCTGGCTGCCAGCAGATGCCAGTGGACAGGCTTCCACCTGGCTGCCCATGGCCCCACACAGCGTGTTCACCCGGCAAGCCGCCTGCGGCACCGGTGTGGCCGTCCCTCCCCCTCCTCCCGCCACCACGCACGAGGAACGTCTCCCCGCGGTGACGAATCCAGCTGAATCCGGGCGCAGGCTGCGATGCAGTCAGTCACCAAGGGAGATTGTACCACGTGCATCCCAGCAGCCACGGGGACGGGTACCAGGGCTTCCCTGCTGGGTCCCCCACAGCCCCCCAGGCTTGGCTCTGCTCTACAGGGGCTCTGGCCTGCCTGGGTGGGATGGAAAGCACCCCTCGGACATGGCCCTGTACAGATCCACCTGCAAAGGGTTGCCTGGCTGCCCCTGAGGGATGTACTCAGGGGTCAGGGTGCTCACTGGCAGAGAGTCAGGGGTGACACCTTTAGCTGCAGCCAAGGAGATGGGAGCTGCGGCCAGTGGACCCAGAGCAGGGCTGATGCTGGTGGATGTCCCCTAGCTGGCTTGTGAGCCAGTAATTCCAGGGCCATGCCCTGGGGGTGGCAGCCTGTCCTGGGAGCAGCCCAGTCCTGTCCCAGCATGGCGCTGCCCTCCCACCACTGATCATTAACAACCCTTATCAGGTGGTGGGTTCAAGGACCCACACAGGGACTGTTGTCCCCAGGTTGAGCAGAGCTGGAGCCATGCTGGAAGCATCAAGGCTTGGACCTGCTGACTGCTGCTGCAATAGCCCTGCAGCTCGTCAGAGCTCTGTGCTTGTCAGTTGCCCCTGTCCCTGCTGTCCTCAAAAGGCCCACCAGGCCCTACACGCATCTCTGGGGTGGGTGGGTGATGTGCCAGTCTGTGCCAGGGGTCAGTGCCTGGTGTGCTTAGTGCTGCCAGAGGACATGTGCCTGGAGACACCACCCCAAGCCATCTGCAGAGCACCTCAAGGATGGTGCCAGCCTGGGGGGTCAAATGGAGGTGCTTGGGCCCAGCTAGTGCTGAGGGGTCCCTGAGATGGGTGCAGAGCATGCTGGACACAGGGCAGCACCAGGGCAGGGAGGGGCTGATCCAGCCCTAGCACTGGCCCTGTCTCATTCACCCTGTCATGCTCTGGTGCATCGCAGCTGATGTCCCGGCGCATTTACGGCCCCATCTGGAAGTCAACCTTTGGGCATTATGAGAACATCAACATTGGGAGCCCGGTGGTGCTGGAGCAGCTGCTACGGCAGGAGGGCAAATACCCCATGCGGAGTGACATGGCCCTGTGGAAGGAGCACCGGGACACCAGGCACCTGCCCTACGGACCCTTCACTGAGTGAGTCCTGCCCTGACTATGCTCTGTGGGGTGGCAGGCGGCTCCTGTCCCTTCCTCTGGTGTAGGGCTCAGGTCACAGCTCACAGTGCTCCCTCTCCTGCAAACAGCAGTCTCCCCCCAAGCAGAAGGGTATGGCCATGGGGGGTGGAAAGCCCCATGGGGTGGTTTCAGCCCAGCCTGGTGAGGATGCACCCAGGGATTGGGAAACTGCTGACAGCCACTGCCCCCTGCCTGGCTGTGCCCCCAGCGCTGAGCCTCATTCCTGCACAGGGAAGGGGAGCGCTGGTACCGCTTGCGCCAGGTCCTCAACAAGCGGCTGCTGAAGCCCTCGGAGGCGGTGCTGTACGCGGACGCCATCGGGGAGGTGGTGTCGGACCTGATGGTGCGGCTGCGGGACGAGCGGAGCCAAAGCCCCTCAGGGGTGCTGGTGGGGGACGTGGCCAACTTGCTCTACCGCTTCGCCCTGGAAGGTAGGGGGGTTCTCCCCCTTGCCCCTGCCCTACCCCACTCTTCGCATCCCCACGGGGGTCTGGATGTTGCCTGTCCCCCACAGGGATCTCCTATATCCTCTTTGAGACCCGCATCGGATGCCTGAAGCGACAGGTCCCTGCCGAGACCCAGCACTTCATTGACTCCATCAACCTTATGTTCAAGAACTCCATCTTTGCCACTGTCCTTCCCCGGTGGAGCCGCAAGGTGCTGCCCTTCTGGGACCGCTACCTGGACAGCTGGGACACCATCTTTGCCTTCGGTGAGCAGTGATGATGGGGGCCTGGCACGGTGGGATTGGACTCCTTAAGGACCCTCAAAAGTGGGGTAGTCCCCAGCCACGTGTCCTTTTGGCCACCCCCACTCTGTCAGCACTGGGTCCTGCTCTCTCTCCCTGCAGGCAAGACTCTCATTGACCGAAAGATGGTGGAGCTGGAGGGGCAGGTGGAGCGGGGCAAGGAGGTGTCTGGCTACCTGAGCTACCTGCTGGCCAGCGGCAGGCTCAGCCTGGACGAGGTCTACGGCAGCGTGGCCGAGCTGCTGCTGGCTGGTGTGGACACGGTGAGAGCCAGGCAGCCACCGTCAGGAGATCCCTGCTGAACTCCATGCCGGGTGGGAACAATGGGGTCATGCTCAGCTGCTCTCCCCAGTCCCTGCAAGCTCTGGGATGGCAGTTGGGGGGTTGATGCTCCACAGGGGCAAACCCTCAGGGATCGGTCAGTACAGAACCTATCCTCTGCTCTGCTCCCTGCCCTGCTTCCTGCCTCAGTTTCCCCCATGCCCTTTGGCTTCCCTGCGCACTGAAGCAGGGGCTGTTTGGTGCTGCACTGGTGGCACGCTTGGCACTGCTTGGGTACCCGCCCCACCTCACTCCTCTTGGCACTCCACTCCCCCAGACCTCCAACACGCTGTCCTGGGCCCTGTACCACCTCTCCCGTGACCTGGGCATCCAGGAGACACTGTACCAGGAGCTGAAAGCCGTTGTGCCTGCCAACCGGTTTCCTGGTGCTGAGGATATACCCAAGATGCCAATGCTTCGGGCTGTTATCAAGGAGACACTGAGGTAGAGCCTAGTCTTGCCCCTGCCCCAAGGTCCTGGTCATTAACCTGTTCCCCAGGGGCAGCCCCTTCCTTCTTTCCCCACCCTGCATCGGGGGATGCCCCAGCCAGGCAGGATGCAGGGCTGGATTTCATTCCCTCAGAGTCACATCCATCCACCTCCTCCCTGGGGAGGGGGACAGAGCTGCTGAGCAGCAGGAGATGCTCCCCCTTGCCCTGTCTGTGGCTCTCTCCCTCTGGGATTTCCAGATGGGTCCTGCTCCCCCACTAACTTTCCCCATATCCAGGGTCTACCCTGTGGTGCCCACCAATGCCAGGGTCTTCTATGAGAAGGACATTGTCATCGGAGACTACCTCTTCCCCAAGAACGTGAGTGAGCACCATGCCGTGGAGACCACCACTGTACTCAGTGGGGCTGGATGGGGAGCATTAATCCCCCCTCTTCTTGCCCCACAGACTCTCTTTGTCCTGGCACACTACGCAATGTCCCATGATGAGACCTACTTCCCTGAGCCTGAGCGGTTCCTGCCCCAGCGCTGGCTCCGGGGCCACGGCTCCCCCCACCACCCCTTCAGCTCCATCCCCTTCGGCTACGGGGTCCGTGCCTGCGTCGGCCGCCGCATCGCCGAGCTGGAGATGCACCTGGCCCTTGCCAGGGTAGGTAGAGATCCCCTACCCCGGGTAACTCACCACGAGATGAGATGGAGGCCCCAGGGAGTCCCCGAACCACTGTCACCCCCCTTCTCCCCACAGATCATCCAGGCATTCGAAGTGCGGCCGGACCCCCGCGGTGTGGAGGTGACGTCCGTGTCCCGCATTGTCCTGGTGGCCGACAAGCCCATCAACCTGGAGTTCATCGCTCGCCCAGGGGCCCCCTGACTGCTGTCTCTT
>NW_020799107.1:20762947-20798075 GCF_003259725.1 Athene cunicularia
ATGTGTATAAGAGACAGGGGTGCTGAGTGGGGACCCCCGCTGCCCCAGGAGGAGGGGCAGGAAGGCAAACCCACCCTAGCACCCACCTCCTGCCCAGCTTGGGCCAGGGAGCTCCCAGCCCCACTGTGGGGAAGATGAGGTGGATAAGGGATACCCCCAATTTGTCCCTGGGGCACTAGTATCCCCCTACCCCAAATCAGCAGGATGCTTGGGGAACTGCTGTGCCTTTCACACACCGCAAGGGGTTGTATCCCCCCCATCCTGTGCCCAGCTGGGCTGTGTCGGGGACCTGGGAGCTCTGCCAGGGTGGGGGGGAAGCGGGGAGGGGGCTTGCAGCCATTCGGTGTCTCCTTCGTCCCGTCCTTGTGTAGCTGCGTGTGGATCTGTGCCTGAAGCCAGGACGTCTGGGTCCTCTCTGAACAGCTGACCTTGGCCTCAGTCACTTCTCTGTGCCTCAGTTTCCCGCCCTGCCTGCCAGGGGAGAGTCGAGTGCTGGCGGGGGTTGGGGGTTTGCGCCTGGTCCAGAGAGACAGAGCCAGCCTGGGCAAGCGAAGCAATGCACGTCCCCCATGCTGGGGAGGAGGCTTGTCACCACCCAGCACTGGTATCATGTCCCTGGCAGGGCCAGCCAGCACAGGAGGGGTGTGGAGCACCCGGGACCTTTCGCTATCAGCCTGTTTCACTGAGATGCTGATACAGGATCACGGGAATAGGGGCAGGACTCACTCTGGGTGAAGCAGCGGGAGAGGATCGGCTCGGCTTCCCCCATCCCCAAGTGAGGAAGTGGGGCTGATATCCGGGGCCATTGCAGGGTCTCAGAGCAGCCAGAGGCAGGGGCTGCATTGCTGCTTGCCCAGGGCCCTGGAGGGCTGGAGCACGGGGCATCCGAACAGCGAACCCCCCTCACCCTCCTGATGCTTGGGGATCCTAACTGGACTGAGGGAAGCAGCAGGCAGAAACCTTGCTGGAACCAAGGCTGACATCCCTGGGGTGTCCCTGAGGGGACCTGCACACCACTGCCATGTTGGAGCTATCAAGGCTGCATGCCCCACATCCCTGTTCCCTGGCTTTACCCAGATGGGTAGAGGTGCCACCCTGTGCCCACACCACGCTCGCTGGTGTCCCAGGCTGGGTTCCCCAGCCATGCCAAGCAGCTGTCACCCCCTCCCCAGCCCAGCTCTCTCCGCAGGAGCCATGACCAGCTGCACCCCAGAAAGGCGAGGCAGCAGTTCCTGGAGCAGGCTGATTTATTACAACAAGGCTGAACAGACCAGCAAATAAATAAATACCCCCCTCCCACCCCAAAACACGCACAGTGTCCCCGTGCAAGTGCCTGTACTGGTGCCGGCTCCCACGCAGGCTGCGCCTCTGCCAAGGAGCTCCAGCCCTGTGTGACCCTACAATAAACAAGCCTCTGTGTGCAGCTGAGCCTATGCTACCGGGCACAGCTGGCGGGACTGTGCTCACCAGGGGGGAGCCGTGGCTGAAGCGCTTGAATCCGGCAGCAGGATGGGACAGGGGTGGCTGAGTTTCCGCAGGGCCATGTGTGTCCCATGCCCAGCTGTAGGCATGGCATGACTCCTCCAGCATGGTGCCAATCAAGCATCACTGTGCTTGCTGGCAGGAGGCACACCCGAACCCCCTTTATCCCGATCCCTGACACCCCGAGGCTGGCAGGATTTGGCCCCAGACTCAAGACGAGTCCCAGGACCGGTGTGGGCAGGCAGGTCCTCCCCGCAGAGGGCCTCCATCCACAGCCCCACGGCCATGCAAGAGGCCCCCGAGTCAGCAGAGATGGTGGCACTTCCCTGGTGTCTTCAGAGCAAGGCTCGGTCAATGCCTGTGGGGTGAGAGAGTGTGCAGGGCCATAACCCCCTGGTAGGCACTGGCACTGGGCTGGGCACACTGCAGCATGGCCCTCTGACTGCCCCGGTAGAGACTGGGGTCTTGTACCCATCCCTGGCTTGGATGTAAGCCCCCAGGGTAGGGGCTGGCCTAGAGAGGGACATCCTGGTGGCCCCTTGCAGCTCCCGGCACAGCCACCCCATGGGTACCAGAGGATGGGGTGAGCAGAGGCACCGTGATGGGGAAGTCAGGGGAGAGGGAGTCCCATGTCTGGTATGGTTCACACACTGCTCTCGGTTCCCTTCTGTGTGGAGAAGCTGAGCACTTCTGGGGGAACTGGTGGGCATGAGGTCATCCCAAGCCTGTTCCCCACCAGCACCCTTAAAAAAGCATCATTACCTTTGGGAAGCAGCTGGACACCAGGGTCAGCTTCCTCTTCCCCAGTTCACCCCTAAATGGGTGCCACAGTGGGTGCCAGCACTGTGCCCACCCACTGCCAGCGAGGACTCACCAGGTAGTGGGTGACCAGAGTGCGATGCAGGTGGCCAGGCAGTGCAGTCCCAGCATAGCTCAGGAGTGAGCCCCATCCCTGGAGCAAGCCCTGTCCCTGGAGCAAGCCGTTTCTGGGCCAGAGCGGGTGGAGGGCTCTGCCAGCCATGCGTTGGCCACACTGTGCACATGGCTAGTGGTGGGTAACATGTCTGGAGTGTGCGAGTGGGGGTCTGTCCGCTCTGTGTTCTCCAGGAATAGCACTGGAGGGGCTCAGGTCTCAGGGGGTGCTTTGAGGCGAGGTCAAAAGAGGGCTTTTTGTCTTGGGGTGCATCACACCCCAAAACCCTCATCCAGCCCAAAGCCCAGGGACCTGCAAAACACACATCCCATACACTGCCTGGATGGGGGTCTGGGGGTGTCTCCGTGGCAGATGCCCCCATCCTTTCTCACAGACACCTGGGATCAGGACCCCAGGAGGGATCCCCTGTGGTCCTTGTGTCCCCAGGGACAAACAGCATCCAGGTCCTGCCATCCCCACCTGGGCACCCAGCGCTGCCAGACCCCAGCCCCAGCCTCCTCCATCCCCTGGGCCAGTTTGGCTGGGGTGGAGGCCAGTGGCCCGAGCAGGGAGGTGATGGTGACCCAGCGTTGGGGAGGGGACAGGCGCGCATTGGCGGGGGGCAGCGCCTACCTGAAGTGGAGAGAAATGGAGGGTGCAAATGGAGAAAGACGGAGCGTCGTGGGCTAAGAGTTAAGAGCATCGATACCTGCGGGAGTGAGCACAAGGGCCTGGAGGATGTCGGAGAGGGAGACGATGCCCCGTGGGTACTGGTTCTCATCCACCAGAACCAGGCGATGGACCTGTGGGTGCAGGCAGAGCATCACAGGCAGGTTGGGCAGTGGGCAGGGGGGCTGGTGCTGGTACGAGGTGCCCCAGCCACTCACCTGCTCCTTGGCCATGCGGTCGATGACGTCCTCCATGGTTTCGTGGGGGTAGCAGGTGAGAACCCCCTCCAAGCAGATGGTGCGCTGCCGCAGGGCCTCCCGCACGCTGATGTCCAGGTTGTTGTAGGTCTTCTGGGCTGCCAGGTGCTGCGGTAGAGGTGGCCCTGCTCAGCACCCCAACATGTCCTTGCACCCCCTTGGGCCAGCGTAGCAGGGGACACGGAGCCCTGGGGATGTATGGGGGCAGATCTGCACTGGCACATGCATGTTGCTGCATGTGGTGTGGGGTTTACATGGGCACAGGCAGGTGTGAGCACCCCACCAGTGGCATTCAAGGGGCCACACTCATGCCTGGGCATGCAAACACACAGGGTACTCACAATGACATCGAACCGGGAGTAGAGGCCGACCACTTGCCCTGCAAGGAGAGACAGTGCAGGGGAGGGGGTCCTGAGGACAACCCACCATGTTCCCCCTCTACCCCAAAGGGCAGCCCAAAGGCCAGGAGGGGTTTTTTTGGGTAGGGATGCAGCCGGAGGCCCTGGCAAAGGGAGATGGGGGGATCACTGGCCCATCCACAGGTACCAGCATCATTGATGACGGGCAGGGCAGAGACACGTCGGTCCACGAAAATCTCCAGGGCAGTGTAGACAGGGGCAGTCTCAGGCACAACAGCCACATCACGGAAGGTGCCAACACACAGCTCCTGCACGGTTTTCTTCAGGAAGCGTGGCTTGGGGATGGTGGAGCCCTGCGGCAGGGCAGGGCACAGTTGGGCTGATACCTACACACACCCCAACACCCTTGCTTGTGCTCCCACACACCCACCATGTGTGTGTACACAGAGTCCCAGAACTCACAAATATGTGGAGGAACTTGAGGATACGCTTGTGGGTCAGGATGTGCAGGACATTGCCCGAGATGGGCTCAATGACAGGCAGACGGTGGATCTTGTGCTTAATCAGGGAGTAGACAGCATCGAAGAGGCTGTGGGTGACGGGGACATCGTGGGGGGATAGGGCTGCATCCTGGGCACACCCCCCGTGGGGGGGTGCTCTCCCCCAGCGGGCAGGCGCTCACCTATTGCTCGGGGAGATGTAGACCAGAGGCTTGAAGGAGCCCTGCAGGTACACCTCTGCCAAGGGAGAGAGGTGGGAGAGGGGGTTCCCCAGCCCCCTCATGAAGCTCCACACCCCCAGGGCCCACCTCCATGCCCCACGCAACATCCCCAGCCCAGACACTTCCACTGCCCCTTGCTTTTTACCTCTCCATGTCTCAATCTTGTGCTCCTCCACCTCATAGATCTGAACCTGAGGGCAGGAAGATGCTCTGGTCAGTGGCCCAACAGGAGACTGAGGGGACTCTGGGGCACTTCCCCCTTCCCTAGGCATCCCACCCCATCACCCTAAGCACAGGGATCACATCTTAGGTGCCAGGCAAAGGGGCACCAAGTGAATGATGAGCTGGCCCAGAGCATCCCCTGGTCATGGTCTAGTGATGAAAAAGGGACCAAGAGAGGGAACTGGGGACTAGCAAAGATGGGGACAGCCCCTCCCTGCCCCATGTCCACCCCAACCCCTGTACCCTCCCCTCTGCACTCACCAGGGGTGAGCGGTAGTAGCGGTGGAGGATGTTGATGAAGTCGGTGATAGTGAGCATCCCTGTGGAGATGCGCAGGGCTGACAGTGCTGCCCGCACCCCTCGCTGCCAGGCAGGGGAAGGGGCCAGGCAGCACTGCAGGCACTCACCCACAAAGCTCTGTGTCTTGCTGTCCCAGAGCGGGGCGGCACGCACCCCATTGGCCACCAGTGCCACGAAGGCTTTCTTGATCTGCCAGCAGAGTGGGGAGGGGGTCAGAGGGTCCCCAAGCCTGCTCCCCCCCTGCCCATCCCCACCGATCCTCTGCTTTGTCACCTCCAGGGAGACATCAAAGACGACGAGCTTGCAGCTGGTGGGGACGGCGTCATAGCAGCAGTGGCTCCTCATGAAGTGCATGTAGACTTCAGCATCAGGGCTCTGAAACTCATTCTCCGGGCTCGGGCCCAGCCCCAGCATCTCATTGCCCAGCGTGAAGGTGACAGGTCTTGTGCTCCTCTGCCTGTCCTCTTCTTCCTTTTCCTCCTCCTCCTCCTCCCGCTCCTCCCTGGGGCACAGGGCCTTCGGGAACCCTGTGGGCAAACCTGCCCCAGCCCTGGCCAGTGAGCTGAGCTGCCAGGTGTCGACACCCTCCTGCCTCAGGGGAGCAGGGGGATGCTGCAGGAGCAGGTGCTTCCCACAAATCCCCCTGTTCCCCACTCCACAGGGGCAGCACACAGCACTGCAGCTCTCTAGCCTGGGGGACACTGGGAGCTGCTGGGAAGGAGCTGAGGAGTGAGGAGATGAAAGGTATCCTGCTACCCACCTTCCTCCTCAGGGAGGGCAGCAGCATCCAGAAGCTCCACCTGAGGGGGCACACAGCGAGCGGGGGTCAGCAGAAGCCAGCCCAGCCTCTCCCCCCCTGTAGATGCTGTCTGCTCCCACCCAGCTGCCCTGTACCCCCCAAGCCATGCAGAGAGGACCCTTCTTTTGGGGTGGGGATACGGGCTGGTTTCAGCCCCCATCCCTCTGGGAAACCCCCTGCCCACCCAGGACCCCCAGAGCTTGCCACCCCCGTGATGACTCCAGCTCAGGACACCCAGTTTGTATCCCAACTCCGGGGGGACAGTGGGGGTCCCCTAGTCAGGGCAGCAGATGGCAGGACAACTCCGCTGTTGGTGGCAAGCACGTCCCGCAGTGGCTCTGCACGCATCCTCTCCCTTTCCCAACCCCAAGGTGTAAATCCCAGTCCTGCTTCCTCCCATGATGGGAGCCCCACCAGCCCCACTTGCCCCCCAGGGACCAGGTCCACCCCAGGACACCCAACAATAACCAGGGAGGCAGCCTCAGGCAGGGGGGAGGTGAGCAGGGCTGATCCCATGCCCCACAGTCCCCAGGAGACCCTACCATAACAAAGCAGCACGTGTAGCAGGAAGAGCAACCCCAGACCACAAACCCGCTGGCAGAGCCAATGCTTACAAGCCATGCTACAATAACAAAGGTGCAGAGACTTCTCCCTAAGGAGCCCAGAGCCAACCCTGGGAAGGAGGCTAACCCACACCAATGTCCCCAACCTTTCCCAAGGGGCTGGCGACAGCCGAGGCAGGACAGCCAGGCTGTGCTCTGAGTCCTTGTCCCCACGCCTGCCTGGCCATGGCAAGGGGACCACCAGCTCCCCCCTTATCTCTCCACTCCTGGGGAGGCCTGTCCCCAAATGGGGGGCTGTCGGGTTGGGCCCCCCACCCACCGTGGCAGTACCTGGGACGCAGCAGGACCGGGGAGTTGCTCCATGCTGACTGTGGAGCAGCGCTGCTATTCTGGGCCCACGGCTAGCAGGGCCCTGGCAGATAGGGTGTCAGGGAGCAATGCCAGCCATGCCCCTGCCACCGCCGCGGGGGGGGACACTGCTGCCACCGCCGTGCAGTGCCCGCAGCCACTGCACCACCCTTGCGACCCCACAACACCGGGCTGGAGGGGATGGCAGGGACAGTGCTGGCCCTGGGGATGCGAGGGAAGGGGTGATGGAGAGATGGCTGGGGGTAGAAAACCTGTTCCCCCACTCTGCAGATCCCCATGCTCCTGGAGTGGTGCTCAGCACCTGCCAGGATACGGCTCTGCCCACCCAGACACTGCTCCCACCCTATCCTGCAGCAGGAGCAGGTGGGAGGCACACATCCCCCCACTCCCCCAGGGATGCAGGAGGAGAACTGGATCCATCCCCAGGCTGAGCAGCACCCAGAGCAGTTGGGAGGGAACCCTTTTCCCTCTGTGCTGCATGGCCCTGCCTGCCCCTGCCTGCTCCTGCCTGGGGTCCTGCTGTGGTTCAGCCATCCCTAGCCACCCCAGGTCTCAGAGGGGGGGCAACTGGTGCCTGCTGGGGAACCTCCTTCCTCGCCCACAGGGCCACCCCCTCCTGTCCACCCTCTGCTCTCTCCAGGCTCCATTTCTATTTCAAGAAGGTTCAAATAACCCCTTGGCCAGCTGCCGTGCCGGCTCAGGAGCAGCCATGGGCAAGCGGGCTGGTGGCTGCCAGGCCAAGGGGACAAATCGGCTCTGGCTGACTCCCGGGGACAGCTGGACACTGGCCCATGGCAGGGCGCAAGGAGCAAAGCCCCTGTCCCCTGGTGCTACCCCAAGGCAGGGAGGAAGGGCAGGGACGAGGCAGGGTGCTGGGGACAGGTCAGCAGGGCTGGAGTGATGTGAGGACGCAGCGGCTGCCCCGGTGCTGGGTGGCCCTTTGCCCCGCAGCGGCGCAGGGGGTGGGCTGGGACCAGGCCCGTACAGCTGCGCTGAGCCGTGCAGCCTGGCTCCAGGCTGGCTCCCGCCGGGTGCTGGCAGAAAGGAAAGGAGCAGGCATCTCCACTTTCGGCGGCTATTTTCAGGTGCTGGAGAGAAGCCGAGCAGCGATGAGATTGTCACCAAGGAGACCAGAGAAACAGGGCCCAGCTCTGGGCAGCGGGGGGCTGCGGGGAGGGCGGAGGGAATGGCTTTCTGCAAGCCCCAGGGCCCACCCCTGGGGCTCAGCACCTCCCCTGGCCCCAAGCAACCCACTCAAGCGCCCAGCATCCTCCTGCCAGGCTCGGGGGACACAACCCCAAACTGGCAAGTGACAGCTCAGGGGACCCAACCCTCCCTTCTCCTGCTGCAAGCCTGGGGTGCTCTGTCCCCTTGTTCAGGGATCTGCAGGAGAGTCCCCGGGACATAATTCAGACCTCAGACCCCAGCAGCTATGCTGGGAGCTGCTCCCCCATGCAGTGGGGCACGCTTACCTGCCGTGGGGCAGCAAGAACGACCCCCAGAAGGACAGCAGAATGGCAGGGTGGTGGCACAAACCCTTCCTGTACCAGAGCCTGGCAAAGCACGGGGAGAGCCGAGCTGCCCTGCAGACCTGAACACGTCAGGGAAATGAAGGCAGACAGAGAGCAGCTGAGTGTTAAACTTTAATAGAAATCCTTGAGAAACAAAGGGAAAATAGAGAGCAGAGCCCAGGAGAAGATGCCTGCAGTCCCCACACACATGCTGCAGGTCACCCAGGAGAGCCACCAGCCTCGAGAGGATGCTCCCTCCCTGGCAGCACTACTGTCCCCATCACAAACTGGAGCTATGCTGGTCTCCTCAAGCAGCTATGGGCAAGCCCAAAGTTTCCCCCAGGCTCAGAGGCTGTGGGAGGGCAGGATGTTGGCACAGGCATTCAGAAAAAATGAAATGGGTCGGTTGAAAGTCCCAAGCCCTGCTCCTTCCAGAGGAGCGGGGTGGTGGCTGGGGACCTTTCTCCAGCAGCCAGGCTGCAGCAGGGCAGAAACTGACCCTGCTCCCAGCAGCTCAGGACAAGCACACAGAGACAGGTGGGTAAGGGCTCAGCCCGTGCTGGCTGGGGACAGGAAGACCAGGCTGAGTTCAAGCTCAGCTAGCTTCCACACAGCAAAGAAACCACCACCATCACATCAAGCCTTAAGAACAGCCTAGGACAAAGACAAAGCCCACTTTCCCAGGCTTTGTCATTTGTTTTAGAAAGGGAAGCCACACAGCTCTCTTCCCAGTACAACATCCCTCTCTAAAACCAGCCCCACAAGCAAGGGTGCAGTGCAGGGGGCTCCCACAGTCCTTGCTCTCCAGAGCCAGTTCCCGTCTCTTCCTTTGAGGTAGGTTGAGGTGTCCCTGGGGAGGGACGGTGGCTGCCTGGTCACATCACCAGGGCAGTGTCTGAGAGGCAGCCAGCAGGTTTCTGGTCGCCTCCACCAGTGCACTTGTTGAGAGGTAAGCTCTGAGTAGGGCTGGGCTCCAGGCATCTCGTGAGGTCCTCACCAGCCAAAGGGAGGAGTGTGCTGCAGGAGGAAGGAGACCCCGTGCTGCTTAGGGACAGCAAGAAAGGATCAAAAGGGACATGGATCAACATTCATCTGCAGTGTCATTATATACAGACTCAGAGACAGGGCTGCCAGGCTCCCCTACTCAACCTCCCATCCCAGGCACCACTACTCACCCCAACAGACATCCAAGACAGTGATGGGACTTTAGGGTCACAGCTTGATCTCCCCGGCTGCACATAAACCCAGCACCATACTGGCCCGGTCACAGGAGCAGGAATGCCCTTTCACTTAACACCAGAGACCAGGGGTGTGCCTGCCCTCCACTTTGGCTCACCCAGACAAACCCTAGTTCTCCACCTCTCTGCAGGAAGCTGTTGGGGCCAGCAGCACCCATTTTGCAGCCCAGCTTTGCTCAGGGAAGCTGGCAGAGTGCAGCAGTCTTGGAGGCTTCACTGCTGCCCCCAGCTCCATGCTGCGGCTGAGACCCTGTGGGTGTCCCTGTGGGGATCATCTTGTCAGCGTGTCCTGAGCACGACAACCCCAAATATCACCCAGTCTGGTTGTTCTGGGCCTCACTCCCATCTGAGCTGGACACACAGTGCCCAGTCATGTAGACATCATGTCAGCCCCACCAGTTGGCTCTTCAGAGCATGGAGGCTGGCTTCAGAACCTGCAAAGTCAACTGTTCCTCTCCCCTTAAAGAAAGCTGCTTTCCCTGATGACAGTTCTCTCTCAGTACACCAGTTCCAAATCTACGCTGTGAATATGCACGTCATGGCCAGTGCTAACTCACCCCAGTCTACCCAGTTCCAGTTTGCTGAAGCCATTCGATTGAATACTGCTCTTCTGGAGGAAGAAAGACTTTGGCAACGACCACTGCAGGACAAGAGAAAGGCAACCAAATGGCTATTTAAGTCATGGCAAAAAATCCCTCAAGCCTTCTGTGCTCTGCCATAGGCTGCCCTAGTGTGCTTCAGCTTGAATTGCCTCACACTGCTGTGCATCATCACTGCCACCAGACTGTTCCCAGAATAGCAAACAGAACAGTCTTTGCTCTCTGCTTAATGAATCCCTCTGCTGTAAGTGGGAGCAGAGCATCTCGAGGTCAAAAGAGTGGGTTTCTTTCACTGGATCAGCCTGCTGTAAGGCACAGGAGTGACAGACGGAGATGACTCCCTCACAGAGGGGAATAAAGGGCAGGCCAGGTGCCAAATATGTAGGGCTGTGCCCAGTGCACACAAGGATATTCAGATGCAAAGTACTTGCAGATATACTGTGTGGACTTTATGTTGGTGTGAGATGGACAAGCAGGGCTTTTTTCCAGAATCCTAGAGGCCTTGGCAGAGGGGGAAGAAGAGGGCAAACAAGTAGGGCAAAAGCCACAGGAACAAGCAGGCTCTCTGCCCAACCCTGCCCAGGCAAAAAAACACCTCTCCCTAAGCTTATCCATAGCCATACGCACCGTCTGGGCCAAATCCACCCCGGCCCCAGTGTGGTAGCCTTTGACACACCAGTTCTTCAGTAGCTCCAGACCTGGGCAGTGATAGGAAAGACAAGAAGCAAGAACAAACAACCAAGTTAGCAGAGAGTTAAGTCTTCCCAGCTTGAAGCATGCAAATACACTGCTCGGAGCGAACTGACCGTGCAGTACATGCTATGTAATAACTACTTGAACACGTGCCTGAGTCCCAGCAAACATGGGGTAAACCAAGGGCATTCACCCTTTGTTCGAGCAAACACCAGCAAGCGCCGGCACGTGGGCTGCAGCAGTGCCTGCCTTCCTCCCAGGGAGCCAGACACACCGTGCAGCAGGCTCAGCTAAGCAGGAAAACTGGGGCAACACAGGATTTGCCGAATTAGACCAGACTGGCAGTCCCCCTGAGCCTGGTGCCTGCCAACGGTAGCACCTGATTTGGGCTGCACCGGTGAAAGTTCCTACAGTGCAAATTTAGATCAGCTTTGCTGTCACCGGCCCCTTTCCCAGAGGAGGGCAGCTCGAACAACCTCCTCCTTGCACAGCACCGATGAGCTGCAGCAGCCCAGCACATCATCTCCTCCCTGCATGGATCCACCCAGGGCTCGACATGGGCTGAAATTTGGTCTCCATCCCTGGCAGAGAGCAAGGCTGGCACAGACCAAGCTCACTGGTGGTGTGACTGGAAGGGACCATTCCTCCAGACACACACATGATGTGCTGCTCCAGAGCACAGGGAGGTCACCTTGAAGCAGAGCCATGTGTCCAACTGCACTGAACAGGCTCCACTTCCTCCAAGGCCTCCTGCTAGTTGTCCCCACTACAGCCAAGCTCCTTGTTCTCTGCTAATCCAGAAATGTTGAGAAATCCTGGACTGCTCCCTCCCTGTTTGTTTTTTGTTTGGTTTTGGTTTGGTTTTTTTTTTAAGAGCCCTAGAGCCATAGCACAAACTAAGGTGCCTTGAGATTTAAGAACCAGCAGATCAATGGCCAGGAACTTGACGCCGTCCAGCTGGGGTTACTGTGGATTGCTACACGATACCAGTCCTGGCTATAGGAGGGATCCTTGCTGTCCAAACTCTGCTCCTCAGTGACCTTTCAGCAAGCCCCAGAACCCTGGAAAAAAACCCCACGTGTTGGGGGCTGAGAGGAGCAGGGCAGCTCGGCAGCCCTGCCCTGGCTCTGCACACCAGCCTGGGCTTTGCACCTTGCTGGCCACGGAGAGAGGAGGGCTGCACAGAACAGACGTGAATAGGAAGGGGCCAGAGGGAGGTTGGGTTTTGCTTAGAGGTGAAGAGCAACAGGGGGGTAGAGCAAATCTCACTGGGCCGCTTCGGGGAAGCTGGAGCACTGCCCCAGCCTGAGCGGCAAAGTTCAGGGCAGCACTTCAGTGAGGACAATGACAGGATCTTTCTTCCAGCTGACAGGAGAGCATCCAGCAAAGGTATTAGCGAGGCAAAGGATGACACATGCTGACAGTGCAGCTGGAGAGGGCTATGAGGTTACTGCCTCTCTGTGAAAGACTGTTACTGACCCCTTTGATATTTGATTTAACACCAGTGAAAAGTGACAAAAGCATTCTTTTTTTTCTCTGCATGACAGCCAGGCTAGAAGCACACATAGGGTCATGTCAGTGGAGGGCCAGCTTCTGCAGGAGCCTCTAGCTAGATCAGATGCGGGATGGAGAGCCCAGAGCCACAGACTCTTTCTTTCTATCTTCTCTAACCCTTCACACTAGACCTCACTGGTTCTCTCTCCTAACAGCCTCTACTGCTGCACTGACAGAGACAGGCCCAAGTGAGAAGGAATTGGTCCAGCCCAGCTCTGCCTCATTAAAGGATGTTTTTTAATAAAATACAGAGTTGTGTCCTGGAAAGGTGGAAATGATGGATAGATTTCTAATGTTTAGGAAAAATCTCTCTGTGTGCACACTGACAGTTTCTAATCAATTAGAGAGCAGCAGGAGACCAGGGAATAGGCCAAATTTTTCCTTCACTTCACATATCACCTGTAAGGAGCAAAGCCCAGTGACTCCAGCTGTTTCTCCCACAAAAGAGGGCAGACGAATGCAGCAACATGCCTGAGCTACAGGTTGAAGGCAGAATCCCAGCCTGCTTAAGCCCTGGGGCACCTAGAAGTCCTGGTGCTGTGTTTACCACAGCAGTCAGTACCTCTGATCAGCTCAGAATAAGCTTTTCATGATATTTGAAGCAGTCTGGGAAGGTAACACATTTCCTGTGGCTAGTGTGCAGGCAGGCAGCTCCCCCTCAACATGCGTAGCTCAGAGTCTCCCACGACTGCCGGCAGACAGCCTGCCTGACTCAAGTGACTGTGCCGAGCTCTCAGATGGCAGTTACCTTTGTGTTTATTCAAGTAGTATTTGAGCTCCCACTGGGTCACCAGGATATTGAAATAACGAGGCTGCTCGAAGAAACGCAGGTACCGCATGGAGATGTGGGTGGGGAACACCCGCTCAAACTGCCCGCGACGGGAATACTCGTCCTCTGTCTCCACCAGGATGCGAACATCATCTGGGGTCAAGATGTCCAAGACAGAGGAATAAAAATCCTGCAGACAAGAGCAACCCAAAGTCAGGGAGAACTGAACTATGTTTTGTCAGTCCCCATTCCCACCTCCCCACGTCTCCAACCCTCTCAGGCAGAGGTCTTCATGGGTCTAAGATCTTTGGGACATAGACCACATGCAAAATGAAGACATCTAGGCTCAGTGTTGTCAGAGCTGATGAGATCCCAAGTTCTGCAGCCCAACCTCTCTTACAGACACTGCCAAGAGGCACACAAGGCAAGTGTTCCTGCTAACCTAAGTCAGCAGGCAAAGGCTGTGATAGCTGCACAGAGACACGAGGAGGAACAGGCAATGCTCAGACCCTGTTTGGGGACTGGTGGGTAACATGCCACTCAGCACATGGCTATTTTAATGCTAAAATGAGCCAGTGCAGCAGTGGCTTAAGAAAATCCAGTTTACTTCTGACCAGCTCTTGTAACCCACTGGAGCCCAAGTGCTCCTCATCATCTAGCTGTCCCCACAGAGGGGCACAATCTGGAGAGGGACAAGGGACAGACACTGGGACTGGTTGGGACAGTGGCTTGGCAGGATGGTGCTAGTATCTGAGGAGATTGTGTCATACCTGGTCAGGTATCTTCTGTGTCAAGTAATAGGCTTTCTTTACCCTCTCTGCTATGAAATGCTCAGATGGTGGCTTGGGCTTCTCCTTCAAAGCATTGCCCAGACTGAGGACACAAGAAGAGGCAGTAGAGCATTTAAGTGCAGAAAACCAAGTCCTGTCATGACAGAGCTGCTCCCAGCTACTTCTGTGAGAGCAGTGACTCCCTCAGGAATATGCTGTGGAGCAGAGAATGCTTTTTCCAAGGATTTCAATAGTTCTGAGATCAATGATGCACCCCCAGCCTTGTGCATCAGCACAGGACCCAGGAAGGATGTGGGCAGGGGAACTGGGAGGGCCCTGTATAATCCTCACTGAGGCATTTCAGTGTTCCTTCATCCAGCATTCACTCCTACGTAGGATGCAAGAGGGCCAAAGACACACCGTGACCCAATTCACAGCACCTGTAAGCATCAGATCCCACCAGGCTTCATCCTGCTTGGAACACAGCTTCCTTACTGTAACCTCAGGCCTTGGGATATGAGTACTCAGTACTGGTACTGTGCAAGGAAGGAGAGAACTCTTAGATCAAAAACTTCCTCCTGCAACATCCAAGGACTCTCAAGACTCGAATTCAGATCCAGCTCCACATGCCATGGGAAATCCTGGCCTTTTGTATGATCTGACCAGCAACCATCTAAACTATTCTAAGCACCCAGCTGAACCACTTGGAGATGCCAGAGTCTGAGAGACACTTGTCCAACACCTTTTAACCCTTGTATCAACACAGTTAATTTGTTCTGCTGCTATAAAAATAATTAGTTGTGTGTGGATCCAAACAGGGAGAGCAGAGCTTTGAGGCTGTGCTGCATGGTGCTTGGGGAACATACATATCTCCTGGAATTATGCCCATATGCAAAAAAAACCTTCATATCCTTCCCAGAGCAGGAGATATGGTTAAGCAAGCTTGCTCCTGGATGCAGAAACTCTGGTAATGCATCATCTGAACCATGTTAAGGATCCGCTTAATCCCCTGCAGGTCCCCCCGAGGACACCTGCCCTTCAGCACCTCCGTAGAAAGCCGCAAATGAGCGTGTGATCAAAGCGCCGCAGATGAGCTGGCGAGAGCTCCCCGGCTGGAACTGGCCCGCGCTCCAAGCTTCTCCCTTCACTGAAGGCACAGGGCAGGCCGAGGGCAAGAGTCCCATCTTTCAGCATGCCCATACATCACCGCATGCTGGTGCTCATCCCAGCAAGCTGCTCCTTCAGTGACATAAGGCCAGCAGCCGCTCTGCAGCAGGGATCAGGACTGGTTTCCACTCACCATCAGGTCTGAAACCAGTATAAGCCCAAACTACAGTGAAACACAGAAACAGCAGGGGCCTGGGTGGGCACATGCCCAGGAACTAGCCTTATGCAAGAAACAGTCATCTTAGCTGCAAGGTAAGACTGTGCACACCCCTACCCATAGGTCTACAGCCTCCAACACCTGCAGTCCTGCCTCAGGAACGGATCACTTCAGCCTTCGCAAAATAACAGGTGCTCCTCTTGCTAAAGGCAGCAGCATATTAGCCCTGGGGTAGAGGGTAAGCAGATCTAGTCCCAGCACAGCCAGCCAGCTCTCCAAGCAAATGGAGAGGCAGTACAGCTCAGCATCATGTTAGTTCTGGCAGGGGGAAGGAGGGAAGAGCATGACTCAACTAACTGCAGAGCAAGCACAAATTACACTGGCCTCACTTCCAACTATGGACCTGCAGAGAGGGCATAAATCCTTCTGCCTTGAAGAGACCACAGGAACTAGATACCCAGGCAATGATGCAAGTCCCTCAGACCCATAGCTGAAGGACCAGCAAGCACAGGTTCTCAACAGCATAGAAATCAGTGTTTGCTGGGCTGCCAGCAGGTCCTAGGTGAAATCCCGCAAGAGAAAAGCATGCTTCTCTGACAGAGAAGGGGGCTGACCTGCAGGTAGAGCCACTTTGTGTCTGTGGCCTTGAGGCCACGCTGTCTGGGCTAGGCAGAACAAAGCCGGCGAGGTTGAGGAGGTCCCGGATCATCTGGCCCTTGATGCTCACGTCCAGTGGGGAGTTGGAGTGGAGGCTGCAGGGAGGAAGCATCACAGCAGTCCAAGTGCTGGAATGGAGGTGCCAAGCCCCACAGCCCCAGGATCACTTCCTGGGTTAATACCAACCAGGATACAAAACCCAGCCTGTCCCTTGCCTCATCACATCCAGCAATGAGACACTGAAAGAAAAATCCTGACAACAGCTCTTTGACTGGGGGCTCCCTACCAGAAACAGTTCATTTCTCCACCTCTTCCTAGATTTGATGGAAACTGGGAAATCCTTCCCCATAGCCCTGTGTGAGACCACAGCTGTGTCCAGCTCGTGCTGGCAGGAGAGGCCGTGCTCGGGTACACTGCAGCTCCAGGCCCTGCTTGCGCAGCCGACACTGCGTGGCCAGGCACCGTCAGCAAGCAGGGAGTGGTGCACGAGGCAGTGGAGCCGCTGATCACTGCTGCCCACGCAAAGAAGAAATCTCTGCCATCACCTGTTCCCTACATGACACATCCCTACTTGGCCTTCCTTTTTTAACGTACTCTTCCCCTGGCTCTAGCTAGAGCATGCCCAGCAAAGCTTTCTGCGCTGCGGATGGGTGTTGCTTTCACAGACAGGGAAGACTTCGATTGCTGCAATCTGGACAGGGAGGCTTAAAAACCCACAGTCTTTCAGCACAGAGTGCAGGGGACATCATGAATCAAATCCACTTTGCGGTAAAAGAAAGGCCATTATCCACCCTGCTGTGGTTCAGAATCTGCTTTACCTTGGGGAAATGTTGACCTCTAAGATCCAGGGCTTGAGGTTTTCATCCAGCATGATATCAAACCCAAAAAGCTCATGGCAACAATACGGCCGCCGCACATACATCTTCACCAGGCTGTTCACATAGGGCTCAGATCTGCAAGCCAAGGAAAAAACGTTTGTTTCCAAGTCAGACAACAGAGCTCTGGCTGTTCACAGCACACTCTGACAGTTCTGAGAGCGTATGCAGCCACATGCTGCGGGAGCGGGTGGGCTGCCTGTGAGCTGCTGCTGCTGCACTGCGTATGGATCCGGCATTGCATCCTGAGCATCCCTGCTCTGTTGGGCAGGATCCACCTCTGAACACAAGACCCATCCTGTGCCAAGGGACCTTTCTTAGGCACGCTGGCCAAGCAGGGGAGCAGGTGGCAAGCTGGGCAGAGTGTTGGGTACACCGCACCCTCCTGGCCTCCCCCCCCTGCACTGCAGGAAAACCCAGGAAATGTAAGGTCTATTTACCCATTGCAAATACTGCAGCATGAGCACAAGTAACAGGATGAAAGGAAGGATCCAGAGAGAAATACGGAAGCCAACGGCAGTGGTAGCATTTAGATTAAGAGCAAAAGGACTGAGCTGAGAGAGGGACTGGAGAGCCAAAGGGGCTAGGGTGCACCCCGCAGCCAGGCACAGAGCAAGGGGTGCCAAGACTCACGCAATGATGGTTTTGATAACGATGTCCTTAATCTTCTCCCAGATGGCTTCGCTATTAACTCCCTTCTGAGTCAGGTAACTCCAGAGAGCTTTGAGTGCCCTGAGAGAGAGAAAGCAAAGGAGGTAGCTCTGTAGCCCCTTGCTGCCCAGCTCTGCTAGGGGAGTCAAAGTAGCAGAGTGGCACCTTGACAAAGCTCTTCCCTGGCATGGCCATCCTTCTCCCTCAAACCCCTCAGCTCCTGGTTGCTGCCGTCCCCAGCCTGGACCCTGGTCTTGTAGGCCCCAGCTACTAGAAACATAAAACTGGCATAGGCTTGTCCCAGCACTGAAGTAATAGGTCCCAAATTAGCACATGAGCAAGGTAAGTCAAGCCCAGATCTTCTCTTCCCTCCCGCTCTGTGTCCTTAGCAAACCTCCCCTTCCTGCAGGCCTTCCCCCGCAACACTGCAAAACAGCTCAGCAGGAATCCAGCAAGACCCCCGTAAATCTTTTAGCTAGAGTCATTTCACTGAGGCTTCGGGGGTGGAGAAAATTTTTGAAAAATGTGGAGAACAAGATGGTAGGGGGGAGCATCTCTGCTATTATAGGAGTTTCCCACACCACACCAAGTGCTGCAAGCTACCCTGACACTGAGCCAAAGATGCTAGAAGTTGCTCAAGTGAGACCATGTGGATAACAGCCAGGAATCCAAAGGTCACGCTTCCTGCATACGAGATGGAGTGGATTACAGCCACTCTCACCTTTAACATGGGAGCAGCCAGCTTTGACTTGCACAGTGGTACGAAAACCCACACAATCCCAAGCCCGTGGGATTTCAACTGCTGGGGGGACAGCAGGTCCTTCTCAAAAGTCCCAGTGGAAGAACAGACCACTGTGCCACATGTCCAGCTCTGAGAAAGCAATCCTACACAGTCAATCACGTTCTGCAGCTTCCTTTGAAGTGAAGTAGCCCTGCCCAGGCCCACGAATTGAGAACTCTATCCTGCACTATTTTTAAAAGAGTTCAAACACCACTGTGGAATCAGAGACAAGTGCCTGGGCCCTTGGATCAATCCACCCATGGGACAGCAGGGAACAGGAACTCCTGCAAGACTGCAGACCTCTTCCCAAATGCCTAGAAATAGCACCGCTTCTCCTACTCACACCGAGTAGTACATAAATTATCAGGTTTTCACCAATAATGTCCCCTTCTCTGCTTCCACATGGAAGTCAGAAGTGAGATAGGAAGAAGTTTCCATCTAGCCAATTTAAGCATCACAATTACCCATTCAAGCTCTAACAGCAAAAAATCAGATTCCTCTTTAACCACATCCCATCACCCCCACCATAGGGCAAGGGGATGAACGAGCACATAAGAGAGCAGTGTTGGAAGCAGGGAACAGCACAGACACAGGCAGGATGAAGAGCAACCACAGCCCAAGCAGCAGCAGACAGAATGAGTGACAAGCCAAGGAGTCCGTCCAGACTTCATCAACAGTATCCCATGCTAAAATTACTCTGCTCTTCCAGTTTCCCCAAGTGGGAGCAGACAATACAGGAAGCACCTTCAAGTTTTTGGTAGGAATACTGAAAAAGGCTGACTTAAAATGGAACAGAAAGAGCTGCCCTGTGCCCTAAAAGCAGCACCTACCATTTGTGTCCCTGACAAGCAGTCTCATCCGAGTTGGACTTGTACTCTGTGTTCTTCTTGTTCACGCTGTAGTTGGTCAAGTGCACAAACTTGTTGCTGAGGCTCTTCATCGAGGAGGAGTACCTGGAGGAGGAAATAGGTGCACAAGCAGTCTGAGCTTGAACTGGCTGCCCCCAGGCCCGTTGGACAGGCAGAAACTCTGTTCTCAGACTACTCTTGGCAGCCCACCAGCCCTGCTGCCTCCACTTCCCAGGCTGCCTGGAGCTCTCTGTCCCCACGGGCCCAGAGCTGACAGGACAAAGCATGAGACACAGAGCAGGCTACCTTGGGGCAATGGGATGCAATCCCACCCTCACAGCACGCCCTTAAGAGAAGACCAAAGCATCAGCGAGCAAAAGCACTGATGGAACTGCAGCAGCCAGAGGCAATATAGTCAAAACTGGGAGAAACATCTCATATTCTGGTATGCCAGCTGTTATGCAGTATGAAGCACAGACATCATATTTCAAGAACTGCTTTACACCGAGATGATCTTGCCTTGGGAAAGGTGGATGAACGCAGTATCCTCTCACATTCCCTTTTAACGCTGTGACCTGCAGCGACCCCACGTGTTTCCAGACTGCTTCTTAAGCAAGCTAAAGCTTTAAGCAACACGGTATGCAGGACGACTGCCTCCTGCCCCAGCCGAGGCGGATACCACAGCCACACGTGCCTCAGCGCTGAGGCAGCTCTCTAGCACTGCTCTCCCGCACCACCTACTTGCAGCTAGCAAAGCGAACCAATCCATCCTTGAACAGGTAGACCCTGAGGGGATCATAGCAAGTGACATAAACGTAGATCCTCAAGTCGAACTTCTTCCCGCCAATGAGGTAGGGTTTTTGCAGATATCTGCAGAGAGAAGCAAGCACCAGGGGAAGGGTTATGATTTCTGTGTGCAGGAACATCTCTAGCCCCCACCTCAGAAGGCTTGGCAAAACCAGGGATCAATGCAGAAGCCCTTTTGCAGAGCATCTCCAAGTACACCACAGTCAATATGAGAGAGAAAAAAGCTTTCCCATGCACAGGGAGATCCTGCAGCACAGAAGCAGTATTCCCTTCTGCTCAGTTCCATTTTGAAGAGATTTTCCCCAGCTCTAAGGCACGGTAGCTTTTCCACACCCACAAGACTGATCACAATCAAGAACATTTAAGACATGCAGTGGGCCACAGATGGTTTGGTTCAGTGAGAAGAAACAGTTAGAAATTTTCATCCAAATCATTTGATTATTTACCTCAGAAGTTAATGATTTTCCACAGGAAACCTATCACTTTGCATGGGAAGTGGACAGGGAGAACAGAGAAGCCAACACAGCAGCTCGATCTGCCAAACACTGGACAGTTTTCCTGCCCTCACAAGAACCTTCCCAGAAAGAAGCCTCAAGACAAGGCTCCCCAAGATGAGATCACCAAGAGAAGCTATTCCATTTTACTGCAGAAGGGGAAGGAGATTCAGAAAATCCTGGAAAACCCTTTGACCAACACCCACACAATGAGAAGCTCTTACTGACCCATTCTAACTAGGATAACAAACCTTTGACAATTGCCACCTCTTCCCTGGCCCTTCTCTTCCCACTGTACTTGTGGGCACTGGATAAGGTTTGTTTGCCTCCAAAGATGCCAAACCCCAGAGCACCCCAGAGATGTCAAACCCCTGTGGGAATGGGATCACAGCAGAGCAGTTGATCACCTGCCAGACAGAAGCTCCAGAAAGCCCGTGAAGCCAGTTTGTACCCAAGACCTCAAAAACCTGCACAGAGACAGCAGCACTCCAATAAGCCCAGCTGCAGCTGACAGAGCCAGACTTCCAGCAGCAGCATTACACCCAGGCAGTTGAGAAATTTCCCCGATACAAATGAGGTGCTTCTGCTCTGCCACATGATGGCAGCGGCCCAGACCTGGCCAGAGAGACTAGATGCTAGGAGGCCCTGTGTGCCAGCCTTGCTTGCCTTCACTCACCTCTGTACCAGCAGTGGTCTCCTTTTGGGGAGCTGGCTCCATTTGTGGATGACCTGGATACCAATGCCTCTGGCTGATGCTGGCTGCAAAACACAAACAAGAAGGGATTCGACTTTCTCCCTGCAGCTACAATGAGACAGAAGACTGAGCTCTGCTTTGCACTTACTGGTTTTACAATCCATTTCTGGTGGCTAGCTCCTTCCTCCCATGCTTTCTTGAGTAATTTGATGTCCTGGGGCAGGATGAAGGACTGGGGGAAGAAGTTAAACTCCTTCTTTCCACAGCGAGCCTGCATCTTCAACAGGTTGCGCCACAGACGGTCCTTTCTCCCAATTTGAAATGAACCAGGGAAGTGGTTTAGCTGAAAAGGAACCCAGATGCTGTGAGATCTCCCTGCTTCCCCACCTCCCTGCCCACCCCTTGTTGCTACCTGGCCAGAGGATACATCCTTTCTGAACACAATGCAGGGTAATGGTCATTGCTCCCCACTCCCAGGATTGCACCAAGACAGGACCCACCTGCTCCTGAAGCTCTGCACAGACAAACACCCACACAGTGACCCACACTGGTTACAAAGCCAGAAGCTGCCACCTTGTCCCTTCTGATGTCTGAGCAGCTGCAGGGCACTTAACCCTCAGCCTCTGAGCTTCCTCTGGAAGTATCCTCCACTCCAGTGGTTTCCCACTTGCTTCTAAACTGTATGCTAGAGTCCTGCCCATGCAACACAAGCTCTGGGGGCAGGAAGATCCCACAGTGGGACAGGAACAGGGTTGGAGGCTTCTAGCTTCCAAACCTGGATGCTGCCTCAAGACCAAGTTTGAAGCCTCATAGCTCTCCAGAACATGTATGTGTGATAGATATCAAACCTGGTCCCTTGCATGTTCCCAAGCTATGGGCCATTTCTGACCCTTTTGTGATCATCCCCTCTGGCCGCGCTGGCAGGGAGGGCACTGGCCCTACCACTCAGTTCTGCCAGAGGAAGGATTTAAGCAACAATGACTGAATTTAGACAAGCTCACAAGTGAACGTGGCTTGGCTACAGCCTCAGTCTGTACAAGAGCAACCCTCACAGTGGGGCTGCTCACGCAGCTGTGCCTGGCTCTTGGGCTCATCTGTCAGCACAGGAATGCCAGCTGCCACGCTCTGGAAGGGACACTTCAGGGACAGCCTGCACAGCAAACACCTGGCCCTGAAGAGAGGGGCACCCAAACTGCTCCCAACACACTCTCCATAAAGGTGAAGGAGGTCAGACCAACATATCCCCTACCTTCTGGTGCTCCCTGATGGCTCTGAAGCTGGGGGATTTCATGTGGTGGCCCCAGCAACCCAGCCAGTCGTTGCTTTCTGCAGGAAAACCAGAAGTCCATGACCGAGTACTCTGCCATGCATAACACCCTCTCAACCCACCAGCACCCCATTTCCTGGGGTCAGCAGAAGTATGCCAGGGATGCTGCACAGCAACAACACAAAGCACACATACTGGCTACTGCATAGCTGCCAAACCAAGGGCTGTGAGTGGGATCCAGTTAACCAGGTGGGTCATATCCTTGCAAACATGATTGTTGCAGGGATCTGGGCAGACACAGGATCAAAGGAATGGCTTTAATCCCCCAGCACCCTGACTTCCCTGCTTTACAGCAGATGAATGAAGCAATTGGCTCATCAGTGCTGCACTGCAGAGGGACATGTAGGATTGCAAGACTTCCTAGGTCTTGCTAGGCCTTCAGTGTCCCATTATAGCCCCAAAACAGTCTGTGCAGAGGACTCCTGATACACGCAAGAGCCCTGTTAAGTACTGCTGGGAGATCATGCTCCAGGGTACAGATCACAGCTGCAAATGCTCAGCGCTTCCCCAGGCCCAGCCATCTCCTACACATCTCCTCAGCGACAAGATCCCAACCCTGAGAACTCTCTGGCTACAGTCAGAGAGGATGGCTTCTTCCTCAGCACATGGGGACAAGGGACAGCAATGCTGGGGCTGGCACCAAATGAGTGCCAGCCTCCTTAAGAGTGGCAGCACCATCTAGAGGCACAGCTCAAACAAGCCGGAGCACAGCTCTGCTGCCCCATACACGGCCTCAGCTCCTGACAGCCCATGAGGAAGCCCTTGTGGCCCATGCCAGGGACAAGCTAAGGGGGAGATCACGCCCTGTCAGGACGCACAGAGTTCAGATACTGAGGGTCAAACAGGCAGAAACAGGAACCCAGCATCCTGCAGTATTGTATTGCTCCTGCTCTGCTCTTCGCCATGGGCTGGAGGTGAGGGAGGACACGACATGTCGGATGCTGCCAGCCTCCCACAACTCACTTTTGCTGACTCTGAAGTGAGACCTGCCAACGGTTTGCTTCACTATGTTTGGTGTGACTGTGCACATTTTCCATCGCAGCAGCTTCCTCTGCTCCCAAGGCAGCTTTTCCACTAGAAAGGCAAAAAGGTAAGGACAGAAGGAAACACAATACCTGAATTTTCTACAGCTGCACCCAGGGACATTCTTATGGTTTGTTGCACAGGCACCAGGCCTGCAGAGGATGGTGTGTAGCTCCCATCACAGAACTAGCATGGAGCAGAAGACTGCATGGCTGGGAGAGATCCGGGGCACCAGATCATTTGGTAGCAGCCTGACTCATGCTCCAGGCTGCAGCCATCATTTTACTTCAGCCCTCTGGATCTCATAGCACTGCTGGGTCTCATCGTGGAAAGGGTGAAGGGGAGGCACTGCCAGTCAGGTCCCGGCTATGCGCTGGCACCGCTGCTGGCTAACAATGGGCTGGCCACTCTCACCCTGCACAGCAACAGACACTGGCTCACCTCTCTCATCCCGAGTACTGAAGTAGATGGTTGGAGGCACATTAGGGAATAAACTGTAGACAAGAGCTGGTTTGAGCACTTTCTCCTGAGCCTCAGCGGGCTGTGCCAGGCACTCAGTGCAGTTCCTAGGAGAGATGAAGCAGTAGGCAGTTGGCTAAAGATGAATAGTAGCACATGGAGGAAGGGGGAAGCTGGAAGGAGCCTTGATCCTGGTATAGGGAATTTGCATCGCTGCCGTGTGGTGCAAGCAATGGATGCTAAGGTCAGTAACCCAGTCTGCAGCGACGAAGAGGCGACCTTGCAATGAGCTCACATGGCAAGTGTCATAACCTCCACAGGTTTTGTGTTTTGCCGGGGCAAGGGGTGGTGTTTGCTACATGACAAACCCTATAACCTAATCCACAGGAACAAGGGGTGGAGGTTGTAATGCATATATGATTCAGCTGTTGTAACCCTCTTGGTTTTGGTGTGTTGCTGGGAAGAGGACTGGAGTTTTACCGACTGTATGTACACCTTCTCACCACAGCAATCCCTAACACATGGAAGGAAGGGTAGAATTTATAACATATCTATTAAGGTTGGAATGATGCTAAAAGTAGAGTTTATAATGAACGTATATTCAAACTATGCACTGCAGCCAGTGAAAGAAGCCACACCAGAGCAATCCACTAAGGAACAAAGAGCAGCAAAAGAAAAGGAACCACAACACATTGACCCCCATCTTCCAGGGCAGCCCTCACCTCGCTGAAGGGACTGAGTGTAGCCTGCAGCAAGGGGGTTGGAGACCAAGATGGGGGAAGAAGTGGTTTTTCCTAAGTCCTTGAGTATATATATTTTTTTTTCAATACTTGAATAGGTAATTAAAATTCTGTTAATTGGCAATAAATTATATTGATCAACGTTCTTTGACACAAAACTGGTTTTACCCACAACAGACTGAAGGCAGGAGACAGCTGCCAAGGCTTCGAGGCCAGCCCAGCGCACAGCCTGCACAGAGAAGTGACCGACAACCCTCCCTCCGCCCCCACCGGAGGAGGCATTTGGTCCAAGTGATGCTTCCTCGCATCTGCCCCCAGAGGCCAACCAGTCACATCCTGCCAGAAACAGCTGCTGGTCCAATTTATGTCACCTCTGCATGACTTTCACACCCAGAGCCAAGCAGCACCCTGAGGTTCAACACTTGCTCACAGGAAGCTTTTCTCATCTCCCAGGTGAGTTATGGCATGATGGAAAGCAGCAAATTGTTGAGCAGACAGCAAAGCCCAAGGCAGCCCTGGTGCAGGGGGCAGCACAGCTGCAAGGATCAGCTCCCGTTGCTGGAGGGCAGGAATGGGTCCCACAAAGGTCTGCCAGGTGTCATGGAGGCAGGCTCAGAGGAGCACAAGCTGACCAATCCTCCCCAGAAAAACCTCCTTCCAAAAGCTAAAGACCGACCCAGACTCCAAGGCTCGTTTCTAGGATGCAATGTTGAGACACAAGACCCCAAGAAGCTTTTGCAGTCTCCAGCCCAGGACACCTCCACTCTGCTTCATCTGCAGGATAACGCTGCAAAAGCACAATTTAATCCAGTAAACCTAACCCAGAAACTGGCATCAGCAGTGAAATTAAGACCCCTGTTTCACTGTGCTGGATGCACCCTCAGCACCTTGCAGGCTGCTGTCCAGAGCAAGAGAGGTAGCTTTGGTCTGCAGGGTAGCAAGGAATCTCATTTTGGTTGGGAAGCCTGTTGTTACCTTCATTCCATCCCCCAACATGCTACAGCTCTCGTCTGTCACCAAGGAGGGCAGACAGACAAGTCTGGACAAAGATGCCAAGTTCAATGCACTATTTACAGATACCAACCTGGATACAAGAGCCACAGAGCCACTGGATGAGATGCCAGCGACAGAGGAAGCATCAGAGTCACCTGCAGGAGCAGACAGACACAAGTTTTGTCTCCATGTGGAACGGATGCACACAGAGTTAGGAAGGGAAAAGAGAAAACAAATGCCCCAGAGGACAGACACTTCCCAGCTGCCCTGAATCCTTGGACCCTGAGTTTTGCCCACTAATTGGTGGCATAAAAGGCAGAGCAGGGAGTGGAGCTGACACCCTGCACAGAAAGGAGATGGGTAAGTTTTGGAGCAGGACAGTAGTGAACCCTAGCCTGCTCCCCAGGGGAACCCATGCAGTTCCTCCTTGCTGCAACATCATTTTTGGATTTAGCACAATCTCTAGGTCATCCTGAAATGACAGCATGAGTGTAAGACAGGAGGGCAGCTTTTCTCACCCCCCAGCTCCCAGATGGCTCCTACACTCCCCACTTGAGGCACAGAGCACAGCCCTCCCCAGGGAACCAGCACTCACTGTCCTCATCCTCCTCCTGACTACAGCTCTCGTCCAGGCCATCAGGAAGTTCTTCCTCTGCTTCATCCTGGGGATGGCTCAGCTCCAGCGGCGATTGCTCAGCAGTGACACTGGGTCAAAGGACATCCCATCAGAAGGAGTGGCACATGTTTTCTGGGCCAGAAGACCAGAAGCCCACGAGGCAGCATGAGATAATGTGGGCAAGGGGTGACGGCACTGCCCGCCTCAGTGCTGATGTACAAGCACTCATCTCAAGCTAGCAAGATGGAGAGGCCCCAGGGCACCCTAAGCATCCAGAAAGAAAGAGGCACAAGGACATCCTCTCCCAGCAGGAGAGCAGGATCTCCATATCTTTGCACCCTCCCTGTCCTGTGTCAGCTCTGCATTCCTTTAGAAACCCATGTCTGCCCAGGAAAGCCTTGCTGGACCTGGCTTGACAGCAGGCTTCACTCAACATACATGCAGAGCCTGCCACAGCAAGCAGGGCCCTGTGACTGTGCAGGGAACAAGCTAGAAATGCCACACAATTCCACGCTGTGGCTGCACACAGCAATTCCACGCTGTGGCTGAAGGAGAAGATGGAAGGGCTCAGAGCCACCCTGAGTGCCTGTGTCAAGTTGGCAGTGGCAGAAAGGCTCCCTCTGCCCCAGGATGACACAGATGGTTTTGCTCGGGGATGCAGCCCATGGTTATCCTTATGGCCATCCCTGTAGAGCTCACAGTACACCCTCTCCCAGCACACAAACAGACACTACAGCCAGCCCAGCCCACCAGGGCGGGCCTCCCTCCTTCTGGCTCTACTTACTCGAGCTTTCCCGGGAGCACAGCCTCTTTCTCCAGTTGGATGGTGGACATCTGAGTTGCCACTTCAGAGACAGCAGCGAGGTGTGGAGGCTCTGCTCTCACCACTTGGTCCCCGCTGCAGGGGCTCAGCATGCTCACAAGCTGGCAGTCGGCACTGCAGATGGGAGAGCCAGCACGTGAGGCCAAGAGATGAACGCTGATATGCTTAGTGCAGACAACGGCACTATCGGTGCCTATAAGGCTCGAGTTACCGTTAAGGTGATGGCTACCCAGCTCCACGTTCAGAGGAGTGATGGTTTCTTTCGGTGTGAGCTGCGCTATGATGTGTTGCCCCCACCTGCTTTTCCAGTCGGACAGGCTGCCCACGTTTGTAAGGCCAGAGCTTTCGACATGTCCAAAGCCATTGAGTGTGGCAGTGTGTCTGGCTTGCTGCTGCACAGTCTCTGTGAGGCTGATCTCTGGCTCCTTCTCTTTTAAGCTGTGCACTCTCCTCTCAGTGTTCTCCTGCAAGCACAGGTCCTCCCTGAGCATTGCACCGCTGGGCACAAAGGTCGGGGAGGGGAACACGGTTTCCTCCAACACAAGGTTGCTGCTTTTCACTGCTACATTGACCAGGCTGCCTGATGAGCTGTCTCCATCATCCTCGGAGTGGGGCCATGAGGCAGTGGGGAAACTCAGGGTGTTTTTCACTTTCTTTATCTCCAGTGACTGCAGCAAAGGCACTTTAGCACCACTTGGCCGTAGGAAGGAGTCATTATTGAGCACTGGTCTATAGGAGCTGGAAGCCTGCTGACTTGAGCTGAGGGCAGAGCCTTTGACCCCAGACCCAGAGTGCTCCTCCACCAGAGCAGGCAGCAGGAAGGGCTCCATCACCAGGGAAGACATCACCCTTCCCGTGGCAGAGCCGGTGTCCGGAGGGCTTCGGAAAGGAAACCTGTAGGGCTTGGGTCTGAGACAGGAGCGTCGGTGGAGCAGAGTGCTCTCGCCCAGGTCCAGGCAGGGCTGGGCCACAGGCAGGATCGGGAGGGCGTCTTCACTGGGGTGTGCGTGGCATAGTGATGGTGGGCACAGGAAGCAGGATTGCTGCAGAGGGATCCCTGAGGGCAGCAGGCCACAATGCTGGAAAGCACTCACATACTTCTCTAAATTCCAGATGGGTTTCGCCTGCTGCTGAGCAAGGTGCCAGGTCTGGCGTGGCTGAGCTCTCCCTGTCAGAAGGGTGCCTGACTTGATCCTGAAGCTCTTCTCCTGTTTAGGGCCCAGATTAGCGTGTTCTGCTCCTGCAGAGGCCATGTAGAGCCATAGCACATAAGGCACGAGCGAGTCAGTCATCTACAGCAGCATCTTCACTGACCTAAAACAAGACAACAATATGAAAGGCCCTGGTACCCTTGGCAGGGCAAAACACCTAGCCCAGTGCACCAGGAAGGAAGCAGGGCGAGCTGCTTTCCCTGCAGGAAGAAAAACCACGTCTCTGTGGAGATGCTGAGCTCCCCTAGAGCATCCTCAGACCAAGTCAGTGGAAGAGCTGGCACCTAACATGAAACCAGAGGATGGGAAGGACAACTTAGAGAAGGCCCTGGGAAAAGTACCATCCGCAGGAAAGCTTGTACCCTGCAAACACGTAGGTGTGCCTGGCTGCCAGCCAGGGCCACAAGGCAGCAGCCCCAGCTGCGAGGAGAGGCTGCCGGAGAGGCTGCCTGCCCATCAGCCTTGGTCCCAGCATGGCAGCCAGAGCCCACTCCCACAGGTCTGTGTTCCAAACTGCAACGTGTGTTCCACCACCAGCTCTCTCGACCCCACCACAAGCTCAGAATGTCTGCTGCTTTTTCTTCTCCCCACTCCTTAAAGTCAGCTCCCAAGGTCACACAACAAGGCGAGAACCTCAGCCCTTCCTTTTAAAATGAACATGTTTCTCACTTTTGCAACCCCATGGCAAAGCTCACTGGGGGCTGAGGGCATCCTGAAGAGCTCAGGACTGAGAAGGCAGCAAGGAGCAAACAGCAAAAGGGCTGTTCTAACATCAACACGTCACTTTCCAGAAGAGACTGGCACACACATGTTCCTCCCCCATTACAGTCCTACAGAAAAGTCTCTTGCAAGAAGCAACTGGCAGACCACAGAGCTGCAGATGCAGGTGTCCTGAATCCTCCTAAAATGAACTATTGCACCATGCCTGTAAGATCCTCGTGCCTGGGGAGAAAGGAAAGAGAAAACAAACCATGCGCCAGATATCTGTCTTGCTTTAACACATGCCTGGAGGGCCCCTGGATACAGCCGCAATAGGAATTTGTATCCCAAGCAGGCAGGCTGGCTGGCTTGTTCTTCCACTTTCCAGCTTTCACAAGCTTGCATATTTAAAAAAAGTATAAAAAGAAGGATAAGAAGAGCATCAACCATCACCCTCTTGGTTTTCTTGCAGTACACATACAAACTCCTTTCTCACCTGAAAATCAAGCTTTGGCTACAGCAGTTCAAGTGTAGCTAGGAGACCCTGAGGTTGCTCTGTAGTGCCATGACAGTGGCTCACACCCAGCACAGGGCTGGGTCAGACAGACCCACACCCTGCACAGACCTACATCAGCCAGACCTCAACCTGTGAATCAGGCCCCAGTCTCCAGTGCACACCAGGTCAGCAACATCCCAACTGGAGGCTGTACGAGGTGGGAATGTCCCACGCAGGATACCATAGGAATTATACATCCTCAAGGAGAGCTGATGCCCTGACAGGCTCTGCAAGGAAGTATGGAAGGGGTCAGGTCCACTCCATGCCTGTGCCTGCACCGCTCATTCACGCTTGTACAGCCATGCTGAGTGCTCCTGATGAGGACGAGGTGGCTGCGTCCCTCTGCGAGCTGCAGCACAGAGGGGCTCCAAACCCTGGGGAAGGGAATCCCATGCACGTACAACTAAGCTGTACCACACTCTCCGATCGCTACCCAATCTGTGCCCAGCAGCAAAGCCAGCTGTGTTGTGACATTCACAGTGATTAGCACAGAGTGAAGAGGCTGTGGCTCAGATGCTGCCACTTGCCCAGCTCAAGTTTCCCCAGTAAACAACCAAGCAAAGCTCGATTTCCACACACCATTCCCTTCACCAATGCAACTGTGTTGTAAGCGCTCTCAAACCACAAAGCAACCCCAGCACACCAGCAAACATAAACGTAAAAAAGAAAAGAAAAGAACAAAAAAAACCCAAGAAAGTGAATGAAAGTGTCCCCAGTGTCCCTGCCTGGAGGGGCCTGTCACTGCAGCATCACCACAAGTGCTGTCAGCCTGGCCATTGCCTGTGCTCTCACCCGGCTGTGTATGACCTTGCAAAACCCACCTGCAGTGAAAGCCACCCATATCTCATCTCCACCCAGCTTTACACCTATCAGTGGATCATCCTGCTGTAAAAATAAAAGTGATTTGCCTAATGAAGCTGTAACAAGGAATGTGAATCCGACAGCCATCTTAGACACAGGTGTGAGTATGCCAGCAGAAGCCCTGTGTGATCCTGCTCTGGAGTGACAACAGCAGCACACATGTGGCCAGTACAGGCACGGGCACAGTGGTAGCTTAGCTGCCACCACCTGCTTGGCTAGGGCTGGTCCCCAGCCCCGCAGCAGAGGGGGAACATGCCGAGCTTGCCCCTCTCCAGAACAGTTTTGCTGCGGAGCTGCAGCTGCAGAAAGAGGTGTCAGGGCCTTTTGTACAGCTTCCAGGGGAAGACTGTGCCAGCCAATGGCTAGTTACCACTGCTGTTTCCAAGTGGAGACACAGGAGCTCAGGAAGGATGGAAGGAAGAACATTCCCCCACTTGGGACAGGTCAGGATACACAGAGACTGGAAGCGACAGCTTATGGTGCCTGTCCCACCTCCTGCATGCCAGCACAGCCACTTCTGATGTCTCTCTGCAAACCAGCTCCTGTCCTCGCTGCAAGGACAACTCAGCAAAGCAGCTGCTGAACATCCAGGAGAACCGGCAGAGACAGAGGCACTTTCATATGCCAGGCTGTGGCCACCGCAGGACAGCAGCTGCCATGTCCCTGTGGCTCTAGGCACAAACCACGTCACTTGCCCCAAGGTAAATCCCCGCTGGTTACCAGTCGGGGAAGTTTCCCCTTTACGTATGACTTGGTCAGAGTTTTGGGGTGGAGGAAGGTCACGGTTTGATGCAATTCTTAGTTCTGCCAACCCAACCCTACGGCAAAGGAGCAGGAGTCCATTCTGTTGCTTGCAACAGCAATAAAACTACACTTGGAAATTTTATTGTAGAAACATGAGCTGAGAAAAGCCCAGGGTAAACTGGCCAGGCTGGAAGACAAACCCAAACATCATTACTAGTAATTAATGGATTTTGGCTTGGACTTATTGACATACAATATAGAGGTCAAAGTTGTCACTGTTGGAGTGACCGTACAGCTGCACTTGCTTACAACTATTTCGCTAGCACCTTTTATTATCACGCAGCCTGCTCGCAAGCTTTGGGACGTCAGCTGGAGCATTGCCACAGCCTTTACAAATGTCACATCACAGGTGCGCAGGGGCCACCACACACCCCAGCCCGTGCGTACCCCACCAAGCGTCAGTGGAAGTCCCTTCTTCCAACTCGAGCCTCCCTGCAGCATGTGCTTCCCTAACAGCAGCGGCAGCAGTTCGCAGACCCATTTCTAACAAGAAAGGACGAGACCCTAAGAGCCCAGGCATGCACATCATCCCTCCGTCACATGAGTTTGGCTGAGGAGGTTATTTTAAACACAGCTGTGGTGACATGCTTAAAATAACGAGAGCTTGCAAATGTATGAGCTGCAGGCTGACCTGATAATGTGCTGTCAGCCTCACGCAACCCAAAGTCGCAAAGGGGCAGGGAGTCAGGCAACTGTGATTTGCTATTGTTTTCTATGCCATTGCAGGGTGCAATTTCTGCTCTTTATGATTAGAAAGAATAACATCTTTTTCTAAATTAGTTCACACCAAGTTCCTCACTTGCAGCTCTGAGGCTTCTGATTAAGCTTGAACAAGCAAGTTAACAACAACACAAAATAAACAGGTTTTAAAACCAATATACATTTCAAAATAAGGGTCTGTACCTCTTCAATTCAGCAAGATGAAGCATATTCATCTGAAATCAACTTATTGAAAGTGCTTGAAGCTGCTCTTATGCCTGGTATTTAGGTACAAACTCTTACGTTTAACAGCACAGAAACAACCCTCGCCTACATCAGCTCCAGGAAACAAGTGACCTCGAGTGCAGTCACACACTGAGACAAAGCAGCACCCAAGGTCACCCGCAAGTTGAAGCTGAAGAACAGAGGGTCCTGCTAGCCATGAGAAGACATCCATGAGGACAAGACAGCTCAGAAACAGCTCAGCCACCACAGAAATGCCAGTGACACAGGGACTGACAGCCTGGCATGCTGCTTTGCCACGCAGTTAAGCATGACTGCTCCCTCTCAGCTACAGAACCATGTATTGGGTGCAAAAACAGAGGCACAAGATGACGACCTATTTCTCTTCTAATCAAGACTCAGGTCAAAAAAAAGATACCAGTGAGAAACCACCCACTGTGGGGATGCATCAGCAAATTCCACCTGCATCCCGGGATTACATTTGCACCCAGCCTTTGCGCTGGGGCTAGTAATTTCAATTCAGTGACTGCGGTGCTGAACTCTACTCCATGCTGAACAGAGAAGCAATGAGAAGTGCATGGCTGCCCAAAATTATCCTTTAACTATGCAGAGCGCTGCCCTGCAAGAAAGGCACTCCTGTTCCCAAGGCTGGCAGACATTACGGGCAGCAGGGTGCTGGACCAGATCATTGGAGAGCTGGAATCCAGCTGCCGTCTCACTCTGCACCGCAGTATATGCCTCCCTCTGAACACACACAGGCTGGGCTGGTAACTGAAGGCTTATGCGTTCAAGTTCACAGGGGACTTTCTCACCACTCTCAGGGCATCAGAGCAGTGTTGAATGAGGTGAGGGGATCCAGTGGGGTTAGGCAGAAAATCCAGGGCTGCAGCTTTGCTATGGAGAGAGCACAACAAGGGACATCTAAAATAAAGGGCTGGCCCAGCACTTGTCCCAGGCGGCCTGATGTGGCTGTGACCAGAGTGCAGGGACCACACCAAAGGACGAAGGGTCCAGAGCATGGAGTCCTCATCACTATTGAAGAGTATCAGCTCTTCTGCCCTGACAAGAGTCCCCAGACCACCAGAAGGGACCCGCCACACAGCAACAGCAGTCCATGTAGCCCTGTTTCCCCAGCAGCGAAGCTGGGAAATCCCTGCCCTCACTCACATCCTTGATTCATATTTTCTCATCATCTGGGCTACAGAAGCAGTTGTACTGCAACATAAACTAGAGTTGGGAAATGTGTCTGGGTTAAAAGCAACCAGCTAAGGGATGAGGTGTTTTACAGCCTTTCAGTGTGGAGGTTTAAAGCACCTTCCTGAAGATCTGAGCAGACCACGAACCAAAAGGATAGCATTAACTGAGCTTCACAATGGGAGAAAAGGCACAGGAGAAATACACAGTGAGACCTGGGGAGAGCTTGGCCAGCAGCACAGGAACCGATGGGCAGTCAGAACAGATCACTCCGGTTTTAGGCAGCCTGGCCACACTCTCAGCCTTTGGCAGAGAAATAAAACAAAGGTGGAAGACTAGGGGTGAGTGGAACAAGCAGAAAATATCAACACATAGCAAGGAGACAAGAACTTCTTCATTAGTTCAAAACACATCAATTCTTTGTCTGTCCTCCTTTCTTGATACTTTCTTCTAAAACATATCTGGAACTGGAAGAAGCTCTGAGGTCTGTCCTTCAGTACGTGATGAGGACTCTTCCATACGTTGACCAGGGTGGGAAATATTCTTCTGGAGGTACTGCAACCACCTCACTCCACACAACAGTCTTTCAGAGCTCAGGAGTGGAGCTGAAACAGAGATTGAGGTTGGGAAGAAGCTGCCAAATACTCCCAGACTTGCTGCAGGGGAGGAACCCAGGAAATGCCAAGGAATGGCACCTGGCCAGGCATGTATGGCAACCAAAGCCCCGACCTGCACTGGTGACATGACATCTCCATGCAGACATCATTATCTGGGGACAGTGGCATTTGTCGAATCCTCCTTGCAATGTGATCCCTGCTAGGCTGAGAAGGACCCCAGGCATGACCAAAGAGCAAGAGGGGCCAATTCGTCATCAACAAAGTATGCCTAGTACAAAACTTAAGGACTGCAGTAAGAGGGCAATGCAAGGACAGACAAGTGTCACTATCTGCTGCCTACAACTGCTAAGAGTCAAAGAAAAAATACTAGATAAACCTGTAATCAGACCAACAACTAGCTGTTCATTCCCCCAGACTGCCCAGGAGCCACTAGATGTCACACAGCTGCTCAGAGAGGAGCACACAGCAATGAGAAAGAGAAGCCACATCACAGGGATTCACGTAGGGAGAGTTTTGATGTGGAACTGTGGGGCTGAATTGAGATATCCACAGCCCGGATGGGCAGGGAGACAGCAGGCTGGCACAGCACTACAGGCCTTCCCCACTCCTGTACCCCTCATTCCCAGCCCAGACCCTGGAGGCATTCAGGAAACTATTCAGCCTTGTCTCAACTCTTCTTGCAGCTCTGCCATTCACCTTTCAGACCCATCAGCTCCTTTTTACAACACCAGAGCCGTCAAGCCAAGACCCTGGTGGAAGGATTAACAGCCAGGCTGTCGCAGTGCCCTGCTAGGGTCTGGTGAACTCCAGCTCCATCCTCGCTGCTGCTCCCGGTGCCGTTGGAGAGGCTCGCTGGGGAGCCAGCTCTTCTTCCTCCCTAGCACTCACCCGGGGAACATGCAGTTTCTCATTTCTTCAGGTGAGAGTCTTTGAGGCCAAAGGCGCCACCGGGATGCTCCATCCTGCCCCAGGAGCGCTAACCAGGACGCCGTCCCCAGCATGTCCCGCCGCAGAGTATCCCCGTGCCGCCCTCCCAGCCCCACGGGGCCAGGGCCGGGCCCGGCCCGGCGCACCCCAGAGCGACACAGGGTAGGGCCACAGCGAGCCCCCGCGGGGAGGCCTGGGGTGGGGCAAGGTGCCTCCTCGGGGCACAGGCACAGACCGGGTGGGTGTCGGGGACACAGTCGTGGGGCAGGGAGGGCCGCGGACCCCGCCGAGGCGGGGACGGGGAGGCAGCGGGCGGGACTAAGGGCCCCAGGCCCCGGAGAGGACCCTGGAGATGGCACCCGGGGAGGTGGGGGGAGGACGCACTCCCCACAGGGGGGAAGGGCCCCACCCTTTGGA
>NW_020799107.1:20798125-20810596 GCF_003259725.1 Athene cunicularia
CAGCGCCCCCTGGCGGGGAAGCGGCCTCGGCACCGGTACCCGCCGTGGGGCTGCCCCGGGACGGAGGAGCGAAGCCCCGGGACACCACTTCGGGAGAGGTGGTTTCTTGAGGATTACAGGCACTTTTCCAGGAACGAATTTTACGGGGACGACCCCCGGGGTAAAGCTGTCCAGGCAGGGTTCCCCCTCGGGCAGACAAAGAGGGTTTGGCAAAAGGTCAGAGCTGGAGCCCGAGGAGGATGAGGAATGTCCCATCGTCAGGCTGTGCCCAGGCGTCAGCCCTCAGGGCTGGTGCAGGGCAACAGACCCGTGGGGATCTGGGGGGCCGGGGGTTTCTCCAGTGCTGCTCCCGCCGGTGCTGCACAGAGGTGTGAGGAGGTGGAGGAGCTTCTCGCAGTGCCGGGCAGAAGATGGCCGGAGGTTGCTACCAACAGCAGGCTGCAGGCCACTGCTGGCCAGCACAGCCAGCTTCTCAGCGGCTCCGAGGGACAGCAGGACCTGCAGAGCAAAGAGAAGGATGGCAGTCACCCGCCAGCCTGGCTCCCTGTCCCCACAGAGGAGCCGAGGTCCCCATGCTGTACCTGCTTTATCCCGGTGTGCTGGCTGAGGGCCCGCAGCGCCACCAGGGCTCCCTCCCGCACACTCTCCCGGAGGTCCCCGCAGGCCACCTCCAGCAGGAGGTGGGGGGCCCTGCTTTCCAGCAGCAGGTCCCCCAGCTCTGCCCAGCGCTGGCCCAGGTTGCCCAGGGCTGAGGCCGCGTTGCAGCGCGTCCTGGCCTGTGCGTCGCTCAGCAGCCGCGTCAGGCTGGGCACGGCCCTGCCTAGGGTCCCAGCGGGGCAGGACTCATGGTAGGCAGCATTGCCCACTGCGAAGCTGGCTGCCCTGCGCACACTCTCCTCCTGGTCTGCCAGGCACCCCATCAGGCTCTCCAGCAAGGCAGGCTGGCTCTGTAGCACCTGGGAAAAGTCATGGCTGTGTCGGAGCAAATTGCCCAGCAGGTTGAAGGTTTTGGCCCTTATTAGGTGTTGCTGGTGGACGAGCAGGTGGGTCAGTGGCTGGTCAGCCACATTGGAGCCCCTCAGGATCCTCTGGAGAAAGGGCAGGTGCTCTGGACAGGCCCGAGCCACGTGGGTCAAGAGAGACAGGAGGTCAGCTGTGAGCGTGAGGCTGTCTGAAAACAAGGCAGATGTCAAGAAGGCAATGACATGCTCCGAGGCAGCAGCTTCCCTCACCATTTGGTGTATGACCTGCTCATCAGACACAACGAGGTGGCACAAGAGGCTCATGGGGAGCTCAGCGTACAAGAAGGGCAGATGGTGAGAGCAGACCTAAGGAGAAAAGAGAGAGAGCAGCGCTGAGTGCGCTGTCCTCACACGTGGACCAAGTCAAGCAGCGACCACAGGCTACGAACAGGTCAAAGTGGAGCTCAGCTGCTGGCCCAGCTGCTCTGAGGGCTGCATGGCACCCAAGTGATGTCCCTGTGTGGGTAGAAATTGCCAGCACGGAGTGAGGTGCTGCCACCCACTGGGTGCTGCAATGTGGGGAGGTGTCTCCACAAGTATGGGGGGTGGGAAGAGAAATGCAGGGCCAAGAGGGTACCTGCAGCAGCTGGGCAGGGATCTGGGCATCTCTAACAGCCTCCATGACCAATGCTAAGGTGTCTCCATCCACATCCAGGGCAAAAGGGAAACAGAGGAGCTGGCAGGTCTGGACCACCACAGCTGGGACAAGCTCAGGGTCCCCATTCTCTCCTGCTTGACTGAATTGTTAGAGGGAGAGGGCGTATTACACGTGCAATCAGAAAAACATCAAGGCAAGAGGCAGAGAGCATCCTGAAGGCACAAAGCAGGTGAGCTGTGCCCTGCAGGTGCCAGGGCAGGAACTTCTCAGCCCTCTGTGTGCTCATGTCCAAGCTCCACTCTGCAGCTGAGCTCTGCCCACTTCAGCCCTCCCCACAACTTACGTCTGTGCCAGGCATGCCAGGAAGTCAGGGGACAGTAGCCTCTTCAGTGTCACCATGAGGACACCGTGAGACTGGGTGAGCTGAGGCAGGCACTGGTGGGACTCATGAGTGAAGACAAATAGGGCCAGGCTGAGGAAGAGCAGGGTGCCTGCAGGGGGAATGGCACAGCAGAGGAGCAAATCTAGGGAAGGCTGAAAAGTCTCCACTCTTCTGCCTGCCTGTACTGCCTCAAGGCTGCTCTGGGGTTGCTTCTGTGCTTCCCCTGCCTGAGACCAGACCAATCTCCACTCATGGTGGTCAGATCTGACAGGGTGAATGTCCCCCTGCAGCAGAAACACCCTTTCTTGTTCCTCCCCAGCCAGCTCAGCTGGGCTGCTGCCAACAGGGCACAGCATGGGCCAGCCCAGCCCTCTCTTTCCCGGAGGACAACAGCAATCCTCAAGAAAAGCCCTGTGAGGCTCCTCTGGGCCTCAGGGACCAGATGCTGATGGGGATAGATGAAGGCAAGTCTGAGAGCAGGATGTGGAGCAGGGTTCACAGCAGATGTCCTGCCATCCTGCAGCTCCTACCCTGAGGGGAGAGGAGGTTCCAGTCTGGCTCTGCCGTGGGGTGGTCTGCCCCTGGAAGGTCTCCTGTTGCCCTGTCACTGCACACACGAAGCACCGCAGCAACACAATGCCACACCACACTCCACAGCTCTGAGGTGGCAAAGCCCTGCTCCACAGCCACATTCTCCTAAAGATGGGGAGAGAGTTGTTGAGGGGCGTACTGGTCCCCCACAGCTTCCCAGTCCCTGCCAGCCCCCTGGTCCTGGGGAGGTGAGGCCTGGACAGACATGGCCCAGGGGGAGGAGAGGGGGCCAGGCAGCTGGCAGCCCTGCTGTGCCTGCTGACACTGCCAATCCCCAGGCATCTCTGTCCTATCTCACTCTGATGTACCCACAAATCATCCCTCCCTGCCCGCCACCCTCCCACCAACCCTCCAGAGCTCCACAGACAACCCAGGGACATTACGTGACTTTCACAGGGTTACACAGCTCAGCCAAAGCTGCCTGGTTCCCTGGTTTGCTTCAGCCTCCATTGACTATCCACATTCAGGCCTTTTTGCCCCCACATCTGTTGGCAGGGACCAGGCAGAGGAATATAGGCAGGCTGGTACCTGAGCAAGGAGCTTCAGCAGGAGGAAAAAGATCCCATCATAGAGACCAGCACCCATGGGCAGGGGGAGCTGCAGCTGTAAGAGAGAGTAGGGGACAGGCTGGAGCTAGGTGCTGCATCTGAGAGCAGCAGCACCACACCTGCACCCCTCTTTGACTGCACACCACCACAGCAGGATGACAGCATAGCTCCCCTGCTCCTCTGTCCCCACCCCGTACCTCAGCAGGTGCTGTCACTGCATTTGTCACCACCGGTAGTATCTCTTCTCTCCTGAGCTCCAAGAACACCCCATGCTGACTGAGCTGTGTCAGGAGGAATGCTGCAGCACCCTGTGGGATAGGGAGAGCTCAGCACTTTTGGGACTTCTCCATCTGCCTGCTCACTGCTGACTCTTCATCTCTTGGCTCAGGGCAGGGACAGCTGGGCTGCACCTGCCCCCATCCCACCCTGAGTGAGCAACAGTAGGACCCAAACAGGACACTGGGCTCTGCAGGGCTCTCAGTGACAGCCCTGGCAGGGTGGACAGACTTACCACAAGAGACACGACAGGAGACTGAGTGATGAGATCCATGGCCAGCGTAACCACTTCCTCAAGCCTGAAACACAGGAACCAGGGGAGAGGCACTGTGTTCCTACAGTTTCACATCCCACAGAGTAGCAGCATCCAAACACCCCCAGGGCTCAGAAATAGCCATCCTGCACAGGAGGAGTGAGCCCTGATTCACAGCACCTCCTTGTCCACTCTGGGTCCTCACCATATCCTCAGCACCCACACACACTGCCCAGCACTCTGCTGTTGTGTCAGGATCAGAGGGATCAGTGGGAGCAGGAGCCCAGCTCTGGGCAGGGTGCAGGACAGAGGCCTGTTCAGGGCAGGGCATGTTCCCCTCTCATCCCTGAGTGAAAGCAAGTGCTTACCTGGGAGGGGAGGCCTGGAGCTGCATGGTGAGCAGGGCCAGCAGATACAGTGAGGCCTCACAGGCTGCCCCCTGGGCCACCTCTGCCATGGGAACCTGCCAAGGAAGCCAGTCACAGGGGGATGGGGCTGGGAGAGGATGAAGGGATGTCTCTGGGGCCTGCAGGACAACTGCACTCTCCAGACTACGCTCCCCCAAACTCTTTTCCCCACGTGGCCCCCAGCTTGATCTGAGCAGCACTCGGAGGAATGTGTTGTGCTTGGCCACACTCCTACCCCACCACCTGGACTATGGTCAGTCCTACCTCACCCTTCAAGAGCTGCATGAGGGAGCCCCACAGTTGTTGGCTCCTTCCCAGGTGCTGACACAGGTTCAGGCTGGCATGGCAGCCAGCGTAGAGGATCTGCAAGGCAGAGGGAAGAGATGCACACCAGCCCCTGGGACGCAGTGACCAGGCCCATTCCAGTACACCCCATGGCTACTGTGGCTCATTTACCCAACAACTGACACCAGGGAGATGGGAGTCATTGAGGGCTGAGCCCTTACTTCCCCCTTCCCCATGCCCCTAACCTCAGAACAAAGGCCCAGGCACACCTGGGCACAGCCAGGTAAATGGATGGGGCCATTACCTTCAGCACGTTCACAGAGCAGCTTGGGTGCTCCAGTCTCCCCAGCAGTCTCCCAAGATGCTGACTCTCTCCCTCCATAAGCTTTTCAGCTATCTCCTGAGCAACCTGCAGAAATCAGCCTGTATTGCACTCTGGCCAGATGAAACACTGCACAAACTTAAGAAGTTTAATGCTAGCAACAAATTAATAAGAGAAGGCATCTGCCTCCCACGTTGTCTGTGATCACAAAGGGATGCCCATCTGCCATGACCCAGCATAGCACTGATGCACAGTCCCACAGCTGAGACGGGCAAGGTGAGATTCCTTCTCTGCTTCCCTTCTTGTTGACTCAGAACTGAGTTAAAGGATCAAATGTAAATCTGTAGTTTTGTTTTCCCTCTTACTTACTGTCCAATTTCAGATTTCTTACAGTTCATATCACTGTCATATCAGAATTCTTCATGTTTTCTGTGCATTGCCTAGTTCTTTACTTAGCCCATCCCACAGTTGAGATCTTAAGTGTGAGTCTCTTATTGATTTAGGAGTCCTTAGACTCCTAAAGCTCAGCTGTTGGCTGGGGAGGAGCAGCCTACAAATGCCAGCCCTGCAGCCACCAAAGCCAGAGGACCCCAGCCCGCCACTCTACTGCTGAAAAAGAGATCCTTCTGGAAAGGGCTGCTGCCCCTGCAGGGACCACACCTCCTCACCCTGCAAAGAGAGTTGGCCTGACCTGCTGCTTGGCTTCCCGACAGCCATTCCTCTCCAGGGGGATGCTGCAGGCAGCAGCCAATGCAGCCATGAAGAAGTCTGCCAGATGTGGGCTCTGATCATGGACTGACTTGGCCTCCATCACTGCACCTGCACACAGGGACAGAGCTCAGGAAACATGCTACAGGTGAAGGACGCTGAGGGGCAGCAGGATGGGGTTGGAGGCCAAGAGATAAAAAGTCAGGCTTGAGACATGAAGAGGGTGAGATCTGGGATTGAGGGAGAGGAGAGCCCTGGTTAGCAGGGAGTTTGGGCAAATAAGCTTCAGCCACCTCCTCCAGCCAACAGCACTGCAACGGCATTCAGTGTTCTGAGGGAGCCCAAGGGCAGGAGGGAGAGGAGGAGGTGGCGAGCTGGTACCACTGCTACCTTGCAGAGCAGGCTGCTCTGAGATGGATCCCTGAAGGAGTCTGTTCAGCAGGGGCTGATGCTCCTCTCGCAGGCTGTCATAGAAGGGGGCAGAGACGGAGGGGTATGTTGCATCCAGGCTCTCACAGAGCAGGGTGAAGCACTGGGGGAGACACAGGGGTTGGCATCATTGCAGACTGAGGATGGGAGGAGAGAGAAAGACAAACTGGGAGGAGGCGGTGGGGGGACCACAGAGATGGGAGAAGGACTTATGTGCTGGAGTTTTGGGGACCTCCAAGTGTCCTCTCCAGCCAGGTTACTGTGTGGGAGTCACATGTGGCTGCATGCTGAATGAGAGAGGGGTACACATGGAGGCACAGCCTGGGAAGGTGCCCCCTCAGAGACCTTTCATCGTGTGATCCCACCCAAAAACCCCAGTGCATGAGACAGCCTGCCCTGACAAGAATGCATCAGACCCCACAGCTAGGAGCTCCCCAACACACATGCCCAGCCCCACAGCTTCTGTCCCTGGAGAAGAGGGTTGGGAAAAGGGAGACAGGGGCACCCTTACCAGGAGGTTTTGCTGGCAGATTCTCATCTCGCTGTCAGCTGGCTCAGCCAGCAGCTCCAGCAGCAGGGCTAGGAAGCAGCCAGCACTCTCCTGGAAGGCCTGCAGGCTGGGGGAGGCAGCAGGGGCAAAAGACAGCAGGGAAACATGGCCTCTGTCTGTGAGGACAGCATCTGGCCAGGTCCATATGGCCCTGGCTAATGGAGCAGGCAGCACACACTAACACTGTGAGCTGCTGTCAGCAGCCAGCACAACTGGACCCTAGTCAGCTGTGCCTTCCCCTTAATTAGTTCCACAGTTGGAAAGTGCTCCTCTGTGAGCACAGGGACATGGCATGAAGCACTTAGTCCATGATGCTCTCCCACTGAGACAGCTCCAGCCACAGAGTATGAACACCACCCTCCCACCTACTGCCAGGTCCCCAAAGTGGCCACAAGAGACCTCAGAGCCCAGAGAGTTGTCCCTACCTGACCTTCTGCTCCGTCTTCTCCAGGCTGCATTCACTGCTGAAATGAACTATGGTCACCACGAGGAGATCTGTCAGCACTGTAACACACCAGGGCTGCTGCAGGATCCAGAAAGAAACAGCAAGTGGGGATTGTCTGCTGGCCATCTCAACACCACCACAGCACAACCTTTCCCTGCCAGGACCTCCCCCTTCTCAAGGGTGCCTGGAAGAGGCACCAGTCCTGTGAGCCAGCTCCAGCAGGACACCAGGGTCTCCTTGGCACCAACACTCTGCAGGGCTGGAAGGAGCCCAAATTTCTCTGGGGTCCTACACCCACCTGCCTGATGCTACCAGTCTCCAGGATCTGCTTGGCTAGACGCAGCAGTGACAGAGGCACACCCAGCTCTTGGCAGAAGTGTTCCAGCAGCTCAGAGTCACACTGGGTAGCCAGCAGGTTGCCCACAACAAGGAGCACTGGACGGAGACGGGAGGCTCCCTCCAGCATCCCTTCCAGCACCTGGACACAGAGAAGTCAGAAGAACTCAGGATCAGCAGTGGTCTTGGCCTCTCCATGAGCCACAGGGCAGCCCTTCAACGCATTCAGACAGGAGACAGCAGGGAAGCAGATGGCAAGCTAAGTGCATGAGACAGCTCCAGCTCCTGGAGAAGCAGAGGATCTTTTTGCTGGCTGGACTGAGAACTCTCCCATCCCAGTCCTGGGGAAGAAGGTGGCATCCATGTCCCCACTCGTAGTTGCCTGGGCCAGCTATCACTCACCTGATGAACAGAGTCTGCCAGGCGGGCCTGGACATGGTGCCGAAAGGCCAGGTCCCTCAGAAGGCTCAGCGGTGTGCTCAGCTGCATGGCCGAGGGCTCAGTGGCCTCGATCAGGTGCTGCCACTCCTCATCACTCTCCACCTCCTAGTCACAGAGGAGAGAGAACTGGTGTCACAGACCCTGCCTGCCACGGGGTCTTTGTACCAGCCCTTGGGGACTGGGCCCTGCTGTCCTCACCACAAGACACAGTCTTACCTCATTCTCCAGGTCCACAGCCTCAATGCTGTGCCTGCCCCGGGGCTCTGCCCTGCCAGCACCAGGCTGCAGAGGTGCACCTGCTCCAGAAAACTCCTGCTCATAGTCTTGAGTGATGCTGTGCTCCCTGGCCAAGGAAACAGCAGTCAGTGGATGACCCTGCTTTCCCCTCTTCCTCTGTCCTAGTCTCAGCCCTCCCTCACCCTGGATTGGGAGGAGGCTCCTCCAACTCCCACTCTGCCATGCTGCTCTTTCCTTGCAGGACACCAGGGTTCTTCTCCTTGGAGGCATCTGGAGGCTCCCCTTCCCCAGGGTCTGCCTTCCCTGGAGCTGCTCTGGGTCTATGCCCTGGGCATCCTTTGCCAGAGACCTTCATAGATACAACACCTGCCTTCAGTTGCACCTGGGTGATGGCAGAGAAGATTGGTCAGGGCAGGGTTACTCAGACAGGCAGATGAGTCCCCTAGACACCACCACTCTGAGGACCCCACATCCTGCCTTGCAGGTGGCTGACACCCCAGCCTGACCCATGTACCCTCTTTCCCCCCAGGTCCCATTTCAGTGTCCCTCCTTTGCATGGACTGTGGAACACAGCCAGGGGAATCCCACACTTTCCTCCACCTTTTTCTCAGCCATCTTCTGCCGGGCCTTTCTCAGGATGTTGGACTGGCCACTCCTGGGGGCCACGGAACGGGCTTGCTGCTCCTTCAGAGCCTGCATCTCTGGTGACAGCTTGGTGGTGAAGGGGTTTGAGATTCCATGCTCTTCTGTGTCATCAATCACTGGGGAGGCGAGGGGAGCATTTCAATAGCAGCTCTCCCCTGGGATCAGCTCTGGGATCCCAGGAAAATCCTAGGGGACCCAGACCTAACCCAGGGGCAGGAGCTAGGGGTTAGGGCTTGGAGAAAGCTGAAACGAGGGAGGCAAAGACCAGGGTAGTAAAAATAGCAGGGCAGGGTGGTCCTCCCACCCTTCAGGCAGCAAGAGGAGGAAACAGACCTGGCTACTGCTGGAAAAAGAGCTGGCACTCACCAGCAACCCATCCAGCAATGAAGGGGTGAGAGAGCAGCTCCGGCCACGACAGGCGCTGGCGGGGGTCCTTCATTAGTAGTCCCTGCAGGAAGCTCTACAGGGCAGCACAGCACCAGGGTCACCAACACATGCTCAGCACCCACCAGTGAGGATAGTGTACCTACCAGTCTCCCCCAGTGAAGGCACCCAGGAGACCTGCATTCCCTGACTAGCTCTGGGAAAGGATTGTCTCTAGTGCTTAGGACAGATGAGAAGGCACTTCCCCTCTCAGCCCATTAAATCACTCCTCTGGTGTCAGCCCCAGTTTCCAGCTTATGGACAGCAGTGATAAGGGTACCCCTCCCAAGAGGCCCAGCTCTCATCCCCTCCCTATGTTCTGAAGTCCCTGTTAAGGCACATACAACCTAAGAGTGACCCACCAGGGCAGCAGGCAACACCAAAGCTGCTACAGCATTAACGGATCTCAGCTCCAGACAGGCCCTTTGCCCTTACCTTGAAGTCTGGGCTTATGGCTGCGGGCCATTTGACGGGGTCCTTGACAATGAGGCTGACGAGCTGGAAGATGTTGCTGGTGTAGAAGGGAGGAGTACCCACGAACAGCTCGTATAGGATGCAGCCCACAGACCACAGGTCTGCTGTGTGATCGTACGGCCGTTCCTCCACCAGCTCAGGGGACATGTACAGCGGGGTGCCCTTGATGGAGGTCAGCACCATGGTGTGGATGCTCATGGCACGGGCAAACCTGCTCAGAGCAAAACACAGAACATCCATTGCAGCTCGCAGGGAGATCCCTATGAGTTTACCAACACCTCTCCCCTCTGGAGTCCAAAATCCCCCATCTCTGCTAAATTTCTAAATATGCACAGAATCCAAGTCCCCTTCCACACTCTCCCCTCCTCCACTACAGCACCCAAGACACTCCTTGGCTGCCCCAAGGCCATGTGTCCCCCTCAAGCTGGCCCCCAGCACCCACCCGAAGTCACAGAGCTTGACAACGCCGTCTTTGCCCAGCAGGATGTTCTGGGGTTTCATGTCACGGTGCAGGATGCGACGGGAGTGCAGGTAATAGAGAGCAGAGACCAGTTGGGCAGCTATGGTCTGGACCTGCCGGAGACACAGGAACCTCAGTCTGTGTCCCATGGTGCCATCAGCTGGCACAACCATGGGGTCTCTTACAGCCTGGCTCCCCCAGTATCCCCACTCCTGCCCTTGCCCTGTTTGGGTCAGGGACCAGCCCCAGCTGTGGCCCAGAAGTTTCTTGGAGTAGATCGATGGCCAAGGCAGCAGCCTGCTGCTGTGGTCCTTGGAGGAGGAACAGGGAAATCGAGGTCCCTGCTGGTTCCCACTGTTCATCAGTGCAACTTCACCCCCTCTCCAACCGCTTCAGAAGCTCTGCCAGGTGAAGCCCCGGAGGAACTTTACCCTTCTGATGTCTCCTGGCCTGCAGCAGAGACCTGCTGCCTGCAGGCAAACGAACTCTGTTCTCTCCATCCTGCAGCAAACACTGCGTAGTCACCCCCATGACAGTCACCTGGGACTCGGGCAAACTGCCATCATCCTCCAGGATCTGGAAGAGTTCCCCCTCTGCATAGTCAGTCACCACCACCACCTGGAGGGAGGAGCAGGACGGTGATATCAGGCACTCACTCAGCCAAAGCCCCACCATGCCCTGGGGACCTTGACAGAGCATGGTAGGAAATCTGAGGGAAATGCACAGCCCATCAGCTTGGGCTTGGACCTGGGATGGGAGAGAGCCCTTGTGGCTGCAGTGCAGTGAGGGCCCAGCACTTAGTAGAGGCCTTGGGGCTGTCCTGTTTCTGCAGACAGACAGCAGAAACCAGGGAAGAGGGAAGGACAGGACAGGCCCACAATGGTACTTCCAAGCCCAGTGGGTAGAATCACTCCCCTGAGTTGTCTGAATCTGCTTGTTTTGAATCTGCTGCCCAAGAGTCACACTTGCCTTGTGATCCCAAACCACTCCTCTTGTATCACACACCACCACCCAGCTCCTTCACTTCTGCATATGACCTAGCACCCACAGAGCTCAGATAGGTGCTGGCTCCCCACACGGCACATACTGGAGGGCTCTGAAAAACACTGACCAGGCCCTGGGAGGGTGTCACTAGCATCTCCTGAGAAAGAGGTCCCTACAACAGCAGGGGCCAGCTGTTGTTCCCCTGCCCCAGTCAAGAAAAAGCATCTGCCCAGAGTAGTCCCCTTCACCTCCTTCTCAGTCTCAAAGCTGTCGAGCATCTGGATGATGTTGAGGTGATGGAGGCCTCTCATGATCTCAATTTCCCGCCGCAGGTTCTTCAGCTCCTTCTCAGACTGCCCCACCTTGGGGATGAACTTCAATGCGACCACCTTTCAAAGCAGGCAAAGCTGGGATCAGACCAGACTCCTATCCACCCTGGCAGAGGCTGTGTTTAACCCAAATGGGACCAAGCATTTTTCAGCCAAGCACACTGAAGAAGGTATCTTTTCACTGGATCCTTTGGAGCTGGGGCTCCCCACAGGCCTTTGCACATCGATACAGGTGCTCACAGTACTTTGCACACTGGCATTTAGAACAAAGAAATATAATCACTGAGCACAGACAAAACTAGGACTGTCAGAAACATGGGACAGGACCTAGAGATGCTGGTGGACAGCCAGCCTAACATGAGCCCAGAGTTGGCACTGTCAGTGACGAGCACTAACAGCACTCTGGGCTGTATCAGCAGGCAGAAGTTGAAGGGAAGTGATTATTGCCCTTTATCTGGAACTTCTTAGACCAATATTGTGGCTAGGTTTTGGCCCAGAAAGACATTGATAGGCTGGAGTGGGTATAGCAGAGGCCACTGTGATGGTAAGGGGAATGGAGTACATGGGAGGATGACACAGGGACTACAGATTCAAAGAGGAGAGCTTCAACTTGATATAAGAAAAAACATTCATCCCAAGTATAATCAAGCACTGGCTGTGGGGTGTTTGTCTTTGAGGTTTTCCAGGATCTGAATTTAGTGCTGGCACTGCTTTGAGCAGGGGATGGACTGGAGACCTCCGGAAGTCCCTTGAACCTGAATGATTGTGCCACCAGGAGCTGGCCAGGAACATCAACGGAAAAATGAGTAAGTGCTGAGTCCCAAAGGCCTGACAAGACCCTGGAACCTCACAGCCATTGGAAATCAGTCCCTGGCACCACACAACGGACCCCCAGCCCTCTCCCCTGCCGCCCCTCTCCTCACCTGGGCGCTGTGTTTCCGGCGCCCCTTGTACACGCGCCCAAAGGAGCCTTCACCGATCATTTCCAGGACATGGTACTTCTCCATCGCGGGCGTTAAGGCTGGAGCCCCTGAGCTGCTGAGGCAAAGCGCCTGGTGAGGAGAAGCGCTTCACCCTCCTCCTCTCGCCCTCCGCCACCGGCTGCCATGGGGCACCAACCCCAGCGGCGATGGAGGCGGGCAGGGCCAGCGCTGGGAAGACAGGGCCGCACCCTCTGCGATCCCAAATCCCAAGGGCCGGGGCTCCCCCTCCCCGCGGGGCTCCACCCAGGGCGGGCGTTCGCCAGGCCCTCTCGCCGGGTTCTGTCCCTACCCGCCGGCTCCACCCCCGCTCCCCCGCGGCAGGACGGGACGCAAACCCTGGGCG
>NW_020799107.1:20810646-20824381 GCF_003259725.1 Athene cunicularia
TGTATAAGAGACAGGCCCAGGACCAGGACTCTCAGTATGTCTGCTTCACCCTGGTGCTCTCCGTTCCCCCCCAGGTAGGCTGTCGGCCCCCCACGCCCCCTTTCCTCCCCACCTTCCTTTTTGTCTTTGGGTGTTTATCTTTTTTTTTTTTTCCTAGTATCCCAACAAAGCTCCGGAAATCTCGATCAGAAACCCGCGGGGCCTGTCAGATGAGCAAATCCAAAAGTGAGTCCCGGGAGGGCAGGCTGAGGGTGAGCCTTTCCTCTGAAGATGCAGAAGGCAGAATTAGTGGAAAAGCCTTCTTTCAAATTCATGTTTGTGGTTAACAGATGGGTAAAGGTCCCTAAATCACCTTGTCTTAAATCTCATGGGAGCCACTGCTGCTGAGTTTGACACCTAGTGGTCCACCCTATGGTTATTTCCCTGTGATTCCCCTGACATGTAATCTAAATCCCTATAGCTGTTGAAGCAGTTGGTCCTGCTTTGACAGAGGTGAGACTGAACCAAGTCCTTGGGCAGCCCATTGTTGCCTTTGTGCTCCTGTCCTTGGTGCAGCAGAGTGTGTGCAGAAAGACCCTGGTACCTGCTGGCAGCACAGGAGAAACGCAGCTCCCAGCAGACCTGCTCAGAAGCTGCCATCAGATAAACGAAGCCTGAGATTCACCAAAACCAAAGGGTGCTGGGTGACCTTGATCTGAGGCAGGCAGCAAGCCTGCTCTTGCAAGCCCTCCGAGGACAAAAGCTTTCTCTGCACCAGCTTGTGGGGAGCTGGGAGAGCACGTGTGCCCATCCTATGCTGCAGGCAAAGCCTGAAGGCCAGTGCCCTTTATCTTCCTCCTGTCATCGTGGTGGGGTGACAGGTATGTGGGGTAGTGAAAAGGTGTGGCTAAACTTTTATTAAGCATTTCTGCTGCTTTGCTGTAGGATTTCCCAGACCCTCAAAAGTGTTGCTGAAGCCAGGCTGGGGACAGAGGTGCTCTATGAACTGATTGAGGTGAGAGTTGAGAGAGACTGGGGGTGACCAACCACAGACCTTGGTCCTTTACTGCCCAAGGGGTGGGACAGCCCTGAGCCTATGGACAAGCCAGTGGGTAAAACATTTGCTTTAATGCTTCTGCAGAAAGGGAAGGAGATTCTCACCGACAACAACATTCCTCACGGCCAGTGTGTGATCTGCCTCTATGGATTCCAGGTAGGCACATGTCTTCTGCCTCTGCCAGCTGGCTGGGAAGTGAGGAGCTGGGGATATCAACCTGGGACTGGGGTGTGCTGCGGCAGCCCCCTCCTCCTTTGGGTCTGTAGGCAATCCTACTGAGTGTGAACCTTCCCAAGACCATATGCACTACTCTCCCTGTCAGCCTGAAGATAACCACATACAGAAACAGGGCATAGGGCAGAGAGTGATGCCAGAGCATCTCCAAGGGGTGGGGTCTAGGCATAGTTGGTGGTGCATCTAAGCTTCCCTGTGTTGGTCACACCTCACCTGGAGTTCAGCACCCAGGTGGTCGGGAGGGACTGGAACACATCTGTGCAGGTGCTGAGGTCTGTGGGGACAGGGCAATTTGCCTTTTCCAGGTTGCAAGGAGAGGCAGTGCTTGCTTAGGATGGAGAACATACCAGCTGGGAAGATTGCTGCTTACACAGGAACATGTGCAGAGAAATCAGGCATAAAAACTGTGCATCTTGATATTAGGAGTGTTCCTTACACTCGGAACAGAGAGCATTACCCCAGTGAGAACTGAGGAAGTAGAGATGATGGCCACCAGATGTTACGTGGCTCTGTCAGCAGTAGCACTAGTTCCCCACTGCCAGTGCTGACATGGGAGTGAAAACCCACCTCAGCTGGGGATGCCACACAACCCTGAGCTCAGAAACCCTTTAAAGCTGCCATTTCTCTTCTACAGGAGAGAGAAGCCTTCACAAAGACCCAGTGCTACCACTACTTCCATTCCCACTGCCTGGCCCGCTACGCCCAGCACATGGAGGAGGAGATCCTCGTGCAGCAGGAGGAGAGAGAGCAGCACCTGGCGCCATCCCCCAAACAGGTACCAGCCCCTGTGCTCCCTCCTGTGGTCCCCTGCGCAGACCTTCATGACGTCTCTGCCACCCTGTTCAGGACACAGAGTGAGGGCTAACCTGACCCGGCAGCACCGTCAGTGTCACGCCTGTACCAAGAGTCAGAGTGAGGATTAGACCAAGTGATCTCCAAGGGCCCTTCCCAAACAAAACTACCCTGTGGGTTTTCAGTACTTTAGCAGTTGTTATATTGGATGTCTGGGTCAGCACCTGCTGTGTGAAGGGGCAGAGGAGTTGCATTTTTGGTCTTCTTGAACTTCATGAGTTAGAAAAAAGAGCTCCTTCCTTAGTCCTTGAACTGCAGGTCATGGGATAAACATGATCATCTGTGTTCTGGGGTGATAAAACCTGCCTGAGCAGTTGTTGATACAGCTGTCAGCTGTAGAGCAGTGTATCTGAGCGTGAAACAAGTCAGAGGCTCCTTCCTGCAAAAACCCTTCAAAGAGGTGCTGCCAAGATGACACGCTCTGCTTTGGAGTGGAGAAAATAGGTCTTGGGCTAAGGAGGACTGAAGCCATACGTGCTGACAGAAGTGGTTTGTACAGTGGTCAGCTGCTGGAGCACAAACCTCAGCATGCCTTGTGGTGGAGACACCTTCTGTAGCAGTCATTGAGACACCAGGCTGCTTTCATGCTGCTGGAACCCACCCTGGGCTTCCCTGCCCTGGCAGAAGAGTGAAAAAGGCCACCCTGTTCCAGGCGGGGGTTATTCAGTAGTGCGTTCCTGGGTCACAGCCAGGGTTTGGTATCACCTCTTCCCTCCCCACAGGAGGTCGGTGTGCAGTGCCCTGTCTGCCGGGAGACACTGGTCTACGATCTCTGTGCTCTGAAGGCAGCACCGCCCCCGCAGCACCCTCTGGTAAGAGATGGGGATTCACTGGCCCAGCTGCACCCACTCTGTGGGTAGCTTCAACTGGGACATTATAACAGACGAATGAATGTATGCTCGCAGGTCCTTCTAGATGGCCCATCCAAAGGGCAGTTCACAAAACCCAGCGGGGTGTCTCCTGATTCTTTGATGTGTCCACAAAGAGCAGGTTTAGTTGTACAGCCCTGAGTCTTGGGCAGATGTGCTGGGGGAGACGTGATTCTGCCATGGGGCATGTCCCTGTACTCACTGGGATATAGTCAAGAGTCAGGAGTGACCTGACTGCTCTTTGTCTTGCCCTGCAGCAGGACGTCCCAAGGCAGTCACAGCAGTGGGGACAGTGGGTCTGCGCTGGTGTGCTCTACCTCTGTCTAGGGATTTCAGGTGCATCTGTAGTGTGACCAGCAGAAGTAGGGAGGTGATAGTCCCCCTGTACTCTGCACTGGTGAGGCCACACCTTGAGTATTGTGTCTGGTTTTGGGCATCTCAATACGAGAGAGATATCAAGGTGCTGGAGTGAGTGCAGAGGAGGGCAGTGAAGCTGGTGAAGGGCCTGGAGAGTAAATCCTATGAGGAGTGATTGAAGGAGCTGTTTAGTTTGAGGAGGAGAAGGCTAAGGGGAGACCTCATCACTCTCTACAAGTACCTGGTGCTGGTCTCTTCTCACAGGTAATTAGTGACAGAAAAAGAGGGAATGGCTTTAAATTGCAACAGGGGAGGTTTAGACTGGACATTAGGAAAAAATTTTTTGAAGAGTAGTCAGACAGTGGAACAGGCTGCCCAGGGAGGTGGTGGAGTCACCATCCCTAGATGTGTTTAAGGGTCGTTTGAACGAGATGTTGGGGGATATGGTGTAGGGGAGAACTTCAGAGTAGGGCTGTTGGTTGGACTCGATGATCCCAAGGGTCTTTCCCAACCTGAATGATTCTGTGATTGTGTAGGCCTGGTCAAAGGCAGCAAATGGAAGCGGGTTGCCTGGAACTGTGTGATCAGAGGAGGGTTTGGGGAGTAGCTGTTAGCACGGCCAGCTGCTTACCTGTGCTAGGTGTTGAGAGAGCCCTTACTCTGCCTTGCTTTCTGCTGCTCAGGAGATGTACAGGCCGGATGCCAAGATGCTGCAGCAGCAGGAAGAGCTGCGCTTAATTTTCAAGAGACAGCAAGAGAAAGGGGGCATCATTGACCCTGAAGCAGAGAGGAACCGTTACTTCATCAGCCTCCAGGCGGTATGGCACTGGGGGCAGAGACCTGGCGAGGGGGGCCCTGGACTGCAGGACCGAGTGCTGTCGTCTGCTGTGGGACTCCCCTGTGCCTTTCTTCACCAGTGGCTTCTTTCTTTCAGCCTCCAGCTGCTGTTGATCCAGGCAAAGCAGCTGCTGCCTCTGAGCTGCCGGTGAGTGCAAGCGCTGTGGACGTGCCCCAGCCGCCCAGCCAAGCCTTGGCTCCAGAGCCAGCCAGGGCGCCGGAGGCCCAGGCAGAACCCGGGCAGCCTCCTGTGCCCAGAGAGCAACAGAGCAAGAGGGAGAGGCACAGAGGGGAGAGGCTGGGCCCCAGAGGCCAGGGCAGGCAGTCATGCAGTGGCTTGCAGGAGCCGGCAGAGGAAGTCTGTCATCCACTCAATGGCTCCAGGGTGCCCAGGGGCTTCAGCCGGAGACCGGAGCGGAGACCCAGTGGGAGGCACAGCCAGGAGTTCCCCAAACCTCCCAGCAGAAGCAGGGCTGCAGCCTTGGCTGAAAGAAAGGAGTTGTGCCCTGAAGACCCTTCCCCAGTAACAGAGGTAGTGGACTTGAAAGAGGAGCACTGTGACGTGAAGAGATGGACCCAGGAGGAGGGGGCTGAGGCGCAGGGCAGGGAGAAGGAGAACCTGGTGTTCAACCGCAGCGACCACAGAGCAGCTCCCAGCTGGCAGGGCCACCACCGGCCCTGGGACTGTGGGAGGTGGGATAGGTCCAGAGTCCAGGAGCGTGGTTCCTACCCCAGAGCGCCAAGAGGGCGAGGGGTGTTCAGGCCCAATGGACGACGAGAAGCCCATCTCCTTGAGAAGGAGAGCGGCTCCTAGCAGGAGTGGTGAGGAGCTGGGCTGGGGGAGGAGGGAAGAGCTGTTTCTGGGGAGAATCGTGAAGGCTCTGGTGGAGCAGTAGCAAGCAGACACCATACCCCTGGGGAGGGAGGAGGCAGTTGGCATGTGGCACAGCTTGGGACAGGCAGCATCTCCAGAGTATGTGCAGAGTGAAGCATCCTGGCATGAGTGACTGGCTGTCACTAGCATTGAAGAAGTTGACTCCTGACAGATCACTTCAGCCTTGGGTCTCAGAGGACCCAGGGAACAGAGGAATCCTTGACCAGGGACCTGCAGTCATCACCCCTGTATGTGAGCTGCCAAGAAACATGCATGCCTACAGAGCAAATGGACTGAGCCCAGCGTGGTGCCATGGCAGAGCCCGAGGGGTGGGACCTTCCCTGGAAGACAGTGTCCCAGTGGAGCCATGGTGGTGCCAAGTGATGAGGCTGTGCTGGTCATTGTGTCCCCCGTTCCTTCTCAAAGCACCTTCTCAGCTGCTGTCCCTGTCCCTTGGAGACAACATCACTTCTTCTCTAGCCCTGACCATTCAGCTGATGGGCTCAGCCAGGCAAGTCTGTTGTACAACAGGACATTTCCCAGTCCCAGCCAGAAGAGATAAATTAAGCTTAGGTCAATGCATTGGCAGGTCAGGGCTGGCTGAGGCTTTGGGTTGGCTCCTGCTCCCCCAGGAAGCCTGAATTTAGCTGGAGCTCCTGCCCTATCCTTCAGCTACTTTTTGCAGGCAGAAGCTGTTGGAGACACCTGGGAAGAGCACTCTGCTTTCCAACCTGTATTTGTTGGGATCCCCCTCCAAGGCCAGGCTGTCTCTTGAAACTTCCAACAGCCCAGAATGAAGACATGATGCAATATTTTGGATACTCTTACCCTCCTTTCATCTTCAAGCTGATCTTGCTTCAGAGAAATGAGGATTTATTGTCTAAACTAGTTTGGTGCAGTTCCTTCTGTTGTTGCTTCACATATTTAAAGTGTCTCATTCCAAAGCAGTGCTGGGTGATCCCAAGCCTCTGAAGTGGGACACTGCCGTTAAAATAATTTGTTGGGTCTTCTCTGGAGCCTGTTCCCTTTGTTTTCTTTGCCCTCTCACTCCTGTCCTTTGCTGTTTGGAGCAAAGGTGTTGATCCCTGGTATTCTCGCTCCCCTCCTTGCTCCCTACGCCCAGGGCTGGGGCAGAGACCTTCCCCTGGCACTCCTGGGTGGCAGGAGGGCTCCCTGGTCCCTGCTTTGCCTGGCTCAGTGTAAGCTGCCTGACTCACCCAGACAGTACCAGTTCCTTCACACTTGTTTGTGCCTTGTGCCCCCACCTCTCTTTTGGCCACATGTGGGTTGTTACTGTCTTCCTTCTCCTGCTGAGTGCAAAAATGGCTGCACCATGATGGGCTTGCCAGAGCCTTGGGTGAGATCCCTCCAAAACCAAGGGCTGTGTGCCACCTGGGAGGGCATTTGTGCTGTATCTGCCAGGCTGATCCTTTGGCACACAAAGGGTGCACAGAAGCTCTTTTGAACTTGCTGCCCTGCACTCTCCACACCTGACCTTGTCCTGAAGGGGTTGGTTTAACGTGCTGCCCAAGAACCATCTGTATTTCAGTTTCCCAAGACTGGCTTAATACTCTAAAAGCATTATTTTTTTTTTTTCCCCTCCTTGGTCTGAGCCTACACTACCTGTCCTGGGCTTGGAGATCTCAGAGCCAGACATTGTGCCCTGCTGGGGACAAAGGCTGAGCACTCGCTCCCTGATTTTTATTCAGTGCTCACTCTCCTTGTTCCAGCTGGTTCCTGGGCAAATGACCTGTCCACATTTGGGTGAAGAGGTGTAAACTTGACATTGGTGCTTGTTCTACTGCCTCCTGTGTTCACTCGTGAAATTGCTGTGCTCCAAGAAAGGCATTTGATTATTACCTGAAAGAAACACGAAGATCTCTGCCCCTCACAGCAGCTGAAGCTCCTTCACCTCTTCCTAAGCCAAGCTTACTCTCAGCAGGAAAGCTGCTGTGCTGTGTTTGGAGCATGGGAGTTCAGCCATGGAAATTGGAGTGAGTGAAGACTTGGGTAACTTCAATCAAATGCCAGACACGTTAGAGTGGACATTTTTTCCTGGGAGTAGAGTTTTAGGAAGGCCCCTCACCTCTCTCCCTAACTGCTGTCAGCCTAGAGCAGAGGACATTTTGCAATTGTGTGGAAATTAATTTGGGCTAAACAAAACAAACCTCCAGGTCAGAGGAAAGGAATGGAGCCTGCGCCCTGCCCTGGGGCTCCTTGCTTGGTGTCTGCCTGTGTTACCCACCTACCTCACAGGGCTGTTGTGAGGCTTAACTGGCAAAGGGCACCGGTGGAGGCTGTAGCATTAACACTATTAAAAGCAAGCAGTGAGAGATGTTGCATGTGTTCTTGTGTGGTGGCATCGAGCCCCTCTAGCTCTCTTTCCCCACTACCCCATCCTTGTGAACTGCTTTAAGACATTTGCAGTCACTCACTGGCCCGTTTTGACCCCCAGCTTTGACGGAGGAGGCTGGATCCAAGCAGTCAGCCTCAGGGGGACAGACAAGCACAGGGTTTGAGATGCCAACAGCACCACCCTGCTCCAGAAGCCACCCTGAGTCACTAGAGACATCCCCCACCCCCCACCTCCATGACCACAGGATCAGCCCTTCACTTGCAGAAACATGTGCAAGTCCAGGATTGCATCAAAGCAGTGCCTCTTTGAGCTGAAAATCAGCCAGGTGTTATCAGCTGGGCCTCTTCGTATCCCCTGCAGAGACTCAACAGTTTGGGTTTGGTGTGGTACCAGCTCCCCCAACCCTACCAAGATAATGCAGACCCCAAAGCGAGGACATGAACTTGGGGCTGGCTCTGGGGAAGTTGATTTTGGGACTCTGGGACTGGGACTGGATTGGGGAAGAGGCTCTGGCTGGGTTGTTCTGTGGGTCAGCATGCACACCCTGACCCCTGGCTCCATGGCATTGGGAAGGAGATGCAAAATCTGCCCACTTCTCAATTGCATTTCAGGCACCTGTGGCTCTACCAGTCCATCCAAGGACTTTTGCTCCTGGCAGGAAGGAAGCCCAGTGACAGGGAAAAGGCTGCGAGACTGCCAGCAGCGGGCCAAATCCCTCCTTCAGCCACACAGGCCCTCACCTGCTGGAACAGCCTCACCTACTCAAAGGAGAGCAGTTGTCACCTCCAAGGGGCATTTCTGCACCTTGCACAGGGCTGGCCTGGCAACAAAAATTCACATTAGGGTTAACATCAAGCTCTCAGGAACATATTCTGTAACCAGCCAGAGCCTCTCATCTGCCCCCACATGCAGGCCTGCAGTAGCTCAGGGCCCCACACCTCCTCCTCTGACAGAAGGGACAGTCATGTCCACTCGGGAACAATGTCCAAGCAGATCTGTTGGCATCACAACCCAGCAGGGCAGGAGCTGTGGCACCAGCCTGCAGCCCGAAGGACAATGAGCTGTCTCTTGGGAGCTGCTTTTTTCTGAAACACTCTGGATTTGCAGTACTGGCTGTGCCAGGCCCTGGTCAGGAGGGCTCTGGACCAGCAGTTGGATAGTGGGGCAACTAACAGGCAAAGGGACCAGAGATGCGAGAGCTTTTCCAGAGGATATTCACAAATTAGTGAAGACTATTGTCCCATCAAAGACCAGGAGCTCTTTATCAATGCAGTACCCCAATGTCCTGCCCCAGAGAAATGCCCTTCTGGGGCACCTCCAGGCTGCCCCGCAAGGAAAGGGAGTCACATCCAGGAGCCTTGGCAGCTTAGGGCAATCCCAGCATGAGGCACACACTGGTGAGCAGGGCCAGTGCAGCAGCACCCGAGTGTGGGGAGCAGCAAGAGCCAATTCCCTCTCCATGCTGCAAGGCTGGCAGCTCTGACTCTCCCCGTGTTTTAAGAAAAAGTCAAAACCTTGGTGAGGAGAGGTGAAGAGACCTGGCCTGCATGGCTGGGCAGCTTCATGGCATCCCCAGGATGGTCACATCCTTGTCCCAGTCCTCTCAGCGTGGCAGGGGAAAGCTGGCCCCTGGTCACAGCAGGATGGAGCGTATGTTTGAAATGGCTCCTTCAGGGTCCATCTTGTAGAGCATGAAGTGGCCCTGCACCTGGGCAGCACTGATCTGTTTGGAGACTGCTAGTGCCTGCTCTGCAAACCGCTCAGCTGCAGCCGGTGGCTGCTCGGGGTAGAAGCGCTGGAACATGCAGGCAAGCTGCCAGCGGGAGCAATGGCCCACGTACTGCTTGAGATCCACGCGGCCGGGACGCACCAGGGCTGGGTCCAGCCTGTCGAGAGACACAGCAGGTCTTGAAAACCTGATCAAAGTGTCTCTGCAGGGCGGGTCCTGCAGGAAGCACCCCCCTCCATGCTAGCACAGCCAGTGTCCTATCTGTAAGGTGCTCTGCACTGTGAGATGGTAAAGGTGGGGAAGAGGTTTGTCCCTAGGGGGGTTGAGGAGGGAAAATCAACCCAAAAGATGCAAGAGAGCTGGGGAAAGGCTGGCTCCAGAGGAGGACAAGAGCATCCTGGGAAACAGCTCTGCCATTCTTTGTCTCCTGAGCAACCTCCGAACAACCCTCTAGTCCAGCTCAGTCAGGAGCGAGCCAAGCCTGCCCCAGGGCAGTGTCAAGCCTGGTGCTGTGAGCCCAGGCTGCACCCTACCAACCCAGTGGGCTGTACGTGGGGCCAGTGTTTCACTCATGGCACAGCCACAACACCAAAACGGGCAGATCCCCACAGGCAGGAAGTTAGTACTGCTCCTGAAGGGCACAACCATGGTCTGAACAGCAAGGAAGCATCCGAGGCTCCAGCAAAAGGGATTCTGATTAGCAATTGAGGGTTTTGCATCCCAAAGGAGGATTCAGGAAACCTGAACCTCCAGTCTTCATGCTGCAGGATGCAAACAGCCCTCCATAAAGCCCATCAAAAGGGAGCAAGGTGTTCCCATGCTACCCTCCCTGTTCCCTCCCAGAGGGCAGCTCTAACCTGTCCACGTAGTTGGTGGTCATGAAGACAATCCTGGCCTCTGTGGAGGCCACACCATCCAGCGCGTTGAGAAGGCCGCTGAAGGTCAGGCGCCCCATGCCTTGGTATGCAGCCGGGTCTGGGGACAGAGGTGTCTGAGATCATATCCACTGGCCACTAACCCTGTGCAGACTTGCAGGCCACCTCCCTATCACCTGAGGCTTAAGCCAAGCTCCCCGTTCTCTCCTTGTCCTGAGGCTGATCCTCTGCATCTCCCTGGCTGGCAGCACATTCACCTCCCCTGGCCACCCACACCCCTGGGAACCCAAAGAGAATGAGGGGGAAAGCCAGCCCCTCCCTCATGATGAAAATAGCTGGGCAGGAGAAGTGTCTTTGCCTAAGGATAAAAGATCTGAATTTCCCTTATATAGCCTAGCCAAACCCGGGTGAGTTCCAGCTTGAGCTCTGAAGCCCCAGATTGCTGTCCACTCCTGGTCTCTGCTGGTGCAGCAGAGCAGCCTGGAGTCCAAACCTTTCACCAGCACAGCCAGCAAACCTCTCTCCCACTGCTGGCCCAGGAGTCGGGGCACCACTCACTCTCAGCAGTGAGCTCCCGGCTGACGAAGGCAGCATCCACGTCCTCCAGCAGGATGATGCTCTGCTGCGGTGCCACGCTCAGGAGATGATTGAGCCGGTCATCGGCGAGGCTGTGGTCACTGAGGCTCAGCAGGCAGATACTGTACTGCAGCTCCCCAGCCAGGGCTGTGCTGGGAAGGGCACAAACCACAGGGTGAATCACAGCGAGAAAGCCCAGAGCAGAGGAAGAACTGGATGTCCCTGTCCAGCAGCAGGGAATAGGGCAGAGGCATCCTCTCCCCCAGTGGGGATCAGATATGGGGGGCAGGTGGGAGCCCCTGCTCAGCCTGCTGGTGCCATGCCATGCTGTGCAAAGCAAGGGTGCTAAGGGCTTGTCACCCTGACCTGTCACAGCGCCAGCAACACAACGCTGACACCAGGCACCACACAGGAGGCACAGCCCAAGCCTGCATTTCAAACCCAAACTTATCCACACCCTCTCAGCAGAGACTGCTGCGCCCCAGAGCAGGCAGCTGTCGGGAGAGCTGCTGTTAGCCAGCTGGAAATACTCACATGAAGCTGCTTTTCCCACAGCCAGGAGGACCATACAGCAGGTAACCTCTTCGGTAGGGGATGCCTAGGAAGACAGCGTCCTTTTAGGAACCAGCTGGGTTGCTCTGAGCAATCTCCCAGAGCTGTGGGGCTGTGCTGAGCACGCACAGAGGCTGCACCAGGGGAAGGCAAGCAGCAGGGAAAGATCTTGGCAGCCATCTCCAGAGAGGACCATGGACATCCTGTCCCACCCCACAGCAGCGTCACAGGAGCAATGAACTCTGTGGCTTATCGTAGTTTCCAGGACTGGATTGAATCAAGGGGAGTTTGTCCCTTTGCAGACCCAAGCCTCAGCACCTGAGCTCACTCATTTATGGGATGTGCCCAAGGTGGTGCCCCAGAGCCGTGGCTGCAGTGTGTAAGGAGTCACACTGGGCATGGTACAGAGGACACCACAGGGAAGACTTGCCTCTCTCGCTGTACCACTTGGGGTTATCGATGAAGTCCTTCACGTCCTGGACCAGCCTCTCCGACACACCTTCCTCCAGTACCACGGAGCTGAGAGGCCGCCGCCGGCGGGGGAAGCCAAACTGCCGCCACTCGGCTCCCATGGCTGTGTACATGATCGTCTTCCCCTCCTGCTCCTGTAACGCCATCTCCCGGGCTGTAGAGAGAGGCAGAGGGGACAGCTGGCAGGGAAAAGAATCACTCATGAAGCCCTGGGCATCTCCAGGGAGCAGGCTGTTCCCATCAGGACCCCATGCAGCTCCCCTACAGACCTTCCTGGAGGATATTGAAGAAGATCTCCCGGTCAGTGCCCAGCGCAGTGAAGGTGACAGACTCCCAGGGACTCCCCGTGTGTAGGTCGATCATCTGCATCTCCCGGTTGCGCTCGATGCGAATCCACTTCCCGCGATACCTGGGGTGGGATGGTGGAGTTGGGGGACAGTGCTCCAGCACCACTCAGCTGCACCCAGCCCAGTTCATGCATCAAGGACCACACTCATCTCAGGTAAAGCAAACTGTCAGTATTGATCCTAGAGCACCTGTGCCTACTGCACTGAACTGTCAGTACTGTTCCTAGAGCACCTGTGCTCTATTAATTAAACCTATAAAACAATATATATTTATTAATTATTCCTGCTTTTAATAATATCCTAAGAGAAAAGAGTTTTTCTAAAGCTTGTTCCTTTTGCCTCACACAGTAAATATAGACTACTGTCACTGCTCTCAATCTCCTGCCCTAACCAAGACCCAAGGAGGACACAAGATTCTCTCTGCTACCTCCACAGGCCCCACAGCTTGGAGTTTCCTTGCCAAAACAAGGGTCAGTCTCCCGACTGCTTTCCCTCTGCACTCTCTTACCAGATGAAATGGTTCCCAGGGCTGGGGACAAAGTCAAACTTGGTGTTGACGCGCCCGCTTTCATGCTGCAGGTACGATGTCTCAACACTGAGGTGCTGCGTGTGCTTGGCATGGTGGGAGATCCAATTCAGCAGCCAGTGGTAGCTCTTATCCTTACTGGGCACCTCCAAGGTGATCATATAATGGCGCCTGAAAGCCACCAGCCCGAACTGGGCCCCTTTCCGGGCTAAGGCCAGGGCTGTGCCCACCCCAACGAGGCCAAACCCAGCCCCGAAGTATGGGTTGTCCTTCAGTGCTAAGACAAAGTCAGAAAAGGGCATTGTGGGAGGTTAAGCGGCTCCTTTCCAAAGCATTATCTCTATTCTCTGGAAACAAACCTGCATGGAAAGAGAAGGACTGAATGTCAGCAGGGGATGCAACAGACCACCCACAGTTACCTGACCTTTATCATAGCCTGTTCTCAAGGCAAAAGGCAGCCTGGCACATTTGGATCCCCCATACCCATGCTTATCTTATTACTGGGGGTTCAGACAGCCGCTGGCTGCAGGAGTCTCCTCCATCTCCACAGCCTCTGGGTGAGACAAGCAAGAGGGGACCACAAGCTGGAGGCTCTCAGGCTAGCAAAGGAGCATCTGCCACTTCCTCAGACATGACAACAAGCCCAGAATTTTACACAGTTTTACTCTTTAAGCAGCTAGAAATCACAGAGCACTGCAATTATTTAGGGTTTATTGTTTGAAAAAGCTGAAGTGCATGCCCAGGCTGAGCCAAGAGCTGGTTCTTTGCTGCTGGAAATGGGCACACAACTGTGGTGGAATAACTATCTCCACGTCTGGATAAAAGGCACCAGCCGCACACCTGGGGGCCTGAAGTTTCTCTGGCTACCTCAGAGGTGTCTGTCAGATATAGGGGATGAGGGGGAGCCTCCCCCGACAGATAGAGAGATAGACTCTGCTCCCTCAAGGACAGGGTCCGACCCCGCAGCAAGGCTCCTTTCCCAGGGCAGGGCGTCCCCTGCCCCACGGGTAGGCCTCACGCCCACGGCAGAGTCCCCACTCCGCAGTGGGGCCTTTCCCGCTTCAGCCCCGCGGCAGGAGTCAGCCGTCCCCCGCTGGGGACCCAGCCCCACACCGGCTTGCCTCACAGCAGGGGCCCGGCCCCCGTGCGTTCCACAGGGAGGAGCCTCCGCTCCCCTCGCCCCCATGGCAGACCCCCCTCCTCCGGCAGGAGCTCACCCCCACCGGCACCGGTCTCGGTCTCGG
>NW_020799107.1:20824431-20835511 GCF_003259725.1 Athene cunicularia
CCGCGCAGTGCCGCTCTAGCCCGCGCCGCGCCGCTCTCTATGGCCCTGACCCTCACTTCCGCCCGGCGCCGCTTCCGCCCGGCTGCCGGCTCGCACCATAGAGCGGGACCGGGGCGGGCGGCGGGGCCGAGCAGAGCGGCCGCGCGAGCCGCACAAAGGGTGACGCTCCCTCCCGCTCGGCGTGCACCATCGAGATGTGCCGGGGCTGAAGGCTCAGCTTGAGTTTCCGGCCCGGGGCGACGGGGACAGGCAGGGGCTGCGGTGCGAGGGGGCTGGGGCGGTCCCGGCCGTGCGGGGACTCGCGGTGGACACCGCCTCGCTGGAGGCTGAGAGTTGGGCTTAGGTCCACCTGGGCCCGGGGCTGGGCCCACTGGGGCCCAGGGAGCAAGCCCTGGCTGGTGGGCTCAGGGAGAGGCCCTTGAGGAGGTTTCAGGGGTCCTTGCACCCCTGTCTCTCCTGTGGCAGTGGGTTTTGCCAGCAGCCTGCTTGGGGTGCAGCAGGAGGGAGCCAGCATTGAGATACCCGGGTTCATACCCCTGCCTGGGGACTGGCACTGCAGGCTGACCCCCAAAATCCTGTAGGACTACTGGGCCTCAGTTCTTCCTCGTTTAAAGCACTTTCTCCTGTTTTGGTGTGAGACTCCCTCCTGTCCGGCACCACAGCAGTGCCCAGTGGCAATGAGCACAGAAGTGGCAGTGTCGGAGGGTGCCAGCAGGCAGATGGAGGCCCTGTGCTCGGAGCTGCTCCTGCCCACATCAGGAGAGGCAGGAGCTGTGGGAAGCCCTGGTGTGGCCAGCACTGGCCTGGCTGCGACACCCCTGCTGCCTGCCAGCCAGGACTTGCTGCTGGCAGAAGCGTCGATGGCTGGGGAAGGGGCTCACACTGAAGGAGGCAACGTGGAAATATTCATCGAGGCAGTGGCTGGCAACGTGACGCTGAGCAACACAGCCAATGCCACAGGTATGGGGTGCAGGGAGGGCAGCGTGGGCCCCATGATGCTGAACAGAGGGAAGGAGCTCTGGCTAGGGCTCTTGTCCCCTCCAGCCACAACCCCAGTGCCCTCATGTCTCTGACCCTGTGTGCATCATGAGGCTGGTACCACTGTTCAGTGCAGATCTGGTACAAACTGGGTGTGTGGATGAGGAGGGGTGGCTGTGGGAGTCGTGTGCTGCATGAGGGGGTTGCTCTGGGCTGTCAGTAGGGACCAGGTGGAGATCCCCACCCCAGAGTGCCAGCCCCAGCATGCTTTTCACCCATGTCCCAGGTGGGCATCTCCTGCTAGAAACAGGTCCAAGCTGGCCTCACATTGCTGTGTGCCTCAAAGGTGCTGACAGACAGATGTGGTCACACAGGTGGTGGTGTCCCCTCTTGTATGGGAGGTATCCTGGGATACCAGGCGGGGGGAGGGCTGCAGTTCTTCAAACTGTGATTTGTGGCAACAGGGGTTTATCCTCCTTGTCTGGAGTTGCAACTGAACCACCAGTCCCAAGCTCTGGACCTGGTGAAAGCCCCTTCTAACACTCACCCCTCGTTCTCTGCAGAGGTTCTGGTCAAAGTGGTGGAGCTGTATTTCTGCGAGAGGTGTGGCCAGAGCTTCCCAGAGGCCTCCCTGCTGTCCCAGCACCAGTGCCTGCTGCTGGCCCCTCCGAGGCACTTGGAGCTCACTGGGGCACTCTTGGCTTCTGCCAGCGAGGGCCAGAGTGATCTAGGGTGCTTGGAGCTGCCTGGAGCCGGCACTCAGGAGGGCTCCGCTCCCGAGCGCCTGCTGTGCCCTGTCTGCCGGGAGGCATTCACGCAACCCAGCGAACTCAAGGAGCACTTCAAAACCCACCGCGCCCCACCAGGAGCCCTGCCCTGCCCCGAGAAGGGCTGCAGCTTCGCCACAGAGGACCGCAAGCAACTGCGTGGCCACTTGCGCTGCCTGCACGGGGCCTCCCCTGTGTCCTGCGCCTACCGTGCCTGCCCGCTGCTCTTCCCCAGCCGCCCGGCCATGGAGCAGCACCACCGCACCCACTTCCCCTTCCACTGCGGCCTTTGTGACTTTGTCACAGCCAATGCCAAGCTCTTCTGGCAGCACAGGAAGGGCCACGCTGCAGAGCCCCACTCTGAGACGCGCACGACAGGCGGCCCCCCTGGCTCGGCCCCCTGTGGCCTTGAGCAGCACTGCGTCCTGCTGTCGGGTATAGCTGGGTGGAGGGGTCGGGGCCTGTGGGTGCTGCAGAGGCTGTGTCCATGCATCCCAGTTACAAACTGGGAGGAGTGGAGGGTGAGGCTATGCTGCCAGAGGGCCAGGGAGCCCTGTGTTCCTTCCTCCCTATGGCATGGTTTATGCCCCCCATCTCAGCCAGGAGGTTTTCTGCACATATGTGGGTGAGGGGGGGTAGCTCCCTCTTGCCTGGAGCTTGATGATCTCTGTCTTTCCCCACTGAAGCAGCAGAAGAAGGGCAGGAGAAGGCGGGGAATTGCCACCCTCGCTGGGAGGCCACCACAGCAGAAGCCAGGCTGGCAAAGCCCTCCGGCACCACAGAGGGCTCCTTGAAGGGGCAGAAAGCAGTAGCTGGAGATGAGGACTCAGACAGCGGTGGGGATGAATCGCCAGAGGAGGATGGTGAGAGCCCCTGCGAAGGCGAGGCCAAAGAGGATGGGAAGATGGCTCCCGAGAAAGCCAGAGTGCCATGGGCACAGCACTTCAAAGGTACGACGTGGGGCCCTACCAGGATGTGCTCAGGCTTTGTGTTATGAACAAGCAGCACAGCCTTTAGACTGGCAGGGAGTCGTGGGCTGGGCTGGTGGGCCCTGGGGGTCCCCTGCTGCCCAGCAGCCCCACATCTCCTGCATGTACCAGTGCATTCTTCCCCCGGCCCAAGCAAATGCATCCCTTCTTTTACCCGTCCACAACCACTGCCAGGCTCAGGCAAAAGTCTGTCTGATTTTGGGGATGGGGACACACAGGTAGGCCTGGTTTAGGCTGCACTTTGCCAGTGTTGAGCTGGAAAGAGCCAACCTGAACCATGCTGATGGTGTGGGGCCAGGACAGTCTCTTCAAGTAGATGGTTGCTGTGTGACCACATACATGTATAAGCCCTCACCCTGGCACAGCTGGACTGGGAAGCGAACATCTGCATGTGCTCTCTGTCTCTTACCTGCTGACAGCTCCCCCCTCTTCTGCTCTCACAGGGGATGTCACGGAGGGCTCCGAGTACCTCTACAAAACCCACATGTGCCCTGAATGCAAGCGGTGCTTCAAGAAACGGACGCACCTGGTGGAGCACCTCCACCTGCACTTCCCTGACCCCAGCCTCCAGTGCCCCAACTGCCACAAGTACTTCACCAGCAAAAGCAAGCTGAAAATCCACATGATGCGGGAGACAGGCGAGAAGGCCCATCGCTGCCCGCTCTGCCACTACAGCTCAGTGGAGAAGAACGCCCTCAACCGCCACATGGCCAGCATGCACGAGGACATCTCCAACTTCTACTCTGATGTTTACTCCTGCCCCGTCTGCGAGGAGAAGTTTCGGCTCAGCCAGGCCCTCAAAGAGCACTTGAAGACTCACAAAGCTGAGCCCAAGAGGCTGAACTGCTTCCAGCGGGGCTGCGACTACTGTGCAGAGGACCGGAAGGAGTTTGTCCGTCACCTCAAGGATGCTCATGGTATCAAGGCAGTGGAGTGCAAATATTACGCCTGCTCACTGCTCTTCGGCACAGCTGAGGACATGGAAGCTCACCGAAAAACCCACTATGCCTTCCACTGCCAGCAGTGTGACTTCATCTGTTCCAACAAGCATGTTTTCCGCAAGCACAAGAAGCAGGGACACCCAGGCAGCGAGCAGCTCCAGTGCAGCTTCTGCCCCTATGTCACTTTCAACCCCGTGGAGTTTCACGACCACGTGGGCAAGATGCACGCCAACGAGAAGATCCACAAGTGCACCGAGTGCACCTTTGCCACCGCGCACAAGAGGGTACTCATCCGGCACATGCTGCTGCACACTGGTGGGTGTCCACTGTGGGGGTCCCGAGAGCCGAGCTGGGATGGGGGGGTCCTGTCCCACCTCCAGGTTGGCAGGGAGGGCTGGGTCAGGGCTCATGGCTTCCATCACTGGCTCTGCCACCCTAATATCACTTGGCTGAAGTCGTGGTGTGCCTCCATCCCTGCTGTTACCACCAGCTCCTGCTGAACTTGTTTTCCCGTGGGGGGAGGCAAACCATGTTGCTTTATCTGGCCTTTATGCTGAGAGCATCCCTATGTTGCATGTAGGAGAGAAACCTCACAAGTGTGAGCTCTGCGACTTCACGTGCCGGGATGTGAGTTACCTGTCCAAGCACATGCTGACCCACTCCAACGATAAGAACTTCATGTGCACGGAGTGCGGGTACATCACCAAGTGGAAGCACTACCTGAACGTCCATATGCGCAAGCACACTGGAGATCTCCGGTATGACCCTTGGCTCTGCTGACCTGGCACCATAGTCAGGGCTCCCCTGATTTTGCTCCAGGGGCCTGCTGCTCCCAGCTGCACTGTGTGCCAGACTCTCTTGTGCCTGGGGGATGCTCTGTCTGGCATGTAAAAAATTAGATCTTTGAGCTTGCAGGCAGTGGCCAGCATGGTGCTGTGGGGGCAAAGCTATTTTTGGTGTCTCCATGCCACCAAGGAGGTGTATTACCACATCAGTGCAGCTCTGAGCTTGGGTTCATGGGCTCTGCTGATGTTTGCAGGCCAAGGCCAGCTTGGGCACGTGCAGGACTGCCAAAACATGTTTTTCACCTCGGCATTATCACCTCCCTAGGGTCTAGTCTGCCTCCAGGGATGCTGGAGGTGCTGCTGGTGTGACACATGCTGGGGGGGTGTAAAGCACCAGCAGAGCCGAGGGCTGCAGCAGGGAAGGATTGCCTGTAGTGGTAAGAGCTGCCTGGACAGTAAAGGTCAGATCTGGCAAATGGAACAGTACCCCTTCCCCATATGTCCGGGATGGGAAAGAAGGGCTCAGTGTGCCTGACAGGGCTCAGCCTGCCCTGGTTCCTCCTGCTGCCTGACCAATTCCACTTTCCCCACAGGTACCAGTGCAACCAGTGCTCGTACCGGTGCCACCGTGCTGACCAGCTGAGCAGCCACAAGCTGCGGCACCAGGGCAAAAGTCTGATCTGCGAGGTGTGCGGCTTCGCCTGCAAGCGCAAATATGAGCTGCAGAAGCACATGCAGGCAAAGCACTCTCAGAACTACCAGGTGCCCATCTTCCAGTGCCAGTACTGCACCTACCAGACCAAGTACAAGCAAGCGCTGCTGAACCATGAGAACTGCAAGCACACCAAGCAGAAGGAGTTTCGCTGCGCCCTCTGCTCCTACTGCACCTTCAGCAACACAAGCCTCTTCTTCCACAAGCGCAAGATTCATGGCTATGTCCCTGGTGATAAGGACTGGCTGGAAAACTACGCCAGCAAGGAGCTGGAGATCAGCTCACCTGAGGCGCTCTTTGGCTACGAGCTCGGCGCAGCCCTGCGTGTGGATGCCAGCTCCCCCCTCGCCAGCAAGGAGCAGGGGACAAAGGCAAAGACATCTCAACTGGAGTCCCAGGGCGAGGAGAGCTACCAGCAAGCGTTCGCAGGGCCCCTCCTTGGGCAGGGTACTGCTCCACTGGAGAGCGGCAGTGAGGCAGAGAGAGGTGTGTGTGAGGGGGAGCAGAGCCATCCCACTGCTGGCAATGCCCTGGGAGATGACTGCATGCAAGGAGGCACTGCCACAGGCTCAACTGAGCTTGCTGCTTCTGGGGATGTGGCAGGGAGCTGCACCTTGCACTTGGAGACACTCAGTGTCTCCTCTGACCCTGTCCTGGAGCATTTGACTGGAGAAGCCTGTGCGGCACAGCCAGAGAGTGTGGAAATGCTGCCCTGCAAGGAGCCTTCCACAGCCTATGAGATACTGGGCTCCCGGGATGACCTTTGCTTGGAGGACAATGACAATACACTCGAAGACATCCCAGACTTTGAGGAAGAGGAGGCAGATGTACAGGAGGATGAGGAAGCAAGGCTGGAGGGCAGTGTAGCGGCAGGAGACAGCCAGGGTAAAGATGCCTTAAGTCAGGCTATGGGCCACCTCAAGGGGTCATGCTCAGACCACCACAAACTGGTGGCAGACACCAAGATTAGAGAGCCCAGCCAAGCCGAGCTGCCAGAGGCTTGGCTCAGCGTGCTAAAGACAGCTGAGCAGAGCCACCCGCCTGTCCCAGAGGATGTGGCCACCTCCAGTGACGATGCCAGGGGCGGCTCGGAGTTGGTGCTGAAGGCTCTGCGGAAGCAGGACAAGGAGCAGGCGGAGACGCTGGTGCTGGAGGGCAGAGTGCAGATGCTGGTGGTGCAGTCGGGTAGCCAGATCTTTAAGTGCGAGAAGTGCTCGTACATCACGCGGAAGGAGAAGTCCCTGTCCCTGCACTCTAAAGCCAGCTGCCAGAGCCGCCGGGCCCCCCTTGTGTGCCGCGAGTGCGGCGCCAGCTTTAAGCAGCAAAGGGGGCTCAACACCCACCTCCTCAAGAAGTGCCCTGTACTCCTGAAGAAGAACAAGATCTTCAAACCATCTGGTCAGGAGCCACCTGGGTTGTACCAACGTGCTGACCAGCCTGGTACAGAAATGGTGAAGACTGAGGAGGGATGCTTGGAGGAGTCTGGGCATGCAGAGAGCCCTTGGGAAGCTGAACTGCTGCCCGAAAAAACGCACGAGAGTTTGGCTGGGGAATGGGCATCGGGCTGTTCTGCCCCTGAGAAATCCCTGCTGGGTGACAGCACAGAGGCGGCAGAAGAGCCTCCCCACCAAGGGGATGGGGCTGAGCCAAGTGGGGCCACTTGCCGCCCCCAGCCTGGGAAACCCCCAGAGAAATACCGTCTGGAGGGAGGGAAGCTGCACTGCAATGCCTGCTCCTTCGTGTGTTCCCGCATTTCCACCATCACATCCCACGTGGAGGACGGGTGCCGGAGCCTGGAGCAGTTCTGGTGCTCCCTGTGCCCCGAGGCTTTCCGTTCCCGACGGGCCCTCAAGAGCCACTGTGCCGAGAAGCATATCGTGCATGCTGAGGAGGATGGACCCCAAAGCACCGAGTTCCCTGAGGGGGACCCAGCTGGCGTTGAGATGGGCCAGCCCAGCCAGCTCCCACTGGGTGTGGCCCCCCCCAAAGCCACCCTGCCCAGGAGGAGGCGTTTCTCCTGCCCCACCTGCCCCTTCACCTGCCACCAGGAACGGGCCATGAAGACACACAAGAAGAGGGGCTGTGTGGTGCTGGGTGAGTTTCGCTGCGCCTCCTGCCCTTTCACCTCCAAGGTGGCCAAGGCCCTGCGGCTGCACCGCAAGCTGCACCGCAAGCACTACAGCAAGCGGCCGCAGCTGCAGTGCCACCAGTGCGAGTTCACCTGCAAGCAGGCCCGCTGCCTGCGGCAGCACATCCGCATCAAGCATGAGGGGGTAAAGCCGCACAAGTGCTGCTACTGTGAGTTCAGCACCACGCGGCGCTACCGCCTGGAAGCCCACCAGTCCCTGCACACCGGCGTGGGGCGCATTGCCTGTGGCATCTGCAGCCAGACCTTCGGCACCAACTCCAAGCTGCGCATCCACCGCTTGCGGGTGCACGAGAAGACACCCACCCACTTCTGCCCGCTCTGCGACTACAGCAGCTACCTGCAGAATGACATCACCCGCCACGTCAACAGCTGCCACCGTGGCGAGCTCAACTTCGGCTGCTCCCGCTGTGAGGCTCGCTTCAGCTCCGAGACAGCCCTCAAGCAGCACGTCCTGCGGCGGCACGAGGAGAAGGTGTCCTACGGCTGCCCGCGCTGTGGCTTCGTGTGCCACAGTGAGGCCACGCTCAAGTGCCACGTGCAGAAGCAGCACCCACACCTGGAGTGCAGCACCTGCAAGGAGACCTTCGCCACCCGGGAGGCTCTGGAGGAGCACAAGACACAGCATTTCAGCCACCGCTGTGAGCTGTGCAGCTTTGCAGCCAAGGAACGGCAGCAGCTGGTGCGGCATTACGTGGAGAGCCACGAGCCGGCCGCCCCCCAGGACAAACCCCTGCAGTGCCCCTTCTGCGACTTCGCCTGCTGTCACCAGCTCGTCTTTGACCAGCACATGAAGGGCCACGGGGGAACCCGTGTGTATAAGTGCTCGGACTGTGAGTACACCACCAAGAACAGGCAGAAGATCACGTGGCACATCCGCATCCACACTGGCGAGAAGCCCTACAAGTGCCACCTCTGTAAATACGCCTGCGCCGACCCCTCGCGTCTCAAGGTGAGAGCCCTGGTTGGGGATATATCCTACTGCATCTGCGTGGGTTGTGGGGGGATCCAGACACAGGGAAGAAGAAACTCCCAAGGGGTGGCTTTGTCCTCTGTCCTCTTCTGTGGCTCGTGTAGGATTAGGTGAGCGAATAAAAGTCATGTGGATACAGTATGTTTCTTCCCTGCTCCCTGCTGTTGCAGATTAAGGGGAAGGGGGATTTGTAGCAAAGCAAGTAGATGGGCAGCTGTCCGAGTTAACTCCTCTTCCTGCTGACATCTCTGGCATCCTCTGGGTGCAGCTTTGCACCACTTGAAGCCAAGTTTGGCTGCCTGCTGGCTTGCAGCATGCTGTGTGGCAGCAGTTAGACACAGCGCAGGGAAAGCTGTTTCCCTGCAGTCAGAGCCAGACTCTGCCCACATTTCTATAGATGGTTAGCATCTTCATGCATGGTAAACGGCCTTTCCTAGAACAGGAGGGCCAGGCACAGGATGATGGAGGGGAAAATGATCTGGTTTTGCTAAAAGAAATATTGACTTTTTTAATGGCCAGGCTGAGCTGGAGCCCTCTGGGGCTGCCTGGGCGAGGCGGTGCAATGTGCTCAACTCAGGGCTAGCTCCATTGGACTAGGTTTTAACCCGGGCTTTGCCCTAAATACCAAACTGGGGAGAAAGGCCTTTGCCATCCACAGTCTGGGACAGGGCAAGCTCAGTAGTATGGGCGTCTCATCCTGAGCCCACTGTGGATTCCCCCCTGTCCAGACAAGCAGACAGCTCTCCTTGCCCCACACAGTCTGAGATGTCAGAGCTGTCTTTGAGCCCCTTTCTGGCACTCCAGAGCCTTGCACATTCCCAGGGCAGGGCACATGGCTTCATCCTGACCCTGTCCTCTTGCCCTGTTCCCAGTACCACATGCGGATCCACAAGGAGGAGCGGAAATACCTCTGCCCCGACTGCGGCTACAAGTGCAAGTGGGTGAACCAGCTCAAGTACCACATGACAAAGCACACGGGTGAGTCCTTCCCACTGAGGATGGGCCGTGGGGCATCAGGGAGGGTGTTGGGGCTGCAAGGGACCCCAGCTCCATGCTTCCTTTGCTACCAGTGGCCCAGCTGGAGGTGTGGGAGGACCCCAAGCATTTAGGGGGCAGCACGTTCTTGTGGACTGGGGACAGTGCTCAGGGTGGGAGGGAATGTGGGGTGGTGCTGTGTGGTGCCTTGAAAATGGGGGGGTCTTGGGGTGCATGTAGACATGATGGGGTATAGAGGCGAGTCTGTGGGAACTGATGCTCTATTACAGAGATGCCAAGACCTGCAGGATGGAGGGCATTGTACCCCCCATCCTGATGCCATCTCTTTCCCTGTTGCCACAGGCCTGAAGCCATACCGCTGCGATGAGTGCGAGTACCGCACAAACCGGGCGGATGCCCTGCGGGTGCACAAGGAGACACGGCACCAGGAGGCCCGCTCCTTCATCTGCGAGCAGTGCGGCAAAGCCTTCAAGACCCGCTTCCTCCTCAAGACCCACCTGAAGAAGCACAGCGAGGAGAAGCCCTACGTCTGCAATGCCTGTGGGCGGGCTTTCCGCTGGGCAGCTGGCCTGCGCCACCATTACCTGACCCACACCAACGAGCACCCTTTCTTCTGTCGCTACTGCCCCTACAAAGCCAAGCAGAAGTTCCAGGTCATCAAACACATCCAGCGGCATCACCCTGAGCATGGGGCTGGTGACCCCAGCCAGGGGGTGGGCAAGGACCCCAGCACGCCCACCATCCACCTCCACGCTGTGCAGAGGGAGAGCCAGGCCGAGGGCCCCCCCAGGATGGAGCAGGAAGGAGGGTGCCCCACGGAGGACGGTGCTTTGCTGTGAGGCTGAATCCTAACTGCTTCAAGACCCTGGTGGCGCAGGCCTGCTGCAGAGATGTATGTGTGTGTATAGGCATATATGTATATGGGTTGTAAAATATGCAGCTGTATAAAAGGAATCTCTCAGCTGCTTTTAATACTGTTTCTTAGGGCTTTCTGGAGCCCTGTGTGAACAGTAGGGCAGGTGCCCGTAGGGAAAAAGCACAAACACAAGTCCAGCTCCCCATGTCTCCCCAACACTGCTGCACCCAGACGTGAGCCTGCCTGTCACCAAACAATTTATTAGGTTGCTTACAGAAAGGACGTGGCAAGGGTTAGTAAAGGGTGCTGGCCAGGAGCAGCCCTGGGGGCTGTGATGTGGCTCTGTAGGGTTGCGGGGCAGTGTAGACTGATGCCTATCCCAGCTCTGCCCAGCCCTGGGGTTTGCTCAGCTCCCGCCTTGCTCGCCTGGCCGGGGGGGGCCAGCCCCTGCGGCAGAGCCAGGCGGACATACCCCATCTCTCCTCCTCCTCCCATCCAAGCTGTGCCTATGGGCCAGGGCAGGATGCAGCTGGGGGGTATAGGGGGCTGCACCAGCACAGACCCCATGCTCCTGTGTGAGAGGCAGCATCCCGAACCTGGGAAGGGGAGGTCAGTTCCTTTTCCCAGCTCTCAGAGGCTACTGCAGAGGGGGGTACAGCGGCAACGATGACACAGGGATGACACAAACGGCTCAAGAGGACTATGTGGTTGGCTCCGTGGCCCCAGCTGCTTGGGGCTGGCTCTATGGCTTCTATCCAGGTTCTGCTCTCCCCACAAGCTCAGTCCTGCTCAGGGCCAGGCGGCTCAGTGATGCGAATGTGGACAAAGAGCGAAGAGGGTGGGATGCTGGTGCCATCCTTGGAAAGGAGGTGGATGTGGCGGTAGCCTGGAGGGGAGACAGTGAGGTTCTGGCTGACTGCTGCCCCCCCCCCCCCCC
>NW_020799107.1:20835561-20844257 GCF_003259725.1 Athene cunicularia
GCCCCCCCCCCCTCCCTGTTCTCTAGCACTCAGCTGAGCCCCAGACAGCCTTGGGGGGCTGACCTAGACACCACCACCACCCAGCAGCAGCCACTCACCAGGTTTGATGTTGGCAAAGGCAAGGGTGAACTGGCCCACAAAGTCATTCCTGGAGGTCTTGTCGTAATCTTCCACCACAAAGCGGACAAGGGCCAGCTCAGGCACGTGTAGCTGGAACTGGAGTGTCTCATCCCAGCGGGGGTTAAACCCTGGGAGGGGAGAATGGGTGCTAGGAGTGTGAGGGACCTAGCAGGGATGGGCTGTCTGGGCACAGAGGGGTCCCTGGTACCACCATGGGGCTCACCATTGTTCTCGATGTACTTGGTCTCCTGGCGTGCCTGGTCCGCAGGGACCCCATGGATCTCCACACGCACCAGCGGGTCGATGATGGCTCCGTCCTTGCTGTTGGCTACTTTGGGCAGTTGCTGTCCGCTAATCACCTGCAGGAAGGGGCAGGGACCCTGTGAGCCAGAGAGCAGCCAAACTGATTTGCTGGAAGGCTGCTCAGCTCCAGCATGCTACCCAAGTGTCCCGACCCGTACAGGGCCAACAGGGCCCCAGGACACTGTCACAGCTCCCCAGGGTCTCTCCTTGACTCCATACCTGGATTGTCAGCGTGATGGGGCCAGGACCCTCCCGGCTGTCAGGGTCACTGGGGTTGAAGAGAGTCTCCTTGTCCCTCATGAAGGGTGGTTTGAGCACGTAGCCGCAGCGGCCATTCTGGCTGAAGAGCCCATCACACAGGTCCATCTCTGTGCCAGCCGTCTGGAAGTTCAGGGCCACTGGGAGAAGGTGGCAGGGAAAGGGTTCAGGGCAGCTTGGAGGCACCCTGCCCTGCTTGGAGCTGAGAACCAGCCTGTCCCCATGGCCAGAGAGATACAGGGCTGCAGAGGGGTACAAGGTACCAATACCCAGGTACCCCACAGGCTCATCAAGGGCCTGCAGCCAGACCTGGCTCCAGCTGGGGTTGTAGCTGGCACCAACACGGGTGTTGATGGCGCCATTTGGCATGGGATCCAGGGCATCTCCCCAGCCCACAGCCCTGACACCCCCTGGCCATACCGATCTGGCACCCCACGTTCCACATCTCCTGGGGGCTGTAGTTGGAGGAGTCGGTCCTCATCCCGCTGGGGTAGATGCGTGTCAGCTGCCAGGCATTGTGGCGGACAAACTCATTCCCTAGGGATGGAGTGTGAGAGCCACTCATGGGGTCATTCCCTGGCCTGCACAGCCACCCACAACATGTCCTGCCTGCCCATCCATCCACCCATCCATCAATTCTCATCCCTATCCCCTCAAAGGAACCCAGGAGTCCCACCTTGCTTTCTAAAGCAGTAATACCCGCTCACCTACCAGAGCCAAAAGCCAGTGGATAGCCCCTCTGGGCCCCCTTTTCCCCAGACAGGAGGGAACCCTGGTGTCTGGAGGCTCTAACCCTATTCCCGAGGAAGTCACCTGCCCCCTCCACCCTGGCCCAGTCCCCTGGTGCCACTGCCCCCTCCATCTCACCTGCATCCCGGATGAGCTTCCTGGCCTTGGCTTCGGAGAGGGAGGAGATCTCAGAGGGCCGGGAATGGCTGCGGGCCTCCTGGAAGCCCCGGAAGGACACGCTCTTGCAGTAGACGATACAGTCAGACAATGCCTGTGCCAGGCTCTCCTTGTCCTTCTGGAAGGCAGAGCTGTGTTGGGTCCCTCCTGATGGGAGCACTGTCCCCAGCACTCACCCAGGAGAGGGGCTGTAGAGCCCAGGGCAGCCAAGGATATACTGGGGGTGGCAGCATCCCCACCATGGGCAGCCTCTCTGCCAGGAATGGAGCAAGCAGAGGACCCTCAACATGGTGCCACTACAGGGACACTGTGAAAAGAGGGGGCTGGCATAGCAGAAGGGGCTGTCCCCCCTGTCTGGTGATGGCCCTGCAGTGTCTGCTTCTCTTGGCACTCGGTGACACCATGGCCCATAGCTGTGTCCATGGTCTCAGCACTCCTGGCCAGTCCCCAGCCCAGGCCACGCACCTTCACTCTCCGCCTCTCCTCCTCTGCCTCTGCCCCGTTGTCATCATCAGATACGTCAGGACCCTCATCCCCTGGCCCATCCAGCGTGTCCTCCAGCCGTCCGATCTTCTTCCCCTTCAGCAGGATCTTGTGCTTCAGCTCCTGAAGAGTTGGGGATAGAGAGATAGGCACCTTAGGGTGCCCATCTCCTCCATGGGACTTGCTGTCTCCCCAGAATTCCACACTGCTGGGGGCCACCACCACCAGCTCCCTTCAGCACACAGGAGGGGACAGGGTAGGAGTGTTCTGCCCTGATGTGGCTCTGCAGGGCATGGGAAGACAACCTTGGGGACAGCTTTTGGACCCTGGTGAACATGAGGACACAGTATCCCCAACTGCTCCAGCAGAACAGGACAATGCTGTGACAGAGGTAACCTTTCCTTTGGACAGCAGAGCCACCACCTCATCCCACTCCCAGGCAGGGCGATGATGCCCAGTGTGGCCATGCTCTGTCCCTACCTCTGGGGATGGGAGCTGGGTGGGGACACGCCCATCAGTGGTGGTGGTGAGGAGCTGCTCCCCCAGGATGTCCTTGAGCTGCTGGGCCAGGACCTCCTGCTGCTCCATGCTGCAGTGGTTCTCCAGAGACAGGATCACTGGGTAGTCTGAGGTCTGGGGAGCAACATGCACAGTTGGAGATCAGTCTCGGTGGGGTTGGGGAGCTCTCTCCCCTCTGGTCAGTGCCAGGAAGGAGCCCGTTGTGTGCCCTTGTATCCCCCTGAGACCTTTACACCCCTTCAGCATTCCCCCGTATCTCATCTCACTTCTGCACTTCCCAGCACTCCCTAGGCCCCATGTCACCCCTGCACCCCCAGCAGACCATGCTTACATGAGCCCTTGTCCCCTGGCACGGCACCCCACGACACAGGGCTGTGAGCCAGACCCCTCAGTGCTGTCCCCTGGGAAGGGACACAGCCACCCTCCTCGCTCACAGTGGGGTCAGACCTGCTGCAGCACCAGGTGTGTGAGCCCCACCACTACTCCCCCTCCAGACACCCATCAGTGCCCTGAATTGCAGCCACGTCGTCCCCCCACCCACCGAGGGCCACACATGACACCCAGGACCCAGGGAAGGGTGCCCTACCTTGAAGGCGTACTTCCCCAGGGTGCTCACCACCTCCCGGAAGGGGATCTTGGAGGTGAAGGTATGGCCGTGGTATACCATGGGCTCCCCATTCGGCCCGTCCCAGCAATCCACCTCCAAGCACCGGCAGCCCCGTTTCAGAGCCCTAGGGGTGGGTTGTCACCTCTGGGACCCTGCACCCAGCCAGATCACCAGCCCCCTGCCCTCCCCTCCTGCCTGTGGATGTCACCCCTGCAGGGACCAGGGGACAACCACCAAGGGTGGGCATGCTGATGCATGCGGGGCAGGTAGAGCTGGGCTCAGCATCCCCCTTGCTGAACAGTCCATGGCATGGCCACAGGGGTGCTGGACCATGGAGGAGGCAAAGGAATTTCTGGGTTTTCCCCATGGAGCTGCCCAGGGCTCGCCATGGGGGCAAGAGGGTGCTGGGGTCAGCCGAGAGGGAGCAGCCCCTTTACCTGATGTAGCCCTCGATGCTGCTCTGGCCCCGGATCTGGTCCTCTATCAAGTAGGTGTTGTGGGAGGAGGAGATGAAGTAGTGGCAGAGCGGTTGACTCATGTCCTGCCACAGCGCCTGGTGCCGGGGGTTGAAGATGGAGCCCTCCGGGGAGCAGAGGTACATGAGGAACCCATCGGCACTCAGTACATGGCGAGCCCGGGCTGCAGGTGGAGGGGGAGGCTCAGCAACAGCCGGGAGCCCAGAGGGGACAGGATGGGAGAAAATGGGGTGGCTAGTGGCTCCTGGCATCCCCAATCCTACTGCCAGAGGCTGGGGCACAGGGAGAGATGCCCCAGGGAAGTAACCTTGGGAAGGTGGGCAGTGGACCCCAAAGCCGGAGCTTGCACCCCATGGCTGGTCAACCTCCTACACCAGAATAGTCCAGGAATGGACCAAAAAAAGGGGAACCGCACACAGATCACACCACAGTGAGCCTTCCCCCCTGTGCCCCTGTGCCCACCTGCAGCAGGACGGGGCTGGGGTGCCCCTGCTGTGGGGCTGAGGGGCTCACCCCCCTCCTTCCCCCCATGCAGAGGTCAGCTGATGTCCAGGCTGGCTCTCACCTGTCTCTGATGGTTCATACTTATCGATGAGCTCCATGGCCAGCTCCTCTGTGCCCTCATCCTCCAGCTGCTCCTGCTGCAGGAAATCCACCAGCTCCAGCAGCGTCAGCTTCTTCCCATCTTCCGAGAAGTCCTGGAAGAGGCTCAGTACCTCCTCACGCTGTGTGAGTGCCTTGTAGAAGAGCACAAACTCCTCTCCTTCCAATGTCCCCGACTTCGACTTGTCAGCATCCTGCAAGGTAGCTCACTCAGCACCTAGCCAGGGCAAAATGGGGTGTCCTGGCCACCCCATAGGGCTGTGGGGTAATTTGCCCGACCCCAGCACAGGGCACAGAGACTCTATGCAAACAGTGTGTGGATGGATGGATGGATGGATGGATGGATGGATGGATGGATGGATGGATGGATGGACGGACAGAAGAAAGTGACCACATCCTTCTGCAGGGAGGTGTTGTATAGCTTGTTCCAACCCCTCCAGCCCCTCCCTAGCCCCTCCAGGCACTCAGGTGCAGTGCTCACCTGGAAGAGCCGCAGGGCATGATCCTCATTCATGTCCACGTTCATCATCTTGAGGAGACGCTGCACCTCCTTGAAGTTCATGCGCCCATCCTTATTCTTGTCGGCTTTCTGGAACCAGTCACGAATCCACGTACAAGAAACCAGGGCAGATGTTAAGGGAAAGGACCTTGGCTAAGAGTGACAGAGCTGAGGAGCATCAGAGGCCCTCTTCATTTTTCTTGGGGCTTTCCCTGCCCTGATGCAGATGGTGACACCCAGAAGAGCTAAGCACACATTGGGGCAAGGCTGGGGATGCAAAGCCTGCGAGATGGGGGGAGGACTGGGTGTGGAGGGCAGAGTGGTGCCTGTAGGAAGGATATTGGTCTATCTTCTCCCTTTGGTCCATGCTGGTGGCCACCTCAATGAGCTGGCGCAGACCCTGGACCCAGCACTGTGCCTCCTCTGCTGTGCCAGCAATGAGATCCAGGTTGCCCCGGCGGCCATAGAAGACAATGGTGAAGCAGCGCTCGGGCGGGAACTCCTCAGCCAGGCTCTGCAGCACCTCCGACTGGTGCCCTTCCCGCACCGTCTCCACATCGCTGATGGAGACTGGGGCAGAGGGAGGGGAGGCCTGTCTGTGGGGGACAAGGACCACAGGGCAGGGGGCACTGCCCACAGACATCTGTCCTTCCAGCCATCCCTTCTTCCATCCATCCATCCATCCATCCATCCATCCATCCATCCATCCATGCATGCATCCATCCGTGCCTCTGTCTGCCTACTCCTCCTCTGGCATGCCAGACCTACCACTTGTATCAGCTGCAATTTCTACTCAGCCATTGTGACTCACGGGTCCTGCTAGGGGCGGGAAGGTTCACAGAGAGGTGTGGGTGAGAAGAGCCCATGCATGCACATGGAGCCTCTCTTGAATGATCCAGCACCCTTTGCAAGCATGGCTCCAACAATCTCTGTACACTCACATCCCTGTTCACTCTGAACCCTACTAATGGCCCCATGGCCAACACACAGCATCTAATACTCACAGGCAGACTCAGTTTTGCCTGTCCTCTTGGACTGGTACCAGATGGTCATGCAGTCATCCTGCAGCTTGAAGTAACGCTGCTTCTTCCAGCTCTTGGACTTGACTTTGCGCATCAGTGTCCCTTGCTGCATCTGCTCCAGTGTGTCTGTGAGCTGGATGCCTGGGGACAGCATGGGCTGCATCACTGAGGGTGGGGATATCCAGGCACTGCACCCTGGTACCTTGTTCCCTCTTGCCTCTGGGACCACGCCTGGTCCCTTGATTTGGGATGCAGGAGAGACAGACCCCAAACAAAGTCCCTTCACCACAGGAGGGGCAGAAGGTAATTCCCCATCAACCCTTCCCATCCACCCTCGGCACTGCCAAGCCCAAACCCCGGTGGCCACAATGGAGTAAGATGTTCCCCAGTGCGGCAAGGTGAGCTCAACCCATGGGCCAGATTTGCCCTGGTGTAAATCCGGATGGCCTGGTGCCCTGCCCTGCACCTCCCCTCCACTGAGGCACTCACGGGCGTTGCACAGCAGCGATGCCATGGTTCTGCCTCCTCCACGCTGATGGCCGCTGGGGAGAGAAGAGAGAAGGCTGCTGGGGGAAGTGTGGCCGGACCCCCCCACTGCGCCTGGGTTCCGCTGGGTGGGTTCTGGCCGTGCCCACGCATGTGTAAGGTGCGTGTGCCCCTGCCCATGTGCGAGCGCACCTGTGCTTGTCTCCTGCTGGGTCATCGCTTTCCTTAAGTGTCGAGTTCACCCCGCCATGCTCATGAAATATTAATTTGTGTTACCGGGAAGCCAGAGCTTGAAAGGTGTCAGAGGAAAACAGAGAAACTTGCAAGTACAGCCACCCTGCAACCCGGCAGGTACCAGAGCCCTGTTGCTCCGAGGTCACTGCTCCCAGGGGAGAAGCGGCCCCAGAAGCCAGGAAAAACTGCCCTGGGGATGCCTGGGAGAGCCAAGAACAAGCCCCCACAGCCTGGAAAATGGCCCCTCAACCAACAAATTTGGAAGTAAGGTCTTACTTGCTGTAACAGCAAGGAAGGTGGTTCAGAGCAGGACCCTCAGCTTCCCCAGCGCCTTCTGCTCAGGGAATGTCAGCACCCTAGGACTGTAACTGCACTGGCAGCTGTACAGGGAGTGTGCTGCAACAAACGGGACTATAAATACAACTGGACTGACAATAAGGCTTTGATTAGGCTGTTAAGATTTTAATTAGACTGACAAATCACTGGATGTGTCTGTCACGCGGGTGCTGGAGCTGGGCCCTCAAGGAGCGGCTGCTGCAGATGGTGGGCTGGGATTTGGGTTCAGGAAGAGACCCGGAGGTCCCTGGGGGCAAAGGGCTCAGTGCCGGGTCACAGGGGTGGCAGCTGTGCCTCAGGCCCCTGACTCAGCACAGGCACCGGTGGTGCAGGGCTGGGAATAGCTGGTGCCGTCAGTGTGCAGGCAGCTGTCAAGCCCGGCTGCCAGACCCTCGTGGGCCCTGGGGCCAGACAGTGCCTGTCCCTTGCTCAGAGTGGGCATGGGCAGAGCAGATCCCCAGCACAGTGCTGGCTGGGGCTGTGTCCCCCAGTCCTGGGGGACACACCAGGCGTGAGGCTGGCAGTGGCCATTTGGCTGTCCCTGGGGCAAGTGGGGACTGCCCATCCATGCTCTTGGGGACGTGTCCTGGAGACACGGAGTGGCTGGGGTGCCATCTCAGCTGCTTCCCAGCAGTGCCCAGTGCCAGGGCTGCGTGTTCCCAGCACCAGCCCTTCTTGCACGGCTCAGACTGCAAATGCAAGGGCGGTGCCTGCACCCTGCCACATCTGATGTGCCAGGGGCCACCGACCCACCGGCCCAGGGCTCAGGGTGCCTGCACCCACAAATGGAAGGGTGGACCACACTCCTCTTGGGCCATGCAGTGGGTGCCCCGATGCCCACTGGCTTGCACAGCCCCAGGAATGCCCCACACCCTGCCCCAGCACGCCCTTATCTCCCCTGAGTCCCGTGGTCCACAGGAAACTAGGGGGGCACAACCCCAGTCATCCATCTGCTTGCACCCTCCTGTCTTCTGGCAGCACCCACTGCCACAGCCACTTTGCAGGGTCACAGCTCCAGGTGACAACCTGCCCCAATGCCCCTGTGCTGCAGCGGGTGAGGGAATGGAGATGGGGATATTTTAGGGAAGCCAGAGTGCAAGGAGAGGCACCGAGGTTGGAGGAAGGGAGGGAGACACTGGCCTGGGACAGGGATGGCCTTGGTGTCACCATGGGGTCTGTCCTCTCTCCACCCTGCCACACATGTGGCAGCATGCAAGGGAGCTGTTTGCAGCCCCCAGGCCTGTAAACCACTCTGAGATTTTGGAACTAAACTGATGTACCTCAATGCCAGCCCTTACAGGCTCTCGGCACAGCCCAAATGTACCCAGCCCTGCCCCAGCTACAGAGCTGTGCCTTCCCTGCACACTCAGCAAAGAAGAGACGATCCTTCTAGTGCAGGGAAGATCCCGTGAGTGAGTGTGGATTCAAGGACACAGCTGTTGGGCTCTCCCCAGCGTGTGAGCAATGCCCCGACCCTGGGGCAGCCTGGCCTCAAGCAGCTCCCTCAACCCCCTCTGAGTTACACTGTCGAGGAGAGCAGGACAGGAGCCAGGGGATGGAGAAACTCAATACACGGGCTTCCCGCAGGGCAGCTGCCTACTGCCAGGGACAGTCCCAGCTCCCCCCGCAGCAGGCTGAGCCACCGCAGCTTCTCTCCGGAAGGTGACAGTCCCTAAGCGGAGCTGGCGGGCCAGCGGGTGTGAGCGCTCCCCAGCCGCTCCAGCGCAGTCCCCCGACAGACTGAAATGCCACCGTGGGGGTGGCCGTGCCAGAGCAGGGAGGGATGCTCCCCTCCCCGGCCACCCCCTCCGCCCCGCTGCCCCGGTGTGCGCACCGGCTGGCCG